>NW_024962262.1:99787222-99854619 GCF_019238085.1 Lagopus leucura | reverse complement strand
CTATTCTATTCTATTCTATTCTATTCTATTCTATTCTATTCTATTCTATTCTATTCTATTCTATTCTATTCTATTCTATTCTACTCTACTCTACTCTACTCTACTCTATTCTAACTTTTTGTAATTGCTGAGGATGCAATGAAGGACATAACCAGTTTTTATGTTTTGATTTTTGTATATCTGTCTTTTGGAAATATTTTTGCCTTCTAATTTCTTACTCGGGAAATTCTTGGTTTGATCTATAACTGGCATCACAATCTTCTTTGCTAAGTCTTCTGCAACCATCATATGATTTATGCTGGCTCTGAATAGAAAGCCTCCATTTGAAATGCACCCCACAGCAAATGCTCGGAAGATGGGATGTGGTGCATACATGTGGTACTTTCTGTACACGGGTAAGTGTTGCACCCACATTTGCTTTAATTGCCTAGGACATCTTAAGTTTGTTTCTGATTACTATACTCATTTTTTCTTAAAATGATTTTGAATCCCAGTTGCTGTACCTCCCTTCCACATCTATCAGAATTTTCTTGCTGTATTTTTTCCTCAATTATTTCAATTTTCTCCCTTTTTGTGGCCAGTTGCCTTTTCACTTTTGTGTGGGGAGGAAGCGTGGTTTTGTGCTGACAATGTTGATTAATCAGTATGGCCACATGCTGGGATATTTTTAGGAGGGAAAAAAAACACCAATTTTTTTTTTTTCTATGGAAAAATGGGCAAATGAAAACATTGCAAACAGAATTAATACTTAGGTAGCCATTCTCAAAATCAAATAATTATTTACTGTAAGGGACAGATGACATTAAAGTAATTTTGAAATCTTCCTCAGTTCTTAAATATCTCCTTCAGTTCCAGGTGCCTTAAAATGGTTGTGGTAATACCAACTGGAAAGAGAAGGAATGCTTGCAGACCATGTAATTCTCTATGAAAACAGAGAACAGTGAGACTGATATTTCCATAACCTGATTTCTTTAGAAACCTTCTCTAGAAGGAATTGGAAATATATCTGCAAAACTCAGCCAACTTAGAAATTAAAAGCAAACACAACAAAGATCCCAGAATATAGAACCTATTTCAGCACGTAGCATCCAACGTGAATGCTAGACAGAAATGACAGGTGAGAACTTCTCAATTAAAATGACAGAATCCAAGTTATTCTGAATTTAGAGCTTTCTGAATTTAGAGAATTTAGAATTTACATGTCCATTAGCTAAAAGCACATAGTTTGCCAAGACACTTGGGTTTATGTAGCCCTTAACGTGCCAGAAATTTAGCAAAGCTTTCTCATGTTGGCAAGGGTCAAAGTGTACCAGCCAGATCTTACACTTCTGATTCCCATCTGCATATTTTCCAGGTGATCTGCTGGCATGACAAGTTCTCAGCACCCAGTGATCATTTCTCATTGTGCTTTGCCAGTGGGATGCTTTACCAGATCCACAGGCCAAACCTGGCAAATGGTGTTCATGCTTGGCTTCTGTCAACTAGCTCCTCCCTTTAGAGAGTCATTGTGTCAAGTTTGGCTGTGGCAAGCAGATTAGCAAAAATTTTGAAATACTTCACTTTGCATGTGTTGCTAGGGCTGCTGGCACTGTTAAAATGAAGCACAGCTATGAAATAAATGATTTTGGGTTCAGCTGAAGAAGTATGATTCCTCCAGATAGACCTTTAGCAAATGAAAGGCATACAATCCTTTTCTCCTAATGGCTCCTGCATTGTTAATCAGAAAGTCACAATTAGGGGCTTCAGCATCAGATGCAGAGCAACTGAAGAACATGAGCATCCTTTCAGTCTTTCCTACAGAACCCAGGAAAGGGTCAGAAGACTCTCAGCAGAGTGAATGCATTGTAGTTTTTTCCTTCTTTTTCTATTTAATTTTGCAGAACTCAGGAAGTTATTTCCCTTACAATTAGGAAAATCAGAGATAATAGTAAAATGCGAACTGAGTAGAGAAGTTTTTAATGTGAGATTTTGTATTTTTATTTCACTAACTTGCAACTGCAACCTCAGAGCTCTTGATGAACCCTTTAATCTGCTTAGGTTTTCAGAACTTTCTCTCAATGATTGTCTTCCACAGTCTACACTGTTTCAAACACTCAGTGGTGCTGGGAATACAGTGATCAGCAGTGTCAACAAGACAATGCAAAAATGCCCAAGAGAGCATTTTTCAACATATCTTGAAGGAATAAGGCTATCATCTACCTTTTTAAAAAAGATTGAACATAACACCTCTGTAAATGCTTATCTCTAAATTCACACAGATGACTCCTGAGACCTTATTCTAGATGAATAGTTCTATTACAGCATAACGAAAAAGAAAAAGATAACTGCAGCCTGTTGAAATCACTGTTAACACCTGCCATGACAAAGAACATTACCTCAAATCTTTCTTCCACTCTTTGTGCAGGAGCAGCTCCTTGACTATTCTCAAATTTATTCAAGAAGGACTGCAGTAATTTGGCTATAGGGGCTGCTCAGTTGAATTTTGCATGTCCAATAAATGCTACTCTAGCAAATAACATCAGTTTCTGTTCAATAGAGGAGAAAATGGGAGACTTGGTCCTGGAAAGACCCTGAAAGGATATTTCACAGTTGATTCAGGAGGGGAGCAATACTGGAAGTTAAAAGAGTGGGCTTTAGAATCACAGGAGAAGTGAGGTTGACACAGGCTAACAGAAGATAAGAGCTTTCATTCACGTTTTGAAAAGTGCCTCAGTCCTAGGAACCTGCTTTCCATTTTCAACAGCACTTCCAGTCCAGTCTTCTGAGGTTTTGAGGTGTGTGCAGATACAAGAAGAAAGCGATCAGACTTTGTGAAAGGTCAAATGAATATGAGAACATGCAGCCTCCACACTAGCATTTCCTAACTTGACATTTAGTGTTTAATGAATGATGCTTAATCACACAACATGAATTGTCACTTCAGAGAGTGTTGTGATGAATTATTGTTGCAGTTATCAGCATTCCACTAAGCATGCAATCCTGAGAAGTTTTTTTTGTTCAAACCCAACAGTTAATCATGAAAGTATATAAAAGAAATAAATGCTTCTTTGTACTATAACTTTTTCAAAGGCCTTTTTCAAAGAAAGTAAATACTGCTTATTAATACCACTGTACAGTACATTGAAAGTGGTGAATATTATGGAGAAGCCAGAGATCCTGGGATGCCTGGGTACAGTGTGTGAGAATGGTACCAGAAATACAGCCATCTGAAATTTGTTAATTTGGTGGAAGAGTGGAATTTACAAAAAAAAAAAGAAAAAAAAAGAAAAAAAATCTTTGGTAAAAGTACAGGATTTTATTTCACATGCATGCAAACACACATGCTCATACCAAAGCTTTTTTTTTTTAAGTTCTTCAGAATAAATATTAATGGAGAGCAGCCTTCACATGCAACTACTGCCTTCTGTCACTGTCCTACTCTTCTTTTTCATAGACATTTTTGCCATTCTAGTTCTCTTCTGGTCTGTAATCCCAAAGAAGCACAATCCCTTTCATAGAATCATAGAATGGGCTGGGTTGAAAAGGACCACAATGCTCATCTAGTTTCAACCCCCCTGCTGCCCAGAGTCACCACCAGACCAGGCTGCCCAGAGCCACATCCAGCCTGGTTTTGAATGCCTCCAGGGATGGGGCATCCACAGCCTCCTTGGGCAACCTGTTCCAGTGTGTCACCACTCTCTGTGTGAAGAAATTCCTCCTAATATCTAACCTAAACCTCCCCTGTCTCAGTTTAAAACCATTCCACCTATGTCTTATCACTATCCACCCTCATTAACAACTGATCCCCCTCTTGTTTTTATGATCTCTTCTAGTATTGGAAGGGCACAATGAGGTCACCCTGGAGCCTTCTCTTTTCCAAGCTAAACAAGCCCAGTTCCGTCAACCTTTTTTCAGAGCAGAGGTGCTCCAACCCTCTGATCATCTTCATGGCCCTCTTCTGGACCTGCTCCAAGAGCTCCACATCTTTCCTGTGCTGGGGGTCCCAGGCCTGGATGCAGTACTGCAGATGGGGCCTCACAAGAGCTGAGTAGAGCAGGACAATCGCCTCCCTCTCCCTGCTGGCCATCACTTTTTTAATGCAGCCCAGAACACAGTTGACCTTCCGGGCTGCAGGCACACACTGCTGGCTCATGTCCAGCTTCTCATCCACCAGGATCCCAAAGTCCTTCTCCACAGGGTTGCTCTCAAGGAGTTCCTCCCCCAGTTTGTATGAATACCTGGGATTGCTCTGACCCAAGTGCAGCACCCTGCACTTGGCCTTACTGAACCTCATTGGGTTTTCATGGGCCCACTTCTCCAGCCTTGTCCAGGTCTAGGTCTGGATGGTTTCCCTGCTCTCCCGTGTATTGACTACACTGCTCGTTCTTGGTGTCATCCACAAGCTTGCTGAGGGTGCACTCGATGCCATCATCTATGTCATTGATGAAGATGCTGAAGAGCACAAGTCCCAAGACCAACCCCTAAGGGACACTGCTTGTGACTGGCCTCCACCCAGACATAGAACCATTGATCACAACTCTTTGGCTGCGTCCAGCCAACCAATCCCTAATCCATCAAACAGTCTGTCCTTCAAATCCATGCCTCTCCAATTTAGAGAGAAGGATGCAGTGAGAGACCATGTCAAAGGCTTTGCAGAAGTCCAGGTAGATGACATCCATCGCTCTTCCCCCATCCACCAAAGCTGTCACTCCATCATAGAAGGCCACCAGATTGGTCAGGCAAGATTTGCCCTTGGTGAAGCCATGCTGGCTGTCTCGAATTACCTCTTTTATGTGCCTTACTGCTTCTAGGAGGATCCGTTCCATGATCTTCCCAGGCACAGAGGTGAGGCTCACCAGCCTGTAGTTCCACAGGTCTTCCTTTCTCTCTTTCTTAAAAATGGGTGTAATGTTTCCAGTCACTGGGAGCTCCACAGGACAACCATGATTTTTCAAATATGATGGAGAGCGGCTCAGCAACCACATCAGCCATCTCTTTCAGAACCCTAGGATGGATATAATCCAGTACCATGGACTTATATACGTTCAATTTCATGAGGAGAACTTGGACTTGTTCCACTGTTACAGTGGGATGGAATCCACTCCTCACACCCTCACCTGGAGTTTCAGGTCCTGACAGACGTGGAAAGCCTGACCACCAATGAAGACTGAGGCAGAGCACTCATTGAATATCTCAGCTTTTTCTATGTGTGAGGAAGCCAGCTCCCCATTACCTTTCATCAGAGGGGGAACGCTCTACTCAGCCTGTCTCCTCCTGCCTATGTACCCTCCTTGTTATCTTTCACATCCCTCACTAAGTTCAGTTCCATCTACGTCTTGGCTTTCTTAATGCTATCTCTACACACACGGACAGCCCTGTATTCTTCCCAGGCTACACAACCCTGCTTCCATTTCCTGTACATTTTCCACTTTTCTCTCAGTTTAAGCTTCACGTCCTTGCACAGCCATGACAGTCGCCTGCCTCCCCTGCTTGACTTCTGCTGGGGGATGGAGAGCCGTTACGCTCTCAGAAGGATGTCCTTAAAGAGCTGCCAGCTGTTCTGTACCCATGCCCTTAAGAACAGTTTCCCAGGGGATCCCACTCAGCAGTTCCCTGAGCAGCCGGAATTTTGCTCTCCTGAAGCGCAGGGTCCTAGCTCTGTTTTTTGCCAGGCCTGCTTCTTTCAGATCCCAAACTCCACCAGGGCATGGTCACTATAGCCCAGGCTGCCTCCAATCTTAACCTCTCTAATGCTCTTCTCTGCATTGGTGAGCACCAGGTCCAGTAAGGCTTCACCTCAGGTTGGTCCATCTATTACCTGGACCAGGAGATAATCTTCAACCTTTCCTGCAAGTGTTGTGGCTTTTAGGTACATCCTTATGTGACCTTTTCTTCCTTTTGCACTGTAACAAGTGATACTTGTAAGTAGGGAAGAGAAATACAGAGTACAACTGTTTTCTCTCTCCAGAAAAACCAGTCATCAAGCTGCCTCAGCTGCCTTACACAGTCTTTCTTGTCTGAGCAGACAGAAGATCCCCACAATGATTTGCTCCTTTTCCTGAAGATTGGTGATTTGACAGTTCTTCTGCTCTGATACATAGTGGAAACACAGAAAAACACCTTAACCTCAAAACTTGGGATGATAGTAAGATGCTGAAGTGAATAAAATGAAAAATTTCAACAAACAGGAGTGTGAGTGGTTTTATTCCAGTTTTGGGGTATCCCTGAACACTCTGATCAGTGGAGTTGACCTCTATTTTCTGGTGTCTGCATACAGAAAAGAAAAGAAAGAAAAAAAGATTTTTTTTTAAAAAATGACATTCCTGAAAAAATCAGCTCCTTTGCAACTTAATAGGACTCTGATCACCCATGTAAAATGAGTCATGTTTTATTATACTCTTCTCTAACCCTGACCTCTTCCACTCAGACACACCTCATGGAAAGAGAGGTAGAAGCACAGTTTCAAGGGCAAGAAGCAGGTAATAATATTAAATGGCCACGGTGGGACTGCAGCAATGGATTGAGCAGATTGGATTTGCCCAGTGCACCAAAATGCCCATTCAGCCCTCACCTCTTTACACGCTGCCTTCCCAGCCCCCGTGTGCCATATTTCATGGTCAAATTCAGGTGATGACATGGACAATTTAGTGTCTGAGTTCTTTCTAACCCAGGACATGGTGTTGTAATTACACGCTCCAGCGCAGGCCTGCATTCCGAGATAACAAACAACCTTGTAAAAGAGAAAAAAAAAATCCTTTAATAGAGTGCAGTTCCCTTTTCCCTGGAGTGAGAAAGCAGAATGGCAAAGAGAATTTCACAGCATAGCTGCAGACCTGGAACAACCAATCAGAGAGAGTCCAAGTTAGACCAGGAATTATTCTCTGAGACCTAATGACCATTAAAAGCATAGTTTATTCCTTCACCCTAAGTCTTTTGCTATAGGTTTAATGCAAATGTAATGCTCATGAGCAGCTCTTTTCCAGATACATCATCTCTGACAATACTGCTTCAGCCTCTGGTCTTGCTCTAAGCACTCCTCGTTGAGTATCAGAGGCTCATTCTATAACACAATTTTCATGCAAACAAATTATCTCCCAGCACACACACAATAAATCTACACCAAAATCATCTGCATATCCATGGCTTGGTCTCAACAGAGTCGTAAAAGACTATGGGTTAGGACTGCGAAGTACCATGTCACGCGAATCACTGGAAAAACTACCTCACTACCAGAAGAAACAGGAGTGTAGAAGATCACATGAAGATTATCTCAAAGATATAATTTATTAAGGGGAGCAAGACAGGACAAAGTTGGGGCTCGTAAGTGACAGTATCATGACATAGCTGCCTGGAAAAGGAGACATGTTTTGTTGCCACAATCAGCTTTAACTTTCATTAAAAAAATTAAATTCATTGCTTGATCTATTTGTTGAAATCCTTATGATTACCACTGCTCTAGCCCTAAGTTGGTGTCTCTTGGGTCCTTCAGCTCTCAGTCCTTCATTCGAGTATGAAACATCTAAATGCTTCCATTTCTAGATTCAGTCCTCACCTATCACTCCAGATATTTTTACTTTAGAAGACTGTGTTTTTCAAACATAAGGAGACCACAGCCTCTTCATAACAAATTTAATCAGTTTACCTTAAGAAACAAGACATTTAGGGGATGAAGACTTCAAAACTGTAGTTTCACACATTTCTGTTCTATCGTCTTCTTCTTGCCATCTCTCAGATCTGCAAAGGAAGTCCAGCTTCCCGTTTTTTAACCTGATTCCACCTCACTGACAGCTTCTCTTTCCACTCCTACCACCTGCCTTTTCAACCTTCCAGTGGAAAAAATCAGGCTGAAAATCAGAAAATCAGAGAAATCAGGCTGTACCAAGTTAGTCGTTCTGCCATTGACCTTTAGCAATTCTTGGGCATTTGTTTTCTTTGTGTTCTCTAATTTGAGCCATTCCTTTTCCTGCTCTTACTTTTTTAAATTTATTTATTTATTTTTTTTTGCTTGCAGTTGTTTTATACACATGCAAACATTCCCAGCAAACATCCCAACGTTCAAGTCAAGATACAATATTCAAGTATTAGTACAGAGAAGACCTGCCTTCCCCTTTTCATTTACATTTTTTCAAGCTCTGTCACAGATGCCATTTTATCTGCAGGTCAACTGGAACAATTGCTCTAAGAGGAGTGAACTTATCTCAGCATGGTGTTAATTCTGCATTCATCTATACATAGACTAGAACTAAAAAAAGACCAGCCATATTAATCATACCTGTAGTCCAATTGTGTGCATGAATATTTTGGGGGCTTGAACACATATTAATCTATTTTGGTTAAAACAATACCAAAGGGGATAAACAAAACACTATATCAACGCAAATCAGCACTGTATCAGCACAAATTTAGTGGAGATCATCCCTATACTTAGCAGAAAAAGGCCACCCTGAGGTAAAAGCACATCACTGTCACACCAATATTCATTGGTAAGTTCAGATTTAAACCCAAGTTGCTATTTTGGTTTCAGTTTGGGTGCACATAAGCCTCCAGTGCCTGGAGATAACAGCTTAAATGTCACTACTATTAACCTTTTCACTCCTGATCACAGGTTTCCCTAACTTACTTACTGTGCATCAATCCATTGACACACTGGTATAGGCATAGGAGGCATTACGCCTGACATTTCTATGTTTCTCAATAAAGAACTGAACTCAGCAGAGTTTTGGGCCCTCCTTGGATAAATCAAACTCAAGGAATCCACAAAAGCCCAGAAACTCTTCGCATCACATACAAAACTCTGCACAACAGGGAAGATGGGGGAGAAATAATTTTCTAGCCATTATCCCTTCTGGCCTCCTCACCATCATGTCTTTTCTACATGATTTTGGTTCTGTTGCTGCCTTACAAATGGATTCAGGCACAGGTGCACACAGATCACAGAATCACAGAATCACAGCATGACTGAGGCTGGCAGGGCCCTCTGGGTCCATCTGGCCCAACCCCTGGTCCAGCAGGGACACTCACAGCATGGTGCCCAGGCCCACATCCATGTGGCTTCCGGAGATCTCAAAGGAGGACACCCCACAGCCTCTCTGGGCAACCAGAGGCACTGAGAATAGATAAATGTTCCTCACCCCAAACATGGCTTTACCATCCTATGCAACACCTGCTCTGTGTTTTACAGGCACAGAACTTCAAAAGCAGGCTTTATATGTAGCAGGATGTTATTTAGAGGCTGGAAGAATAAAACTACTAGTAATGTATACAGAAATGATTGCAGTATATATTATGTGATATAGCATATTGCATAAACACACCTAAGCCATTCTCTGTGCCCACAGAGTCATTGGCTCTGGGATAAAATACAGAAATTCACAGTAAAGCGGTGGACTGAGATTTTGAGGCACAAAGGAACAATCAAGCACAGTGTGATATAACAGAATTGGAAACCACTGCATCTTCAGGATTCTGAAATGAGATTTTTTGACATATTAATGTTAAATGACATTCTGACAGGCATCATAAAAACTTGCTGTCAAATGAAAGAGAGGAAAAAATATCTCCTTCTCTTTGAAATGACATTCCTACATACTTCACTTCATTACAGAAGTTTCCGAAGACAACAAATGATATTGTATTGGAAAGTTCTCAAATGGCAGGCTGTATCAGCAGGCAATATGTAAAACTTCTCTTATGGTGATTTCACAGAAGGAGTGAGCATTTCTTATGCCAAGCCATTATTTTAAGCCTGTGATAATAAAGCTAAAATGACTGAATTTAAAATGCATGCTAAAAATAGGAATAAACCTAAATAATTAAATTGGATGATAACCTTAAAATTCAACTAGCATATTACTTAGACAAAAGTGACTGTTTTTCCATTTATTTTGATGAGCTCATGGGTATGAGGTCTGTTGTAGAGTTACACGCACACATAAAGGAAAGACAGCTATATCCATAAATCTACCAGATGCTGAAATAAAAAGTAAACCAGTGAAGCTGCCCAACTTCAAGGGCCAGTGGAAGGTTAAGATGTGTGTACAGAGCGGGTGGTTAATGTCTAAGTAGATCATGATTTATCAAAAAATGTAAGCATGACTGCAAATGCTCATGAGACACAACCACCACAAAAATGAAGATAGAAAATCAACTTACAGCATCACATTTTTCTACGTATAAAGAAGCTCTGTGGATGTACAGGAGAAAAGAGAGATGGTAATGGAAATTTTAACAAAGGTGTGTTGCTTCAATGGGTTGTCCCACCTATCAGTGATGTTTCTTTAAGAAAAGAATAGTGCTTTTCAACAAATAAGATTATTGATGTGTAACAACATGCAATCACTTTGCTTAGTGTTTGGAGAAAATGAATTTATTTCCAATCTCTACAACTGTTCTGTGACCACTACTTTTACACAGCAAACATCAAAATCATTGTTATGGGAGACCAGCGAATGTAAGGAAAGAGGGAAACAAAAAAAATGAAGTGTTATCAAAGCTTTGTCCTCATCTTCCCTCTTCTGTAGCCTCCTTCTGCTTCTTCTAAGGCCTCTATCCCTTGCTACTTTGGTTGTCTAAATAGTTTGGGATAGGAGAGAACAGATCCCACCTTACCTCTTTCTCTATACCACAAAGATTTCTTGAATTGCGATTTCAGCAATCTTCTTTTTTCTGGCCTTGTCTCCCACAGAGTTCTTCCCACTAAAGATCACTAAAGATAAGTTTTAAGTCTGTAGTTTTGGCCCCTAAGTCTTATGAACAGGCCCTCCCAGTCTTGCCAAGCGTTCTGCATTTCAGTTGAAGATGTGTGATGTATCAGCTAATCCCAAATCATAAACCTCTACCAAGCAAATAATTTCTAATCCCTCGTGACTCTCACAACTCTCACATACACTGCAAATCTCCCACCAGCACCAGCATTCCTGTAGCATTTCCGTGCTGAGGGACAAGCATAGCCAATTTAAATGCTTAATGATCTGTTTGATTAACTTACAGGACAAAAAAATCAAATATAAGAAGCCTGTTGCAAGAGGTAAATATACATTCTCCTTTTGCTGTAATACTGTGGCCACCCAGAGTCAAGAGGCCCCAGTCCCTCTTGTTCCCACATTTCCCCAGTGTCTGCTAGTCCCTGAAATGTAAGGTGCCTTCCTCAATACACTCATATTTCCTTCCCTGATTTCATCATTTTTTGGCTAATCTTAAAATAAATGCCTTTGGTATCTCCACATATATTCACCACTGTTTATTACCCCGTGGGAAAGTTTGTCAGATTGAGCCTCAAAGATTTGAAGCCCCCTTGTCCCAGCAACAAAACCAAACCTTGGGAAGAAAAAAAGTGGAATCTCTCTTTCAGACAGCTTTCGTCAGTAAATGCTCTGTTGCCTTATCAAGTTGGGAATAGCCCTTGGAGTGATATTAGTAGTCCCTTCAGCAGTTTTACAGGGGTATTGTCTTTAACAGTTTCCCTCTGCCATAAACATTTCACTTGTCTCTATTGTGTTTTCCTACATTCAATATGTAGTGAGAAGACAGAAGTCAAGATAACTGGGGAGCCAAGGGTGATGTCAGTCCACGCAGCGATTGTGCTCCCTCATCAGATCTAGAGAGGGAGGGCAGTACCTGGAGGCTGAAAGCTCTCTCTGTTGGCAGCCCTAGCCAACACAGACAAGAGATTGTGTCTAGGGTCCATCTGGTGAGTTTTGTCAGGAGAAGAGGGCTAGAAACATGACTGGAGATGAGACTACAACATAAGTCAATAGGTTCCTGAGGTAAGATGAAAGCCAAAGCCCACAGGCAGTGTGCGCGTGCATGTGGAGGTCCCAGGTGGCCCTACCTTTCAGGGCTTTTAAGACTTATTAGCACATTCAGGGTCCCGACAGATATAAGTTGATAATTTACAGTAAAGGCAATAATATTTAAAATTATATATATGGAGAAACTCCCAACAGTGGGCTCCATCCTGCCGTTCTTGTAACTCCCATGCAATGCACCCATGAAATCTTGGAGACCCAGCATACTATCTGCACATTAATAAGGATGATGTATAGGTGTGTGTTGGACTGAAAGAAATTGACGGACTTGGGACTTGCCAGCAGACTGATGCCAGTGAGGAGGAGGGATGATCCTGTGCAATACTGGGGCATCTCGAAGATGAACAGAGAAATCTTTTTTGTACAGTTTTTTTTTCTTAATTATTGTCATTATTATTACTATTATCCTCACTGTATCTGTATGCTGAACTCTTCCTTTCCCTGAAAATAGCTCTGCCAATTTATCTTACTTTTCTCAGTCTTTAATGCAATCGATGCATTCTAGATATGTTAACTTGGGGTATCTTCTACCCCCCAAGTATGGCATTCATAAGAGCTCTCACACAGCATCTTTATTTTAACATGCAATCACTGTAAAACACTTTAAAACACTGGACTTTAAAGGACCAGTCTCTTCTCTCAGCAAATAAGGAATTGCTCCACTGTGAGAGGAATGTTCTTTCTTTCATTTGCTCTCTCACTGACTTCTCTTAAAAATATCCCTCTTTCCTTCTTTTCTTCCTCTCTACAGCATTAAAACAAAGGGCAAGAAGTTCTTATACCCCTGCTCTTCTAACCTTGACTTACCTCCTCTTGAGCCATGGAAGAACCTTTCTGTGGCCTCATACATCCCTTTGTTTGCATTCCCACTCATGTGGATTTCCTGCTCACCCTTAGTCAGAAAGACTGATGTCTGAACATTGCAAGGGCAGGGAGGCAACACTGCATGCTGCCATCACTTTTTGCACAGAAATTCTAAAAACATATATATTTGATTGATTTATCTCCTGCTTGTTTTGTTCTGACACGTAGCTTATCTATATCTTTTTCTTCTTTCATACAGTCTTCATGAGTCCAACATTTTCTCTTGCACAATCTCAAGAAAGCCAGTGTTCCTTAGAGGTATTTTTTATGTTTTATCTTCTCTCTAAGGTGCTTATTTATTTGAGTTGCTTTTGTTGTTTTCCTGTTTATTTCTCTACCTTGTCATTGTAATTTGCATTTTCCTTTTGTAACTTTGCAAGTAGCTTTGCTTCTCCAAGGATGAACTGATCTTTTAAATGAAATTCCCCTTATTCAGCTGCCTTGACTATAGCACTGCAATTCTCATGAAAAGAAAACAAACTGACAGTGCTTTGTTATGCTTGATTTGAGCTGATTTATTTGAGCCAAAAAAAAGGGGAAATTAAAGGTAAAGGAACAGAAGATAGGATATTTGGAGAAGCATTTCTCCACCATCATCACAACCAATTTATTTCCCGCAACATCCTGCCAATGCTGCTCTTCAAACTTGCTGCTTTGAAAATCTGACAAACCTGCTAGGAACAGACAGAAAGGTGGAAGTGGAGGTGTGGTGAGGAGGATGAGCCTCTCTCTTCAGTTTCTGCCACTGACCATGCGAGAGGACCCTGGGGCTAGGACACAGGGGCCTACGCTAGGGGTGGAAACTGAAATTCAAGCAGAAGCAGCAAGCTCCAGGTCTGCATGCCGAAAACAAAAAATGAGTGTCAGATAATACTGATCCTGGGTGCCACTCTCTTGCCCATGTACTCCTCCCCTCTGAACTCCACACAGTTCAGGATGGCTGTTGTAATCTGTCTTCCATATGTTGCAAAGGGAAGCTGTCTCTTCAGTGACAGAGCCCTATCAATTGCTCACTGCCAGCCCCCTCTCCGTGGCTGGTGATGAATGGCCCCAGTGTGCTGCCTGCCCTGGGATGCACAGGCTGCAGATCGCAGCCTTTCTTCAAGCCTTTCAGCGAGATTTTTACAAGTTCATATTTCTTCACCAGGCTCCATTCACAGAACTCTGTCAGGAGTGGATAAATCAGGCTGGAGAGTTACAAAGAGTTATCTTGTCACTTGGACTACCTTGTGATAGGAGCTCAGCAACCTGACTCCTGCTCCCATTGCAACTAGTAGCAGTGTGTAGTAAGATCTTTGGGACTCTGGGTCCTGTTAGCTGAAGTACGTGTATTTGCTACATATTTGGAATTTGCTATTGCATTTTTATGCTGCCTGTTGACTTTAGCATTTCAGTCATTGTGGAAAAACAGCCCACACTTCAAGGGGCTAGAAGCTATCTTTAAGCATCTATTTTTTTTTACATGCCTTTATGGTTGTACTTTTAACTGAAGATGTTATACAGTTCTCTGCTAAAAAACTTGGTTTTACAGACCAATGATTTGTTCCCACAGTCTGAGCCCTGTGAAGATTTCAGAAAGATCTGAAATCCCATACCAATACTTGACCTCTTGGATAGAGTTTTCAAATATATAAAAGCATGCCTTTTTGCCATTGCCTTGTGAAGCTATAAACACCAGATACCGTAAAAAGAAGAACACATTAAATAATTCAGGTCAAAGCTCCTGAGCAGCTGCAGCATCCCTGGAGGAGAGGAATCAGCATGCACTGTGCTTGTTGTCTGCGTTTCAACAGCACAACTGCACCCAGAGGTGCTGAGACTGACCCAAACCAGAGCCCTTCTTAGGGACCAGAGGCTGCAATCAAAGTAAAGCAGTTGCAACAGCTAAGGCTTCCAAAAAGTCATTGCCTCTGGCTTCCTCCTGTTCTGCTTTGCCCAGGGTCTTCCTTAGCCAGAGAGATGCAACAAAATTGACAAAAATAACATAATATATTTTTTTAATCTTTTTTCTCCTTTTTTTTTTTTTTTTTTTCCACTGGATGAAGTACAGCAGATAAGGCTATGCACAAGAGTGAAAGCTGGTAACATCCCCTAATACATAGGGTCCTTCCTGTGACTGGGTTATTGAATAGATGTGTTTGATTCAGAACTAAATCTGATGCGTGACACCACCAAGTTCAGACACTAGCTGCACACCCATTGAGAAGCTGTGGCATTGCCATAGAAGCCCATCTGCCCCTTGTTTCTCTTGAAGGGGGCCAGGCATATGGCAGAAAGAATTTCAGTGGCTCCAGTCACTGTGACAAAAAGATGAGGCTGCCAGTGGGAGCACCTAAAGGTCTCTATTCTCTGCATTTATGTGGACAGGTGCAAATTTTGGAGGGTGGGGAGCAAAAAGGAGGAGGGCTCCTTACTGCTACAGGCCATTAACACCTCTTGGAGCTGCATATTTACTCGAGATCATGTATCACAGGTCCAGCACAGGCTGCAGACTCTCCCTCTCCTCGCAGCCTCGCTCCCTCCTATGGTCCATGTAAGATCTGTAACATGTCCTATGAATTTGACACATCTATCTACCTTCTCCTTATGGAATAACGGGCTTTGGCTACATCGAAAAAATGGTGAATTTAAAGCTGAAGAAGCACAGAGTTGAAGTTTGAGGGTTGGTGGGTTTTCTTTATTTTATGAAGCACAAATTCTGAACCTGTGGTATTCAGTGGATCACTGAGGTCAACAGCTTGTTGCTGTCCAAAAAGGATTAGGGATTTATTTGGATATTGAGAACATACAAAGTTTTATTAGACAGACTTGGAAAAATGCTTTGAGAAGATATCTAAGTCCTTCTCATGTTTCAGGACGTAAGCCAAACATGAAGCAATAGAGGCTGGACAGAAAAATTCTGTACACAGGAATCGTCCACTCTTTCTGCCTCCTCCAGCACAGCAGGAGCTGGGAGGAGGCTGTGTGCATCAGACCTCTGCTCCTTCCCTGCTCCTAAGGCAAGACCACTAAAAGACACCAGTGCAATCCAACACAGAGCTGCATGTGCATCTACCCTTGCAAACATGAGTCCTACCTAGGCACAAACACAGCACTCTTAAAAATAAGCACAGCGTTCCCCCAATTTTTACAGCAGGATGTTGTTGGGTTTGTGGCACGTTAATTACTATTTACGGGGCTGCTATAAAAATTAGTTACCTTTTTATAACAAAAAGCCCACAGCCAATATTTTATAGACAACACACAAAGGGGTTTGGAATTGATGATTTACAGATCAGGAAATAACACTTAATCAGCTGCCCTACCTTCCGAGGCAGGGCTGAGGTTTTCACGCCACCTTGCTGTTTTCAACTCACTATTTATTGATGCTGATTGCTCGACATTTTGTGACAGGATACTCTTGTTGAGAGAGGGGCTCCCTGAGGTTTATGCCAACATGGCTGTGTTATGTTGCCCACTAATCAGCTGTGTCAAAATGTGTCAAAATGGTGTCATTTTGACCATGCTTGCACTTAGCACATCATTGCTGAAACATTGCTAAAGCAATGTGGAGGGAACAGCTTTGTCTGTTACCTACAGTAGCAAGAGCATCCCTCTTATGCTGGAGGCTCAGAAGAACTGAAGCCTACAACCTGCAACCCTGCAGGGTGCTGTCTGCACCAAGCCTTGGGTCACAGCATGGTGCTTGGAGCAAAGCACTCCTAGCACAGGCAGCTTTGTGTGAGAGCTTCCACACCACGGCTATCAGCATCTTTGGGGAATGTGGGGAAACAGGCACAGTAAAATAATTTTTGTTCACTCAGAACAAAAAAACTAAAAGCGCATCTGCTCGCTCTAGCCTCTCATGCAGCTCCTCTGTTATGTGACTTTTCAGTTGACACAGCTTCACATTCATCTCTGTCACATAACAATAGTATGGGATCACTGCTCACTCTTTCACGTGGATTTAGTTTTTAAAGTAATACTATTTTATGTCAAACCAGAAGGCCAACATCCCCAGAACAGCTTATTGATGTATTTTACTACTTGTGTTCTTGAGGGGACAGCTTTTCCTCAAACTTTACCTCGATTACTTCTCTTTTTACTGACTAGGCAAGCAGATCACTTTGGAGTTGCTTTCTTATTCCTATTTTCATGCAAAATTATTTAGAAAACTGTTTATTTATTCAGAGGTATAACTCTAAGACAAAATAATCAACACTAACATTTTTATGAAACTGTAGGATACACATTTCAATAGTTTATGCATTGCAGCTGGCTGAACTGGAAAGAAGCATCTGCAGATACGCCAGCGAACCCCTCCCTTTTGCTGTGACCCAGTCCCATGGCCTGTCCACTCTTCCCAGTCATCTTCCATCATCTCCTAGTTTGACAGCTTTTCCTTTCCTCAACTGCTTAATCCAGGGCAGCAGGCACATGGGCATTTGTTACAGACTTGGTTTGAAAGTACTTAGCACCCATTTAAAATCCACTTCTTGTGCTTGCACAAAATAACTACTCACAGTTCATCACTCACGAAAAGCAGACAGCAAAGGAAACATACAGGAATCTGTAATCTGTAACTTTGTGGGGAAAATAAAGTTATATGCCTGAGCATGAAACAGATAAGAAAAAAAAAAATAGGAGCTGTAAGTAATAAAGAGAAAACTTATAGCCCTATAAGTTCAGAGTTTCTGAGAGCTTCACAGTGAATGAAATCTTGATTTCTAAAGGATGACATCGATTTCCATCGGAAGAAGCATTCAATGATACTGAAGCAAGAGCTCAAGTCCAAAAAGCTGGTGAACCTGCATAACTGGATAGAAGATGACAACTAATTAGCATGTTAAAACAGCAACTAATTCATTCACAGGAAATATTTAGCTGACAAAATGAGCCAGACTTCAAGATTTTAAACACCTGTGACAAACCACTGTGTCAGAAAATCATGAAGTTTCTGGAACCTTCAGTTCACAGGGACCAGTGGAAAACTTAAGAACATCTACATGGCTTCCGTACTGATATAATCAATCTGACTGGGCTCAATAATTATACAAAATTTAAGAAAGGAATAGCAGCAGTAATTACAGGTCTGAAAAACGTGTCTTACTGTAAAAGTCTTATTGCACTGCTGAGGCCTCACCTGGAGTGCTGCATCCAGATGTGGAGTCCTCATTATAGGATCTACAGATGTAGACCTGTTAGAGCACATCAGGAGAAGGGGCACAAAAATGATCCAAGGGGTGGGACACTTCTCCTATGAGGACAGGCTGACAGAGCTGGGGCTGTTCAGCCTGGGGAAGAGAACGCTCTGAGGTGACTGGATAGAGGCTTTCAGTATCTAAAGGAGGGCTACAGGAAAGAAGGGGACAGACTCTTTAGCAGGATCTGTGGTGACAGAACAAAGGGAAATGGCTTCAAGCTCAGGGAGGGTAGATTTAGGTTAAATATAAGGAAAAAATCCAATTTTTGGTGAGGCACTGAAGGAGGTTACCTAGTGATGTGGATGATGCCCCATCCCTTGAGACTTCAAAGGCAGGGCTGGTTCAGGCCCTGGACAACCTGATCTAGCTGTGATGTCCCTGGTCATTGCAGGGAAATTGGACTAGATGGCCCTCAGATGTCCATTGCAACTCTAAAGATTCTATGATTCTAAAATCAATGATCAGTGTATTTTCTCCAAAATAGGGTTAAGATCCAACTCAATTTGCAGCCTTGGCGTGCTAAAGAATACTCTAATTAGACCTCCTGGTTATCGCAAGGCTTTATATTTCACCCCTGTGTTGCTATTCATTAACACGTGCAGCTAAAAATGAGACACTAAGAATATTGTTCCTGGTAATGAACAATCTTTATTATCAAAATATGCACCTTTTTTTCAATTGGGACTTGTTGGGCTTTAGTTTACTGCCATCAGTATTTATTTTGCCATCCTATGGTACATCAAAACCCTTGAGCATTTAGGGTTTGCTAATCATGCAAGTGTTTAGATGTTGTAATTGTCACCTCTGGATATTCTACTTAGGGGAAAAGAACAATCAAGTCTTAAACTTTCTCTATATTTTCTACAAGTTAAGTTTAAATAGCACCCAAACAATTTTGTGGCTCTTCTCTGCTTCTTTGTCAATAATGAAGATATTTAAAAATAGGGATTGTAGAAGCAAATGAATAATTCCCATCCCATTTTCACTACTGCTCTACAAGGAGGTAAAGTCTCTTCTCCCCCACAGAGTTTCACACTTCCTAATTATAGCTTTAGTTCTTTCAGCTCACAGCAGCAGATGGGGAAATCATGCTGAATGCTTGTTTCTTAAGATTTTTAAACCTTCTCAGTGTGCCAGGATAGTTTTTTAGAACCTGGCTTACTCTTCTACCTATGAAACTGAATTTGGCTGTATGGCAATTTAAAAAGAGTCATCCGAATCTGACAAGTAATCTAGACTTCCCACTGGTTGATTTTCTCTGTCACCGTTTCAAATCTGTAGCATTTCTTCCACAATCACTAGTCTTCAGTGAACTTCTGGCACAGGTACTAAACTGTGTCTCAAAGATGGAACTTCATGTTTGTTCTGGGTCTTGCTGGGATGGAGTTAACTTTCTTTATAGCAACTTGTATGGAGCCATGTGTTGGATTTGTGGTTAACATTGTTGATAACAGACTAATATTTTGGCTATTGCTGAACAGTGCCTGCACATTGTTAAGGCTTTCTCTACAGCTCACACTGCACCACCCCAGCAAGTAGAATGTGGGTAGGCAAGAGCTTGGGAGGGGACTGCTGACCAGAATGAACTGAAGGGATATTCCATACTGTGTAGCTTCATGATCAGCAATAAAATCTGGAGTAAATGAAAAAGTGTTGGAGGGTTGTTGTCTTCTGATGTGGTTGATGCTTGGAGACTGGCTGGCCATTGGCTTGATTGTGGGAGGTGGTGAGTTACTGCCTGTGCATCACTGGGAATTTTTTCCTCTTTCACCTATTAAACTGTCTTTAATCTCAACTCAACAATTTTCTTATTTTTATACTTCCTATTCCCTTCTCCAGACCTCTGAGATGTGGGGATTGAGTAAGAGTTTGTGCGGTTGCTTGTGAGGGATATGCAGTCAATCCTCAATGATATTAGACATCATACCTTCTGTGATTAAAAAATATTGGCCTGTGCATAGATTTTAAATGCTTTTTATAAGCAACTGCTGGCTGTGTGAAACTCTAAACACATGTCCCAAATTGAGGTCTCCATAACAACATGCCGATAAACTCTAATATATCATTCCTGTTAATTGCATCTACTGGACCCCTTGAGAGTTTACTGTAGAACTGATCTATACACTTAAAAACATTTCTGTTAAATTCTACCTGCATCCCTAACAGGGATGCATATTAGTGAATCCAGCAAACGAAATGAAATCCAGTGACTACAAGAAGCTAAAGGAAATACACAACATTTAACTTTTGGAATGAGCACAGGATGCACAAAACCGGCAGCTCCCGAAGTCTTATTTAATGCTTTCTTTCAAAAGCAGATGATACAGTAATGGATCATCCATTCAGTTCAGGACCCACGGACTACCTTGGATGGCCCCCTCTCCCACAGCATATTCCCAGGTTGCACTTTTGCCAGGGGCTCTTTAAACTCAGAGAAGAGACAATGGGAAAGGAATGCATAAGCTGGACAGCTAAACTGTAGGAAATGCCATAGCTAGATACCTGTACAGCCCAGCTCTGTGTGATTCTCAGCTCCTGGAAAAAGCTTTGTGATCATTTCATTTAAGAAGGGTTGCCACCACTAGTCCATCTGAGCCTTACTTTCGGCCCAAACTGGCACTCTCTAGACTTAAAGTTGATGAGTCAGAAGAAGAAAGATTCAAAGAAACATATCTGTCTTGATGATGTGTCTTAGTTTCAACTGAGGCAGAGCTCTTTTTTCTTCAGAGTGTCTGGTATGATGTTATGCTCTGGTTTTAGGAGAAAATCAATGTTGATAATAGAGTGATCTTTCTAGTTGTTGCCTAGGAGTGCTGTACAGAGCCAAGGACATTTCAGTTTTCTGTTTTAACTACCATCCTACCATTGGGGGAGTGGGAGTGGGCAGAAGCTGGGAGGTGCCAGGGGCTCAAGGAGCTGGGAGGAGTCAGAATCACAACAGCTGACTTAAACTATCCGAAGGGATAAGCAGTGAGAATGGCTCTACTTTTCTAAGTGGAACCGTAGATTATCCCTAGTTAGAAGGGACCCATAAGGATCACTGAGTCCAACTCCTGTCTCGATAGAGGACCACCCGAAAATCAGACTCTAGATTCCAAACTGATTTATTTTCCCACAGCATCACTTCTGCTCCTGAAATGAGAGAGGGAACCCTCTGGAGGCCTTACAGGGACCAGGTCACCAAGTTTTTAGCTTTCTCTAATGCAACTGTTCAGTAGTTGAAGATCACTTTCCTTACATATCATATGACATCATGTAGAAGGAAAGTTTTGAAGTGGTGGGAATTCATTGGGCTCTCGTCTGTTGTTTGGGAATGAGCTTGCATGAGTCAGCTGATGGTAAGCAATTGTTTGTGCATTCACGTTATATACATATGTGTGTGTATATATAGCTGTTATAAATATTATCAATTTTTTCCCTATTCCTTTTCTCTATCTTAGTAAATAGTTTTATCTGAATCCACAAGTTCTACTTTGTTGTTTTGTTTCAATCCATCCCCCTACCCTCTGAAGGGTGGGAGTGAGCAAACAGCTGTGTGGTGATGAACTGCCTGCAGGCTTCACAGAATCACAGAATCCAACTCCCCTGCTAGAGGAGGTTCCCTACAGTTGGTTGAACATGTAGGCATCCAGATAGACATTTTTCAATCCACCTTCCTGTTCACTCATCTATCCCACACTTTCTAAGCTCCATTACAAGGATGCTGTGGGAGAAGGTGTCAAATGCTTTGCTGAAGTCAAGGTACACAACATCCACCACTCTCCCTCCATCTACCCAGGCAGTGATAGCATCATAGAAGGCCACAAGATCGGTCAAGCGTGATTTCCCCTTGGTAAATCCATGCTGACTACTCCTGATAACTTTCTTCTCTTCCAATTGCTTGGAGATGACATCCAGAACAAGTTGTTCCATCATCTTTCTGGGAATGAGGTGAAGCTGACATAGTCATATTTTCCCAGCTTGTCCCTCTTGCCCATTTGGAAGACTGATGTGACTTCAGCTATTCTCCAGTCCTCAGGCACCTCCCCCATTCCCCAAGACCTTTCAAACATAATAGAGAATGGTTTAGCAATCACCTCTGTTGGCTTGCACAGCACACGTTTGTGCACTCCATTGGGGCCCACGGATTTGTATGCATTGATTTTGGATAGGTAGTCAGATCCTGTTCGATTAAAGGGAAGCTCTCCATTCCCCAAACTCTCTCTCTTACCTGCAGGGTCTGGGATTCCCATGGAGCAGTCTTTGTAGTAAAAACAGAAGCAAAGAAAATGTTCAGTATCTCTACCTTCTCAGCAACCCCTGTTACCAGGTCAACCCAGTAGTGGACCCATGTTTTCCCTAGTTTTTCTTTTACTACTGACATACCTTAAGCAAAAAACTTTCTTGTTATTCTTCACTTTATTTGCCAGATTAAATTCCAAGTGGGCCTTAGCTTTCCTCAGTGCACTCCTATAGACCCTGACAACATTCCTATATTCTTCGCAAGTGGACAGGCCTTTTTTCCATATTTCATGTACCTTCTTCTTCCCTTTGAGTTTATCCATGGTCTCCTTGTTCACTCATGCAGGTCTCCTACATTTTTCCCTGATTTCTTACTCTCAAGGATGCACCGAACTTGAGCTTAGAAGAAGTGGTGTTTGAGTATCCACCAACTCTCATGGGCTTCCTATGGGATACCTCCAAATAGGTTCTTGAGGAAGTTGAAGTTGGCTCTCCTGAAGTCCAGGGTTGCAATCCTGCTTATTGCCTTGCTTATTTCACACAAGATCTTGAATTCCACCATCTCATGATCGCTCCATCCCAAGATGCCCCCAGCTTTCACATGCCCAGACAGGCCTTCTTTGTTAGTAAGAACAAGGTCCAGCAACACATCTCTTCTCAGCGGCTCCACTACTACATGTATTATAAAGTTATCTTCAATGCATTGCAGAAACATCCTATGCATGCCTGCCAATGTTGCTAATCCAACAAATATAGGATGTTCTTCCATAAGAACCACTGCACACCATGACATGATACTTGTAGACCCTCCAAGCCTTCACAGACTATAGGAAATAGGGAAATAAAAGCAATTTTTTTCCGTCACATCACGAAAATGAATCACATAATGATCTCATCTTCTCTGAACAAAGTAGGAAGTCCACTGCTGTGGACTAAAAATAACTAGGCAACTGGGAACAAGCTGGGAACCTGCCTTCAGAATGCCGCAAGGAGGACTCTCACTCCACCCAAAGTTTTGCCAGCTTCTTATCAAAGGTCCTAGAAGAAGCAAGTTCAGAATCTTCCCTACAGCTTTCCGTGGTGGCAGGAATGCTCCTTCCCCAAGAGCCAGATCTGCATCCTCCCAGCCAGTGAGTGGGGTCCCTCTTCAGTCTCCTTTGCACATATGCATTTCATTGTGCTAAAGCTATGTAACAGTGCTGTCTTGATTTATGAGGGCTGCATTTCTTCCAGTGATCCCTGCTGGTACAGGACTCACTACTTCCCTTTTATGTGTCTGTGTCAGAGGGCAACTGGCAACCAGCTGTTGGAAACTGATTTAAAAAAAATAAAAAACAACAACAGAAAAAAATAGCAAAACAACGACACAACAAAAATCTTTATTATTGTTATCAGGATCTTATTCGAAGTCCCAGTACCTGCCTACGTTCTCCATAAGAAGGGCACTGAAGACTAACTTATTTGCAGATGTGAAGAAATTCAAATGAAATCACTGAGTCTCTCTCTGGGACAAATCACTGGAATTATCAAAACAAAACATATCCCCTAGGAAACCCACTGCAAAGAAACAGTGATTCAGACCAATCACTTGGCTTTTGCCAAGTAGGGTTTACACTCAGGGACCACACAATGTATTTTCCATTCTTAGGTGGCTGCTAGTATGGGTATATAAAGAGCTCAGGAACAACAGCTATTAACAGTAATAGCATCTTTTTGCTGAAAGTAAATCTACTCTCCTATATCCAATCCAGTCATTCTATTGTGCTGTTTCATAACACACAGATACAACAGTACTGGAAAAAGTGTGCTCCGCCTTGGAAGTGCCTGCCCAAGCTCTCTGCCCTCTTCTCTTGCCAGATAGACACGAGAGTCCTGATGCTACTCGGGTGGCTCTGTCTCTTCTCTTCATGTACACCCGCTCTGGTGCCTCTCACCAAGTTCCTGAAAAGGCAGGACTTTACAAAGGCATTCTAATTACAGTATCCATCCTCTTGAGCATGTCAGTCTCTTCCTAAGTCCCACTGAACCTAAACAAAATTTGAGAGTTGAACAGCTCTGAGATAAGCTCCATAAATTTTTATGAAAATTGAACGCTGAGTAATGGAGAAGGATGAGATTAGCATTTTTAGTTACAGAAAGACATAAAGAGCTGGGGATATTGAGGTCAGGAAGAAGGAATAGGAGAAGGTCTAGAAGAAGCCAAGAGGAAAAGAGTTGTCAGAAAGGGAGAGGCAGGGAGGTGGATCCTTACACCAGCAGGGCAAGAGAAGAACTGTGTGTATGCAGGAAGCAAATTCACAGGAAAGCAGGCTTCATGAGTCCAATGGCTTATGGATCCTACCAGAACTCTGCAAAACCTATTTGCTAAAAAGTACGCCAAGAGAAATCACTCAGGAGGTGAGCAAATACTCCACATCTTTTTCCCCACTCTCATTTCCCCATGGAAAAATGCCTGCAAATAGCTGCAAGCGAGCATTTTCCTTCGTGTTACCCTCCAGCCTCGCCAGCCTGCACGCCTCCCAAGCTGCTCTCCCTCCTGCTGCCTCTGCTCATGCCAGGTGACAGCCCAGCTCAGGAAGGTATTTATTTTGCCTTATTGCTTAGCTTTGTTTTACCTCCTAAGTAAACCTTCCAGTATTTATAGCCTTGCCTCCACACTTGTAGTATATATTAGCCTTTTATGCCTTCTCTGTCACCTGTTGAAATGAGAACTCAGGGTCTTCGGGCCTCTGCGGCCCTTCCCTTACATTAACTTAAATCACACCAGATGTGGGTCCTTACTGCAGAGGAAGACTAATTGATTTCGCCAGTCACAATATGCCTATTGTTTTTTAACACAAATAAACACTGTGGTGTGTGGGTTTGTTTTTTTCTTTCTTTCTTTCTTTTTTTTCTTTTGCCACAAGAGCCAAAGGTTATTCAATTAAAGGAGTCCAGAAAGTGTGACTAATAATCCAGGGGCAGGGTATTTCTACAGTAAAAAGGCACAGGATAAAAAAAAGGGGAAAAGAAAGAAAAAAAATCTCCACACTACCCTGAGAACAGCGGCCTCACCGGGGCCGGCCGTAACTGTGATGGATGGCTGGTGTGTGTAAGACGTTATTATTTGTTATGTGAGTGGGGGGAGATGGCAGGCGCATTGGGTAGTACACCTGCTGGGCTCCGAGAAGCAAGAACAGCTGTGTGCATTGATTTAGACGCTCGCTACTTGGGGCTCCAGGAACGAATCAAGCGACAGCTCATAAAAAAAGAGGGTTTTATGATTTTTTCCCCCTTCTTTCTGCAAACAAACGGCCACATCATATGTTTTCCTAACGCTACCATAACTCAAAATTAAATCCCAGCCCAAGGTGTCAGGCTGGTACCATGTCAGGATTGTAACGGCTTATTTTAGAGGTCGTTATGGATGTACGGGGAAACACTGGGGGTTTCTGCACAAAGGTGCCATTTCGTTTTGCTAGAGCTCAGGCACTTAAGGGCAATTAGCTCCACTGTTAAAAAATGAGCTGAGAGTGTTTTAACTGGTGATTTTATGCTAATAGCAACTACTAATTCATATTGTTAAAAGAGAAAGTGTGTGCTGCCAAAGCGGCTCCAGGCAGCGCAGCGAATGGCCTCCCTGTGCCCTGGCCTCCCGCACACAGAAGGTGTGCATCAGTAGCTCTCTTACAGATGCAAAAGATCTTGGCCCTAAAATCACAGGGTTTTGTCACTGCATTAAAGTGGTGGTGAAGAGCTTTACCTCCTTATTCAAAAGAACGTGCAGCAAAAAGGCACAAACACTTGAAAAAGAGCCTTAAGGGAAGACCCAACCACACGGCTGGGTTGTAATTGATTTTGTACATCTTAAAGAGGGAAGGAGATAATCACCTTTCAGAATTCGGAGAAAACTGATTTATTGCCACTAACTGCCAAACCATAATGTGCAAATCCATAAAAATGATAAGAATGAATTTAATCTCAAGTCTCTATTACCCAATCTGTTAGATTTTTAGCCTTGGCTTTCAATTAGGAGAATGGCAACAGTGAAAAAGAGTGAAGAAATGTTTCCATAAATGAACATGAAAGTGCAGTATGAGACCATTTATGATCCTTCATCCCTGTACTACTACTACACTTGAACTTGGGTCTGCAAAAGCTTTGGCTTGTCCATGCTGTAAGAGGCAGCTCAGGCAACATCTGCCAGTGTAGAAATGGAAGATGCTCTCTGCTTTCTCTCTCTGCCCTTCTCTTTTTGAGGCCCAGTGGCATTTTATGAAGAACAGGAGGGCTTCTTCACTCAAACACACTGTGGAAGAAAGCGACAAGCTGTCCTTTCAACAAATGAAGGAATAAGAAATGCATCTGAAGCTGAACTTCCACAGACAATAGACATGCTTGGGATTCTTGGCTCTGACCTCTTTATGCTTTCTTCATCCCCAGGAGAAGGTGGATGGGAAGGGAAGGCTGCCCTCTCCTTCCAGTGGGAACACAAAGTCCTGAAGTGTTCACAGTAATGCTAAGGAAAAGACAAGAAGTCTCCATTTTCCTTGTTACAAGATGGAATGAAGTTAATCTTGGACTACAGAGTGAATAGAGAAAATTCCTGCAAATGTAACGAAAGTCATTTGTGGTCAGAGCAGCGGTTCCTATTATCCCACGTCTTTCTCCAGCAGTGGCAATAGGATGTATAGTTTCAGGGTAATGCAAAACTAGCCACTACCTGTGGCCCTCAGATTCCACAACCACTGATTTAAGGACACTAGAGAGTACATCACTTAGTAAAATTTTGATCCATTTGATGTATCTGCCATATAAAAATTTGTCTAAATCCTAAAATCTCTCTGTCTCTACAACCATCTGTGGCAATAAGTGCCAGAAGTTTATAACCACTGTGTAACAAAAGACTTTTAAAATCTGCTCTAAACTTCTGCTATTAGTTTCATCTGACGCCTTTGCATCAGTGCAACAGTTTTCTGTTCACCTTATCTGCCACATTCATGATTTTATGGAGTGCTGAGAAAGGGAAAACAAAATAAATTTTTAGAAAAATGCTCCAGGTTGCTTTTCAGATATAGATCTCAAATATAAATAGGTTGGGTAACGAATTATGTCATTTGGGTAATAAGTGCAACTCAATGTAATGAACCCATGTATTAAGCAGTAAGTTAAATTTCAGAGTCTCTTTTTCATCAGAATAGAACTACAGGCGGTGATAACCACGTACAGTGCATCACCTGCTCTGCTGTTAAATAACCAAAAACACTGAGAAGCAAAACCTGAATTGTTTTAAACTTGTAACTTCATTGCCTTTGCTAGAATAATGACAATTTCCAATACAGCTTTGTTCTGGGGGATAAAATGAAAAAAGTTTAAGGCACAAATCCCATCATAGTCCTGTGAACCTCAGTGTTTTCTCACAGACTCAGGAGCTTTCTAATTTCTTTAAATATGATTAGAATAAAATATGAGAATATTACTTCACCCTCTTTAAAATAAGCAATTTTTTAATGTATAAAAACATTAAGATCTCTGTATTTCTCATAAGAAATTCCTATAGATACAGAGTATCTGTGGATTTTGATTTGCTTATAGGTTCCTGATTTCTTTGGATGATCCTATGCTTTCATTGTTCTTCTCTCTGATTTAACGACAGGCTTATGTGTCTCTGCCTAGCATTTGTCTCGGTTGTGCAGGACAGATGGGAGTAAAGAGCGGTGGTACAAAGTCTGACTGCCACATTTAGGGCCACTGTTTATATTTTGACTTGAGATGTGTTATTCCATATAATGTACACTGGTAATTGGCGTGGTGTTTATTCTTCATTTTTAAATTCCAATTTCAACCAGTGCAGCCGCCTTATATCACACTACCTTACTGCATAAGTAGGGGGAAGAGTCCCTTAGAATTCTAAATAACAAAGCTGATGGATCTGTATTAATTTAGAGAAGTGGAGAATCTCTCCTATGACGATCATATTATGACAAGAAAGTCATCCTAAAGCTACAGTCCAATTAACTCTGGTAAGCTGCAGCAGGTATTTACCTTAATCTGCTGTAAGCAACAACAATATACCAAAGCACTTCTACCCTGTAGAACTCTACTTTTCTAGAAAACAACCCAAGAGTTATAAAAATTTGTTTATGGCAAAATCATCAACATTTTGCTGCCCTAAACACTCTGGTAATTCGTGTCTTCTTTTGCAAAAAAGAGAGTATTAAAAAAATGATAATGAAATGTTAGCATTTAAAAACACTGAAATAATTTTCATGGATGTTTAAAACAAATAACTTCAAGGAAAGCAGAAGAGTTGCACGAGGCGTGCACTATAATGAACATACAACAACATCCTCCCAAGTACTACTATATGCACACATTAAATGACAAAACACATTAGAATAGTTGCTACCTGCATCATCTGAAGGACATACTTTTCTATTGTTAGAAGATCTAGGAGGTATTTCATGGAACATTGCCCCTGTTTACAACATTGAAGAGGCAGAGACTGAAAAATCCCCAGTCCAGGAGAAAAATGAGGAGATGGAATTATCAGAAGGAACATTTGACTGAGAATTGGGCTTAATGTTCCAATTTTCACTAATAGCTCTGTAAAATCTTCGATGGTCTCACTTTTCTAGGACTAGACATTTTTAAATAATGGGAAGAAAATTCTTCAAAATTTCTTTAGTTGCCTTTTGTGAAAAAACTTGGCATCATTCATGAATATAATTTGCCAAATGTAGGCAGAAAATTTGGTTTATGGGTAAATTGAGAGGTATGTCCAGTAACCCTACAGCATTGGTTCTTCCCTTAAGAGGAGCTCATTATCTTCTCAGGTTGTGACACTAATGTTTAATACCTCACGGTTTCTTGGAAGTTTCCTATATATATGATGAGCATAGCTTGTCTCTATTTGGGATGCAAAATCTGATAGGATCATAGCACACAGGAGAATTTTCTTCTTTTAAAAATACATACTGGTTACCTCCTTCATCTGTCAGGGTTTTGCAAAGGGGCAGTCTGCCAACATTTGACATATTCCAGATGGATATAGAGAACGGCAGTGCAGGTCAGTGGTGCCTTGTTCTGTGGTTAGACCTCAACACAAGAGGATAGGAAACAATGGGGAAAGAAGTAGAATATTTCAGGCAAAGTGTCCTAGTTTCCGAAAGGGCCACAGGGTTTTTGTTCATTTACAAGCACTTTCTCACATTACGAGCTCACAGGTTTCTACTGAAGCCCTTGTCAGTCAATCTCTCTGTGTACTTCTCCCTGGTGTTCTGTTAAAGCCAAATAAAATCTATTTGCCTCTGCTTTCTCTCTTGTTGATGTACATAAAGTTATCAGCTTCTTGCAGGTGTCTGCTTCTTGCATTTGTAATGACAGTTTAACAAAAAAATCAAGCAAACCTAAGGCCACAGAAAAGCTTTCACAAGAGAGGTCAAAAGGGTTTCCTCTTCTGCTAAAGGTCTGCTTCATTATTAGCAGTGCCGTGCCAGAGATATTTACCTGTTGGTCACTTTTCAATTGATTCAACATGTGGCTACATGGAGATTGGAGTTTTGAGATTAAAATCACTTCAAGTTAAAATCTTGGGATAATTCTGGGGAAAAAAAATGACTTCTTGTCCTGCTTTGGCTCCCTTGAGAATTTTTTCTCTCTGTTCATAATTTTAGCCTCAATTAAAAGAAAACAAGCAAACAACAAATAGAGACAAACAATCCCAAGCAATTAGGGCTTTAACATATAAAAAGACCAATATTGGATGAGGTCATCCCATCACAGCCCATAAAGCTATCTCTTCCTCCCTTTGTAATACATATGTTCTAGTCCAAGTTCCTCCTTAGTCTTTTTGTGGCTAAAGTGAACTAAACATCGCAAGCAAAATATGTGTCTGATTTATTGGTTGTCTGGGAGAACTAATGCTACAAATGCAATAATGTCTAATTTCTATTCGAAAGGAAAAACAAACCCCAAAAGCATAGACCTCCCCATAAAAGAATTAAGGCACTGATTCACAGTTTATAAAGCCAAAGGGGAGCACCCTGCATGACTATCCTGATCTCCAGGATAGCAAATGCCAGACAATTTCTTCCCTGAACTACTTCTGTTTGGAACGAAGGTACATCTTTAAGAGAAATGATCAATCTTAATTTTCAAATTGCCAATGATAGAGAACCTTGCATAATCACTAGATCAGTTTTTTTGATAATTAACTGTCCTCTGGTAAAAACACATGTGCCTTATTTCTGGCCTAAAGTTGCCATGTTCTCATTTCCAGCCCCTGGATTCATAATTGCCTATCCCCAAGAGTTTAAAAAAAGAGAAAAAGCTCTAAGTAGAACATTCATCTTTTCAACCTTTTCAAATCTTCTTGAGTCTTTTGCTCTGGTGTAAGCTTTTCAGCCTTTTAACTACCCTCCTGATTCCTCTATGAGAGTTTTCCTACAATTCACTCTCCAGCTTTCACTATAGACGCCAGAGAATATAGCTGTTATGGCCACATCATCATCAGATAACATACTTTTATTTTAAAGATATTTATTTTTCTTTTGTCTGTTCTACTATAGAAATCATTCTGGAGGTCCTTGGGGAATTCCTATTTGACTGTATACTCATTGTGCTCCCCAAAACCCTCCAGAGCCATCAACTATATGCAAGATACAATCGAGTTATATATTTTATAAGTATGGCTTGGGTTCTTTTTTCCAAGCAAATGCCTTTACTTCCTAATGTGTTGCTTGCATCTGTTTTACTGGGCAATCTGGTTTGCATCACTGTTTTATCTTCTTTTTTTTTTTTTTTCACTTCATATTCTTTATGTCATAACCAGTCTTGCCTTTGTCAGTGGTAACTGCATATTTTTATCCTGGTCATTGATGATAATATTAAATAGTTTAATTCTGAAAACTGACCCATGCAGAGCCCCACATAAACCACACTTACTTAGTAGAGCTTCCAGATTTATAGTATTATTTTCCCATTTATCAACTGATTTTTAAAACATTTAACTTATACCACATTAATTTTTGTTTACTCGTTTCTGGGTGAAAATACATAGTGACAAGATTTAAAAGTCCATACTGAACACTATGTTATGGACATACACTACATGCACCACATTTAGAACTTGAGCTCCCCAGCATCTCAAGCTACTTGGGTAAGATCAGTTTTACATAAATCCATTTTGAAGATACTAACTGTTGACTGCAGAAGTTCTGTTTCAGCCTCCACTGTTTTGCCTGCCAGTTTCAGACAGGCATCTGATTATTTCAGTCATCCAACTTTCCCTTTATAAGCAGTGTTGTCGGAAAGCTTTTACACAGATATGTACATAGTCTACGTTTTAATGACTACCAGAGATTACAGCCCTTACTTGAAATCCAAAATACTCCCTTTCATCTTTAAAACTCTTTACTGTGGTCACTTGGCCAAGAAGACCTTTTTGCATTATTTCCATCTTTTATGTACAGCACAAAGCTTCAGCAATCCAGAACATGTGCACTGGTGTTGAACTAACAGCATTTTCAGGGAGTACAGAGACCAGATAGAAAACCATTCCTCTACTTATATCTCTGAAGTGCATTTCGTGCCCATGAATAAATGGGGAGCTAAAATTGCAAAAGCAGAGGCTAGACAATAATGGAATGAGTAGAAATATGAGAAGACAGCGTCCCACACAGTGTTCAAGTGCATTTTTAGCAGGTCTTCTTTTCTCATGTGCGAAGGCAAGGGAGATAGATAGTACTGATAACTTTGTAAATGAATGATCTTTACTTCAATTAAGTGGTATAACCTGTGTTTGTTCTACCATTGATATGGGATCATTAAACATTGTCTGAGCTACAGGCACTGCTTTTGTCCCATGTCTCTTACCTCCAATATACATGTTTTGTCCTTAGGATAAAAAAAAGGAAAGAATATCCATTGCAGTCAAGAGTTTTAACAGAATTGGCTAGGGACTTCTCTGAGAACTAACACAGCTTTTAAATAAATTTTGGATTCCTGAGGATGTTCTGCGAACTGGAGGGGAAAAAAAAACAAAACTAAAGAAGGAAAAAAAAGGCCAATTTCATGCCAATAATTATAAATGACCAAAAGGAAGCTTCAGGAAACTGTAATCCCCTAGAAACTTGGCTTAGAAAGCCAGGTCTTGGGCAGGTGGAGAGGAAAAACTGTAAGAGATACATGTAGAGAGAGATAAGAAGACGTACATTTCCCAGTGCTGAAGCTAACATCTCCCTGTAGTATTTCCTCCTCTCTTCTTTTTGACTGAAATGTGTAAAATATCCTTAGCTAATCGTTTCTGGAAGAAGTGGGAGACTCAGAGTTCAACATATGGATAAACCCTTTGGTTCTAACAGTCTACTTTTCATGTGCATGTTTGAAGCTGCCAGACACATGCTTCCTTCATATCGAAAAGATTTTTTTCTGACCGCCAGTTTTCCTTTTCTTCCCTTGAGACTGGCTGTGGAGGGAATACTTCATTACAGAGCGCTGAGGTTTTTGTTGTCTCACACTTTTTTATTTACTCCAATCTGCTGCATAAAACAATGTCTCTTATTCAACTAGCCCTGGATAGTATTTACCAGATATCAAATATCATAGTTAATTTGATGTGGGACTTTAATCTTAAACCAATAGCTTTGACCTTGTTTTGGTGGAGCTGTAACAGGCATTAGTCATGGTGCAGGAGTGGATATTTTTGGAAGCCACAAGAAAAAAGTCAGTTTTCAAGTTACAAAATGCATGGCTTATCTGAAATGTTTTTTATGCATTCGTTCTAAAAAAGATTCTATTTTTGTGCTTCATAACTGAAGAACATCTAAACCTTGACACTTGAAACTTCCCAGGTGTTTACTTCATGCTGTTCTCACATTGCAAATAAACAAGTTAAATTATGGAAGCATAATCCATTCAACACACTGCTATGCACATTTAAGAAGAAAAGAGAAGACTCTAGATTCAAAGAGCTAGTATACACCTCTGTGTTACTGGTGACAATTCGTTCCAATATTCAGACCTTGCTCATGGGTAACAAAAAAGTCATGAATATCCATTATGAAATCAGCATCATTCAGGACTTTTTTTTTGCTATTGCTACCATTTGGTTGATATAGGCCTCACTGCTGTTCTAAGCAGAATGCAACATTTCTTGGCACAGAATTTCAGACTGGTTAATGGAAAGCTGGTAGCTAATAGGTCTCACAGATCTAACTGTGAATTATACAGTTGGTTTTGTTCTGAAATTTCTCTCTAGAATGACTAAATAGTGGACAAAATCAAGCATTAATAGTTCAAATCAAAAAGGATTTTGATTACCTTAGATTTTTGCATGACGATTTTCGCTAAATATTTCAAGTCAGCATAATTATTTGAATACAGTGATCTGTCTGCTTCATTCCTTTTTTTTCATCTGTAATAGCAGCAAATATACAAGCATAATAGGCAAAATACGATGAATAGATGATCAGCAACCCAAGGGAAAATTTTTCCTATCTTTGGAAAATTAGATTATGTTTAAAAAAAAAAACAAAACTACACTCCAATTAGCAATTTTAATTTATTGTTGTATCATTGAGAGTAATTTTTTTTTCTGCACATTGTTTTAGCCAACTAGCCTGGCATCATGATAGTTACGCACTAAGCAGTGCCCAACGCACAAATATATACACTGATTTACACAGAATTTGATGTCCTTTCTTTGGAAGCTTCATTCTTCCAACCCTTTCTCAGAAGAATTCTGCCCACACCAGAGAAAACCTGGTTTCAGACCCTGGTGTTCTCAAAGTGGTTGTTGTCCTGTAAGGAACAGCTGAATGTTGACAGTGCAGATGCTGGAAACTTCCTGGATGGTGGTAATGTATGTATGGAAGTTGGCCATGATGTAGGGAAGTTGAGGCAGAAACTGAATTTGTTGAAAATCTGCCAGAAATTACCTACATGAAGAGTATAACTACTTGAAAAAAAGAGATGTGGATGGAAATGGCAGGTGTGTAGAAATCTCACGTTTCTCTTTGCTATTTGCAAAGCAGCACCTGGAGACCAGCTGACAACATGAAAAAGATCCTTAGATCTGGCTTGCCAGAAAAGAAGGCAGAAATACTGAATTATATAGGCTGCTCCAAAAGTAATGCTTCCTATTTATTTCCATGGATACTACAACAGGTACAAAGACAACAATAACATTAATTGATAGAGCAAATTTTCAGCTACAAAACACTCTTTTCCAACCTTGTCACCATCATTAGCTGTGGATTTTCACCAGCCATGAAATGAGCCTGAATGCTCCAGTTGTAAAAAATCTGCACCAGTAGAGGTAAGCCACTGTCGCTGTCATCACCACTGAAACACACCACCCACCATCTCACTGTATTCGCATCCACTGTTTGGTCTCCATACGTATTTAGGAAGTGTTGATGAATGTCAGTGGGTGCCAGTTTTTTCCACATGGAAATATGTAACTACACACCTTTGCTTCATACACGCTTCCATGTCAGATGCCATACTGTCAGACTGCCTCTCTGCTGCCATCTTGTCACATGGCAACAAAATATAACGGAACATTGATGGGAAGGTTCAACCTCTACTGCCGCACCACCAAAATCAGCCTGTAGTGTTGTGGGTCAACATCATAAAACAGGAGGCACTACCTTCAGAACAGCTCTTGTATGTGAGGTCCAGCAGGTGCTGGCACCAGTAAAAATAATGGAAATTTCAAATAAATAAAGTGAGCAGAGAAGGCCTCCTTAGAACACATGTAAAAAATTTCATTATCATTAAACTTGGAAGCCAAACACAGCTTTTCATTTTCAACTCCCTGCAAGATTGATTTGACCTGTATTTAGTGAGGGACTTCAGCCTTTTGTAGCCACCTGGATCAGGGGACAGGCAAAGGCCAAGGCATTTCCCTGCCCAGGTGGCCCTCATAAATATCTCAGTGGAATTTATTTTCTTTCATTTACTTTGGCATTGCTTGGGCACTCCTTGATTAAGGAGTGGTGTGTAGGAACTGACATGCCCAGAGATAGACAGCCACATCTGCTAACCATTTGGATTAATTATTACACCTGTACCATAAAACACATGTTAATAAAAGGCTGGTGAACAGGTTCGAGTAGCAGTTTTAAAAAGGGCCCAAAGAAAGCAAAATGCAAGCCATATACAAGAAGAGGCCAAACCTTCTGCTGATAAGATGCTGTAGGCTCCAACCACATACAAGGAAGAGACAATGTTAAATACACTAAATGCATATACATCACACAAGCAAACAAAATAGGAATGCGTGTATCCTGGTACACCCTGCCTCTGTAGACTATTGGTGAGAAGGTGAACAACAGTACACATTCTTTCTTTCCTTCTTTCTTTTCTGTTAGATGTAAAAGGAAAAAAATCATTAATCACTCTGCAGGATACAGCACTTAAATGGGTAAAGTTGCTGAAGGGGTCTGGTTAGAATCAGCCGATTTTTCATTTCCTTTCAGTGGGGACAGTGTGGTGCTCTGGAATCTCTGGAGACCAGGAGCATGAATGCAAGTATTGAATTTTCAGGAGGAGACAATTAAGGCCAAATATGTGAGATACAATCATATTAAAATTAATTCAGGTACTTCAACTGAAGACCTAAACACTCTGCCTTCTTTGAGATGCATATCTGGGAGGGCTTTACTGAGCTGCAATTAATCATTCTAGGCTTGTATCAGTTGTGATGGAACGCAATGGAGCTCTGTATTTATTATCTATCTTATTGAACTGTCTATGGAAAAACATTTTGCTGAACAAACTTTTCAAATAGCCTTTGCTATTCGAGAAGGCCTCCTGAGAACACATGTAAAAAAATGAATTATCACGAGGAAGCCAAGCACAGCTTTTCATTTTCAACTCTCTGCAAGGAGCAAGGTGCCAATTCTGTTTATTGTTAGATAACTTCTGAGCACAACAAGCTTACATCACGATTTGTAGATGGGCTGAAAAGGAACAGGTATCACAGGACAACGGTGAAGGCAAGAGTAGACTTCACTTTGCATTGCATCTGTAGTTGACACTTACCTGTTATTTTTGGAGGCTCCTTTGGCATGTTAGTACTCAACACTGCAAATATCACCAAGGAGGAGGTGCATCATGCTGCTCTGATGACCAGTACTATTAGGCAACCATGCCTAATGTTCATTAATTGTTAATGAAATCTTTCCAAAAGAAGAAAGCCAGAAAATCCTTCTGTCTCTCAAGCCTCCACAAATAATCACCACAATCCCATCACTTCAGTGCATTTGGTCTTGACCTTTACATTTAGAAGTGATCCAGGAGAAAGCTGAGGTCTCTACTCTGCCACCAAACTGCAAAAGCTGTGGGTTCAGCTGGAGTGCTGCTGCATGCTTGGTGGATTGACTGTGGTTACAGATCCCACTTGCAGGTATGGCTTTCCATGCACTGATCTATATTTAGCCCTCATCTTCCTGAGAGGATGGACTCAGAAACAGTACGGCTGCTGGTTTACTTGTAATCATTTCATTTTAGACCTCATTATTTTATATTGAAGATAGCAAAGATTTCTGCATCAGATACATCACCTTAGCACTACCAGGCTAAACATGAACCCAAAAGTTTGGCAAAAGATTGGTAGATCAGCCAGGCAGAAGAAGCTTTCCACCGAGGACATTCAGCTTCACAAGCAAGCTGGGGTTTTCACTTCCTCACAGCTCCTGCTCCAGACTCTGCTAAATGGGCTGCAGTCAAAGACAGTTTATAAGACATAGTAAGTCTAGCTATGCGATGGACCAGCTAAAGTAGTTTGCCCAGCCACAAAGTGAGGAATATACTTTCAAGGAGATGTTTCATGCATCGGGACCAAAAAAAAGATGAAGTTAAATGTCTGTCTCACTTGTCTAAAGAAATATTTGCATGGAAAAGTGGCAGCCTCCAAAGAGTGGGGTTATGGCAGTATGGAATATACAGCGATACAATTTTAAGAGATAGCCCATGGTAAATCTGAGAAAGTTACTGATATTTACATGTCTGCTTTACTATTTGAAAGTTACTTTCTCTTTCAATCCCAGTCTAAGACTTTGTACTCTCTACCTGCACATGTTCGGTTTGTTCTGTGCACAATAGAGAAACACAAAGAACTTCCAAAAATAGGGTTACAGTTAATGCCACGTCATGTGTACTAAAGCCCTAACAGAGGATAGCACTGTTTTCCTATTATTTCCATTTTTAATGGTTTAATTTTTCCCAGTTGTTACCAGTACATGCAGAGGTTTAGGCAGATGGGAAAAAAAAGAAAAAAAAGAAAAAAAAAAAAAAAAAGAATGAAGAATGTTTCTATATACTTCTGTTGTAATCTAGAAAATAATGGATTACAGCAAACTGATGCTACATTAAACGTACCCCTTTCTAGTAGATGAAAAATGTCTGATTCTGGTTACTTCAGCTGATGGTTTTTTGCTTTGTTTTGTTTTGCTTTTTGTTTTCAAATTCTCTTGTGTTTAGTGCAGGTTAAAGCTTCCTGAAGATGACTAACCCAGAGTAACATGTGCATGCACATGACAGAATAAGTCCCTTGCTGGCTCAAAGACATACATATGCTTAAACACTTTGGAGAACTGGAGCTAAAATTAGCATTTCATTTTCTTTATTTTCAAGCTATATTTTTCAGCCTTCTTTGTATTACCACTGTATTATTCAAGAACATTTTTGTGGTTACTCTGATCATTATAGCGCTGTCTATGTTACAGATGCCGGCTTTAGCATAGTTGTAGTATCTGAACTGTAGTGCACTGAAACTATTGGTACATCAACCACATCCATTCCTCTGGACTGCAATCATCTCTGGAATGTATTAATTGCAAGCTATTGTTTACATTTACTATCCAGCTCCACCTTCTGGTAAACTTGTATTAAATCTAACTTGCTAAGTTTCTTTTGACTTACAGTCACTGAAAGCAAATCTTTGTACTGCTCAACATTTAAGAATGATTTTACTGACCAATATTAACCATACCAACCATTGAATTTGTACTCCATTGTTCCTTTCAGGGACACATGGAATAAAAGAAGCACCTGTAGAGTGAGTAGTAAAGGAGATCATCTGCATACATAAGTCACTGTATTTCTGATTATTGACATTTCTTAATGAATATTTCCTGGGCTCCAAAATTATGGAATAGCTTTCTCAGACTCATACTGCCACAGTTCTTTTAATGTAAACAAGAAATGTGCAAATGTGTCTAATGAGGTACTTTTACTATCTTTTGGAGATTGCACTGCTCTACAGGACACGCTGTACATCCTCTATTCATTCTTGCACAACGGTTCTTAACAAAGGTAAGCATTTACACACAGAACTGTGCAGTGGGTTCACTTAAACAACTGTTCATTCTTCTATGTGATCAGACTGTTAGCTGTCAAGTATAGAGGACACCCAAACCTACTGACTTATTATGCACCTAGGAGAGCTACATTCTTGTTTTGGACTGAGCTTGGAGACACCATAAATTTCAAAAGTAAACACTTGTTTAACCCAGTAATTTAAGCTCTTGTCTACGTGGGTTTTTTATGCACATTCCTGCCTATGAACTTAGAGTTTTCTTTTGCATCCTTTTCTTTTGTATTTATTTATATATGGTTAAATCTTTTTTCACAAACTAGACAGGACCATAACACAGACTCAAGAACTATTCAGTGATCACCTATAATGTTGATTTCTGGGCACACTCTCTGACATAGTTTCCTCAGGCCAAGTAAACTCATATGGACAAATCCAAGGCATAGTCTAAGAGACAGTGCAGGATAGTGAGTACTTCCCATAGCCATTGTGGACAGCTGTAGGTATGCCACTCTTCTTCACTGCTCCAAAGGAGTTCATTCTATTTTTTGACATAGAAACAGTCTACAACTCTCATTCCCTATTCCTGAGAACACAGAAGACCAATACAAACTGGCCCACCATGTGGCTGTGCAGGAAATGTACCAGGAAGCACAGCCCACCTTCTGAAAGCCATGACTGACATATGCAACTCTTTTCCAATTGCCCCCTACAAGGATACCACCTTTCTGCCTGTTGCTTACAAAGCACTAAGAATGAGTTATGCCATTGTGCAGATAGCATATTTTCCAACGTGCAGCATTGCTGAGAAAAGTATTTTCTTTCTTTTCTCTTGAATCAAGTTCTTAGTTTCTTTCTGTGTTTTATTCAACCAGCATTCAACCATACTACAGCAAGTGGGACTTTGCCTGAGTAAGAACTTAGCATATGTCCTGTAACTAAAGGAAAACAACTTATTGTTTCTTGCTTATGTTACCATAGGGCATAAGATGCCTCGTCTTAAACCAAAGTCCCAAAGGTTTAAGGGCAAAAGAAAACAGTTCTGCTTCTCAGAGTGATTATAGGACAAGAGACAATAGGCAACTACAGTTGGATGAATGAGCACACAGATACAGAGAGACAACACTGGTCAGTGTGATGGGTTGCAACCTAATCATTGTCACTGTAGGCAACACTGAAAGGAAAACAATTGGAAAGAGAACAGAGCCAAGAAAGGCATTTTATTTGCAGAAGAATTTGTATCTCAGCACTTGGTGACAGTCCAGCCAGAACAAAACCCGGAAATGTTGCAACGTTTGTTGAGAGGGGACAAAGCACCCGTCAGGGATGCTTTCCTTGCCGGCTGTCCCTACATGGGACTTGCACAATTCTCCAGTCACTGCAAACCAGCACATGCCAGCAACCACAAAAACACTTCCGTCACAATTTTTCCAGCCAGTGAAGCCTGAAAGAGGCTGGTGGAACAGCTTATGTGTTGTATGTTTACAAGGAACTCCACCAGGAATGAAGGGAAGAAAAGGAGAAAGCGTCTTTTAGGTCTGAAAATTTAGCAAGCAAGTGCTACTGTATGGTACCACAGGCACACCAAAGGTCCAATATCTTCAAATTGAATGAGAGATGATAGATAATATGAGAATTTACTAGAGACTACTCCTTGTATTTAATGCAGGAGGTACAGAAGAATCAGAAGAAGTTTGCAAACAGAAGGTTGCAACCACAGAGGAAGACTACAATCACAAAATGCAAGCTGAAACAACTTGGACAAGAAATTTAGCTGTGCACATGGAAGCTTATATCCCAGTCATGATGTACAAACTGCTTATATGGTCTAGATGGGATTTGTGTCAAAGACTCTGACCACATAAACTGGGAGTAACAAGCAGAACTTAGAAAATCAGCTTTTATCAGTCTGAGCTTAAAAAGTTGATCAGCTGTTCATAAAGAAACAACAGTTACGACAACTGAAATTTTAATTCGGAAGAGAAAGGGATTCGTCTTTACAATTGCCAACATGGAGTGTTCTGTGTGCAGTCAGTAGATGGATTTGTACCTGTGCCTGACTAGAGGTTTGAGAGAATTTACACTGAAAGGGGTGTCAGAAAGGATCAAGCTCATAAGAAAACAAGCCTGATTGGGTTATGGCCAGAGGGAAAAAAAAGTTACCTCTGAATTCATTCATCTGCAAGATATCTTCGTCCTAGAGCGTTAAAAATATCACAGAAGAATGGTTGGCCACTACCACCAGACTGAAACGGCTGGGACACTTCCTCTCCTCTGAAACCTCCTCTTTCTCTTGGGTGAAAGGAGGCAGAATAAAAACACCCTTACAGATGATAAAAGGAAGATTGCTTGGCTACAGTTTCTCCTTAACATTTGCTGTTGTTCACAGTCTTTTCCTCTGAGATATCTGTCCTCCTTTTTAAATTTCAGTCCTGGCAAGTGGTATTAAGAGGCTCCATGCACTAACATAGGTAGGCAGTGTTGTGTCAGATGTGCAGATATATCAGTAAGTCAGCATCGTATCTCTGCTAGTGACTGACAGATATTTACCTGATAAAATGAGGAGGATTTATTTTTTCTTTTTAATCCTTTTATTTTATTATCAACAAAATGAGATGTTTCCTGCAAAGATACTGCCTTTGGTCTCATTTGAACCTATATGGCTTTGGAGGTCAGCAGGAGAGCTGACCCAGACTTTTACTCTTATTGACAGTTCAGCACCTCATTTGTTTTTTAATGACAATAGTTACCACTACAAAAAATACTTAATCTTTCATTTTCTTGCCAGTTGGCTTCATATGTCTTGCACTCTATGTGAAGATCTATTATACTTAATCACTTTTAACTCTTTTCTTCAAGCTTAAAGTTTCCATGCCTCTGAAGAGTAATGGGATACAAAAGTTATAACTGCGATTTAAAAAGCACACGCATAATCTGTCACAGTATTTTAAATTTCTTTGTGTTAGATACTCTGCTCAAAATTGTACGTGCTAGACCTCTTAGTGGTTAGGGAAAACAGTGGGGAGTTACTAGTCTGGAGCCAGAGGGTGTCTGATTTCTGCTGGAAGCTGGAATATCCAAAGCAGGAGTTGGAGGAGCCAGAAGTCCTTCAGAATAACTTTTCTGTTTTGCAAAATAAACAAAGGAGGATTCAAATGAAAGCAATGCTGGGGAGGATTCCCATAGGAACACACAGCATATACTAGTGGAGTCCTGGGGCTCCTTTCTACTTTGATTTATATCAGCAGCATAAATGCTCTTGATCATCTACCAGCCGCCAAGTACCAGCAGAATCTACAGTAATAATACAATTCAGTAATCCACAGCATGGAGGTTTCTCAGTTACCTTATAGTTTCCCCATCTCCGTGCCCTCATATAACAGTGCCCATGCACATAATCTGGACAACTTCTTCAGAAGGAACAATAAAGTTCACTATAGTATCCTGCCTCCTGTCACTTTCCTTTCCTTCAACAGCAGATTCTGTCACAACCAAGTCATGGTCCCTGTTGCATAGAGAGTCACACCAATGCAGTACATCACTGGTAATTTTTTATCTTGTGCAAGGACAAAAGATACTCGTACAACATATCTCCACAGTCAGGGGGTGTTTTACCAAATTAACTGTTCTAATATAGTTAAATGAATGCCAACTGCAAACTCATACACATCCCTAGAAATCCTGGTCATAAATAGGGAGTTGTCTGTTTTCTTAATTTTTCAAGCAATTTCAGAGTGAGGCTTTGCCTCCAGTTCCCTATGTACCTTGACATCCAACGTAAATTACCGACTAGCAGGGCAGTCTACATGCAGTAATTGCTGCTAAGCAGGGTATTTTGCTGGTTACAGAACAGGTTCAGCACCAAGACCCACCCCTGCTCTCTCCAACTCCTCCACCTGCAAGCTATAACTATGGCAAGCAATATGTATGTATGTTAGCAAGACTGTCTTCTGTACTGGAATTTTCAGATGCTCTCTTAACAACAGAGCAAACATCCTGTCTTTTCCACCTGGAAGGTACATTGTACAGTGCCACAATGTGTACTCTCGTGTGCCATTTGAGGAAAGAAATCATAAAGGAACACATATATATTAAAAAAAATAAGAAGTTACGTTGTGAACTTCAGTTGTTTAATTCTTTTTGCCATATACTGTGGCCTGAACAATGCACCAGAGTCAGTAAGACACTTCCCACAAAAGGTAACTATTTGTGGGATCACAGACATCAAATACTAGGATAGAATCAAGGCCCTCCACTTTCAGCTCATCATTTTACCCCACCTTATCCAAAAATTCCAGAAAGCAGAGCTGAAAAAGAAAGTAATCTTGCCTCCTCAAAAAGGCATCCATCTTTCTCTCTGCACAGACAAAGCAGTGAAATAGAACACATTTCTTCTGGAGCCAGCAGACTTGGAGATAGGCAATACAAGAAGTTGTGAAAAACAGTGAGTGGAGAAGTGCTAATTAAAAATTAATATTTCCCATTCAAAACACAGGAGGAACCAGAGGTTCAGCCAACAAATTCACATTCTGGTCTACAGAGATGCTATGAAACGGCATTCATCTCTCAGGTTCTTTTTGCCAGCTGTACCAGTACCAATACTTTGTTTCCTACCCCAACAATGGTGCTTACCTGATCCCATTGGAGTCTGATTCACCTAACTCCCTACACCACTCTGCCATCTGACCAGAACAGCAGTGGGAAGATGTTTATGGTATGAAATAGGAAGCAGACCCCACATTCTCTGTCTGCTGTGGCTCAGACTTAGCTGCTGCCTGCAGTAGTACCATCTACCTTCTGCTGACAGTTTAGGAGAACATAGGATGCCCTTACCAATAGCCATTAAACATTTCCTCTGTCTTGTGTCCATCCTTGTGCTCAACGGTTCATTATGGGAGCACTGATAACCAGAAAGCTTCCTCTCCAACAAATAGCACTTGTGCCTTGTATGCTCCTCCATTCACATGTTTCTTTAAGCATCTCTAAAATGAGAATTTAATGAGAAACTGCAGGAAAATTATTTTTTACCTATTACTAGGGAAAACATCCATCTATTTTATCTTCTCTGTGGCACTGACTGCTCTCATTACCTGTGATATTAATATAGATGGCTTAGGACCTAACTAAGCCACCCACTTGTGCTAAAATTACACACTTTTTTTTTTTTTTTTAATCAAATTCATTTAAACGAGGCAAAGAATAGAAGGAGAAGCTGCTATGCTAAAGTCATCTTTGCCTGCCATGCCTGGGGATTTCATGAGAAATATTTCTAGAGACAAACTGTCCAGGAACAAGAAACTTGGTTGTACTTCACCTCTGATAATTCCACGCTAAGGATATGGTGAAATAACTTCAGTCTCACATCTCTCATTGGTGTCAGAGTCCTGCAGTCAAAGACACCAGATGAGTATTTGCTGGTTTCCTTCCACAGAGCACTGTTTTTTCCTGTGATAAGGCACCAGAGCACCCTACAGCTGCAGTACAACACCATTTTTTTAATGTTAGCTCTCACAATAGCTGTCATTCTCATCACAGCTGTCTCGATAGCCTTCAGTTCTGCAACACTGACAATGCTGAAGCTATCACCTGTGACATTTTGGTTCCTGCAGTTACTTTTCATCTATTCCATACCACCTACACCACACAGAACAGGCCCTGAAAGCCCAGACATTAGTGTGGACCACTTGCAGACTTTTACCAGTGGCAAGTTGAATTACCTGGCCATTTCTGTTCAAAGCCTGAGATTTAAAAAATAAAAGTAAAATAAAATAAATAAATAATAAAAAAAAAGTTCTGTGCAAATAAAACACTTGAAGGAGATATGCAGCTTTTACTGTCTGTAAATGATCACAGGAAAACACTGGAGGGTGAAGACCGCGTGCCACCCACCTATCTGCACCACCAGATGCCTGGTAGCACCGGTTGGGCCTAGATTTTCCTTGAACCACAAGTCTATATGAATCCCAAACTACCCGGAGAAAGAAAAGGCATAAATGAGGTGTTTGTGGTGAGACAGTCTCCACTTAACTGAACCTGAAGTGGCAAGGAGCTTTCTGTGAGGCTGGCAAAGAGGAGGCATGTGGAACAAGGACAGGGAGGTTGGGGTGACTGTGGCATGGGGTACACTGGGGGAGCAGAAGGGGTGGCTGAAAGCAGCCAGTGCTGCAGTCAGGGCTGTGGATGTAGGGAGAGGAGCTTTGGAGCTCAGCATTGCATCTCCAAGCCTGTGAGCAGAACCCAGGGGACAGCCTCATGTCCCCCATGACCTGCCAATAGGAGCTCCACCAAGCTGAGCAAAAACAAAACTTCTCCAGCTAAATACACAGCAACCATACTGGAACAGCTGGAAACAACTTATTGCGGTCCCGAGGCCCCTCTCAAAAGCCAAGTCAGCACTTTGTGATGGTCTGGGTACCAGAAGCACGGTCAGATTGCACTGATGCTTGTTGGAGATGTGGAACAGAGCTGTTTGCTGTCAGGGAATCAATTTCGTTGAAGAGGATTTGGTTCATGGATCTGCGGTGGTTTCACAGAGTTTTTACTTCAGAGGTAAAGCTGGAGAAGATGGCCTGACCCTGCCAAAAGGGCAGAGTTTCTCTGGGTGAAGCTTTGGGCTGTGACTTTAAAATTACTTGTTGTAAAGTTTATTTTTGCCATGCACATTTTGGTTCAATATTTTTAAAAGAGGATGTGAAAATGAAATGTTTGATCCATTTGGATCATACATTTCCCACAATATTATTTCACAATAAGCATTTATTAATTAAATTCAGACATAAAAGTTGTAAATGATATTCAAATTTCCACAACTCTCAGTCTGAGCTAAAGGTCTTGATTTTCTCATTCTGCATCACCAGCACAGTACTGTGGCAAATATGAAATCCTCCCAGGGAATTTACTTTGTGGAGTCAAGAGGTACAGGACTGCCATGTAAAGAATGCACCTGACCCTCCCCAAATTTCTGACCTCCACTAAAAGTCTGAACAGACACTAATGGAACTAATGTCTCTTGTGCCATGCAATTTGGGGGGGAGCATACTGTGCATGGCAGTGTATTCCTAGAGCCGTATATTGCCTCTAAAATGGCTAATACCGAATTCAGCATGGAAATGGAAAGTTGTTTGCAGGAGGCTCATCGCAAGTCCCTACCAGAGCGTGAGAATTTGTGCTTAGAAGTGAGGGCAGAGTTGTGCTGCCTTGCTGATGGATGCAGCAGAGGGCTGCCAGGAAGAGGCTCCAGAATAATTTCCTAAATAGCAGCGATAAAAATCACTGTTAGAGCCTAAATTGGCACTGTTTTCCTATATTCCAGGCAACTCCAAACTGCCTCGGAGCAAGGACATAATTTACCCTCGGAGTGTTATTATAGACGTTTGCGTATGCTGAGCTTTTTATACCCACGTCACGAGAAGGAAAACTGGAGGGGAAAACTCAGCATGGAGAGTGAGAAAGAACAACATGAAGAAAGAAGAAAAACACCCGAGCGGGCTCAGGGGAACAAGCGGCCATGAGACGGCAATGCATGGCTGTGTGCACAGGGTACCGTGCAGCACCTGGAGAAAACCAGTGAAAACAGCATACGTTCTTCGTACATTCTGTCTGCTTTTCAGAGTCTAAATGGGAATCAGTCTTCAAATGAAAATTTTGAAATAAAATGTCCTCTTTAGGCTTGTCTTTAAGCCTTAGTCCTTAACGCACTGAAAACAGAGCAGCATATCCTTGCATGTAAAAAATTTCTGCTGAAAATATGTACCGTTCAAAAATAACTTCCTTAGGAGCAGGACTTTGAAAATGCCTTTTAAAAACAATTGATTTCTTGTGAAATTGTTCACAGCACTGGAAAAGTCGCAGGGAAAAATCTCCTCCAACTCAGCAGATTTTTTAAGAACTCATTAAGTTGCACCAGTAGTTTCAGTTTCAATTTTTTCCTTCCGACCCCAGCTTTTCTAAATTGACACAGTCTTAAAAAGGCTACTGAAGAAAAATTAAATGCTAAAAATTGAAATAAAAACACCGACATTCTCAGTAGTATTTTGCTCACAGTGATTGAATGAAACAGGAGAAGAAATAAAATTTTGGGGGGGGGGGGGGGAAATACAAAAGGTCTAAAATCAAACTCTGAAAATGTTCTAAAAAGAAGGAGAAACAATTTTGTATTTGGGGCTTTTGTGTGAAATATTTCTGATGTTTTTCTTACAGCTTTAGTTTACACATTCATTTGTGCAGTAGGAAAAAAGCAGGAAAAGGTACATTCAGATCTACTCTGTTTTTCTCCAGAGTGAAAGTGGAAATTGTCCTTTGTGATACCTATAGCAGATACGTTTTTTCATTATACAAACAGAAAACATACCTAACCCACACACCCACAAACCCTCTGCACTCTTTAAATTGGGAAGCATTTTAAAACAATGATTGGCCATAATAACGTTAGGAGGATGTAAGAATTAATTCTCCTTCAGTTTTGTTTTCACATACGCTGAGTGGCAAAGCCGTGCAACTGGCAGGTCGTATAAAAGAAAAGAAAGAAAGAATATATATCTGCTAGCACATTCTCATTTGTATTTTTCTATTTACGCAGTCTCTTGCAGAGTTTTGTGTTTGGCAATCAGATCTATTTCTAACTTTCATCCTTCTGAAATGATATTTGTCTATGGTCTGTCCCTATTGCTGGTTACCAGAAGAATTGCTTTTCAGGCAATTTTTAGATCCTGTACTCCTGCTGCAGTTTATTTCTATCCTAGCAGGAGGATAGAATCAGGACGGGGATCTTCCAGCAGAAGAAATGTCAGGATACGGTCTTTCCTTCCCCTCATCATTAGTTATGAGGAAAAATAAAATGTTTTTTAAGGAATACTGCAAGATGTATTTGACCTTTTTATCTTCTTAATCCTGTGCTACCTCGTCACATTAAAATCAAGAATGCGTGAATTACCATCTCAAGATTATAAAGAGCCTGATAAACAAAAGAATATTCATACCTTTACCCCTTACATTTTTGCCTCCTTCACTACATTTCATATTTACCACTACATTTCATATTTACCACTATTAAGATCTTAATTTCTTTTTTCCTGATGCTGTTTTCTCTGCAATTTCTTGCATTCGCCTACAATAGCAATTCCACTCTTTTCCATTACCTTTTTCCCATTTTTCCTCTTTCCCTCCATTAGGATGAAAATGTACAAGAACTCTTATCCAGATATCTTTTTTGGACGGGTGAATTGGGAGGAAAAGTCTCAAATCTTTCCTCGTTCTGCTTAAAGAACAGCATTAGAGAGTTGACTTTACTGGTTGTGTGGATGTGTAGTTTATGTCATAAACACTATTACATCCTACACATATGAATTAATTATTAGTAATTATCTTTATCTCAGAAGTTCCCAAAACTTTTCCCCACAGTGTACAGTGATGAGGTTTATTTCCTGTAGCATACTAGCCTGGGTCTAAGGAATAAGCATGAGCTAACATCTCTATCTCCTGTGCTGTGATTTATGGAAATCTGCGATAGGAAGGTTGCAGACATCAGGATTCCTTTTGGAGTACTCCTTTGCTCCAAAAATGCTGAGGAAAGTCACACAGCAGATCAGATGCTGGTTCATCTGCAGCCAGGAGCAGAATATTTTGGGCAAGTGTATATCCCAGCAGGTCAGCTGCTAATATTTCGCTCTTGCTTTTCAGCGAGGCAGGCAGGCATGAGATACTCTGACTAAGGCCCAAATTGCACATTCCCACAACAGCTTAATTTGGCTGCATTGCAACATCTGTGTTGTGCTGAGTCCAGTATCTCTCCATGCTTTTGGGGCCAAACTCATCCATCATCACAGGCAGCAGTTCGGAGCATGGCAACGGCTGCTGCTGGTCTCAACTTTTTGATAAAAAGCAGAGAAAGGAAAAAAAAAAAAAAAAAAAAAGAATTCATATTTTAAAAGGTGCCCAACAGCTGAGGCTACCACTCGAAGCAGAAGCGGGACAGAGTTACACTTCCCACACGAGAGGTGCATACCCTTGAAATTTAATAAAAAGAACAAGTGACACTCCATAATTTTCACTGCAAGCACCGACTGAAAGGTGACATTACACAATAAGAGTAAATCTCCCACTCCGCTTATACCAGGCCAGCACCCAGAGACATTTCTGCCATAACTCCAAAACCAAAATAGCAATGGGTGAAATACAACCTGCGTGCTGTTGTCAAAAACAAGCGCAAGTATTGTAGTTAATGCTTGGCAGCCGGCCTGGAAGCCAGAGTTCTGCAAAGGGGCCCTGCGGGGGTTTCCCATATACGCTGCATAAATCCCTGCTTCCCTCCTCCGCACCGGCTCAGGCTCACGGTGTGATCAGGAGTGCCCTGAGAGGCATCTTCCAGGCTGGCAAATGCATGTGGCAGCCTGGGATAAAATAAAATCCATAAGTGTATCGTGTGTGTGCCTGCAGAGAGGACTGAGGGCCCGTTTGGTACAATGTGATGATCTTGATCTGATAATCTTTGAACGATCCTTGAGGCTCTTCCTCGCTTGGCTCTCACTCAGCTCTGATAACCTGATTCTTTCAGCTCTCACTGGCCTGGCACATGTTGTGGATCTTCCCTGTCATTCGCATCCTGACTGTTCCAAGCCAATCCACAGCGCTCTAGGGAACAATATAGTTGTATTATAAAGGGTCAGAGTGATGCAAAATTTATCTTATCTGCTGCCTATGTGTCCCAGAGGTCAAGAACTAAAAATTTTTAAAAGATTTAAAAATGTACCTTGCATTAGGTATGAATTGTTTAGCTGTCAGATCTTGTTCTGTACAGTCGTCTGCTGGACTGAAGATCCCTGCAATATCACATATCTTCTCCTTGCAAAAGTAATTATAGAACATGATTGAATCGTTTCTTAAGCTCTTTTACAAGTGAAACAAATAGATCCCTTCTAATCTCTCATGGTAAGCATGTTTTCCAGGCCACAGGCAATCCTGGCAGGAGTCAGGAGTCAACTGAAGTCAGTGGAGCTTCACCAGTCTTTGCTCCCTTGAGATCTAACTCTGCAATGCTAGCTAACATGACTATTTTCACAGGAGAATGTGGCCAGGTATACAATTAGAGTCTTTTTAGTGACTTTTATAGTCACATACCTTTTATTCAGATCACAGCAAGTGTTAACTGCATGTACTCCCATTAAATATAGCGTATTAATACATGTACTCAACCTACTTGTAAATATAAAAATAAGCAAAACTCAGAATAGTTATCCATCAGAAAATTCTGACATCTCAACTTCTCATTTTATACGGGCTCAATAGTTGAAATACTAACATTATTTTAAAGAAAGGAATTACATTAAAAATAAAAAATAAAAAAGAATGTTGAACATACGTGACACAGAATTTTCAAGTATCTGCATTTGTGTTGCACATACAAGCAGAACTGCCATCTGGACCCCTACATATATATAAATCGTAAGCAAACAGCATATCCTGAGCACATGCAGTCAGTGTACCTGAATATTAGATGACCATTCTGAATAGGTGTCTGGTCCAAAAGGCCTCTGCTGTCACAGGAGATTAATCTCGGGACAGAATGGGTTGCATGCTTTGAAAGTTTATCTCCAGTCACTAGGAAGTACTTAAATGGTTGGTTTAGACTAGAAAGTAAACCTTAATCTGTCTAAAAGATACATTCAGCAAAACAACTTGGTTAAAGCACATAAACATTAAGTTATCCTGCCACAGATACATGCAAACACAGATCAGGAGTATACAGTATTATCAGCACTTACCCGGACATCTACTCTGCAAACAGAAACACGTTTTACCGGCTTCAGAATTCAGACAGAATAATTGAATGCCAGTTCTGCTGTTTAATTCATGTCTTTACTTAAACCTCAGCTCTTACAATCAAATGATCACTGCAGAATCAGAAATATACATTAACAATGAAAATGCTGCTCTTCTGTCATCAAAGTTGTAAAGATCAGATTGAAAACACGAATTTCACGGCCTAAGGAAAAAAAAAAGAAAGAGAGGAAGAGGACAAAAAAAAAACAAAACCAAAATCTATTATTTTCCCCAATCTTATGACTTACTCAACCTTGCTCCGTTATTTTAAACACTGCTGACAACACTCTTGCCAGCCCGCTCACATTAAAAACACATTCAGAAGCAAAAGCTAAAAACAAATGCATGAAGATATTACTGGCACATGTGTGCACGTAGCTTGCCACCACTGTTCAAGTGTGGATGTCCAAATTCTACAGATGAGAGTATATTCTGCAAAATGTATGTAACACCTGCAAATACTCAGCACGCATCCTGCACAATACAGTCGCAATGCCACAGTTATGCACGCGCAAACATCACGAACCCACATACCTGCAGTTTTGGAAGCATGAAATATTCTGGCTTTCTGAGGAGAAGAAATGAAAATATTTTCATTTGTGATTGATACTTTGAAAGAAAATGAAAAATTTTGTCGTGGTTCAAATTAAAATGTCAATTCTTGGTTAGAAAAATAAATGAAATGCTTTTATGTCAAAACAGCAATTTAAAATGACAGATTTCTTTGGGTTCCAATTTAAATTGTTTTGTTTTGAAAGGAAGAAAAAATGCTTAATGCAGAAGGAAAGTAAAAATGATCATTGTTTTTCAACAGGCCAACCCAAGGCGAAAATACTACTTGCAGCAAATGAAACTGACTGGAGAAATTGCAGTGAAAAATTTTCATTCAAGATTTCTCTTGGGATCCTTTCCTTTCTAGAGTGGCAACGCGCACACACAGCTCCCTTCTCTTCGCAGCTTTGTTTAGCATCGGTGGGAGCGTCTCATCGAGAGCTTCACATGCGCGCCCATGAGCACTCGGTTTGTGCTCTCTCTGTGTGTGCAAGCACCAACCACACGCTGGCAGGCAGCAGGCACACACATGTGGTCTACGTTAAGAAACCCAAGAAATAAAGCCAATTTTAGATCAAGTGAGCTGTGGTCCCCTGGCTTGGCTTCTACCACAGGTGATACTATAAACAAAGTTTTGTGCCAATGTGAAAGAACAAATACACTATAAATAGCTCGTGGCTTCCAAACCTCCTCGTCTTGTTCCAGCCCTCTTTCAAACCCAAGCCAGCAGATGGGCTGAGAACACTTCAAACTGGCTCCTTGAAATAAAATACTGGAAATAAAGAGGAACAGCATGGAGGCAGTAAAACAAAATGGGAAAAGAAGGAGAGGGTGAAAGGTATTAATTTATTGGGGAGAGTGCTGGGAACATATAAGAGCAGGAAAGGAAGGAAGAAAGGGGACATCATCCTGCCTGATCACAATTGTCATTAACTTGCGGCAGAGATATTAAATTGCAGCATGGGTGCAAGTTCTTGCAGCCCACTCCAATCAAAACCTCCTCGGCATCTGACTCTTCCCTGTGTCGAGTGATTTAATGCACTGGCCCACATGGTATATTTACTGCCTCTTGCACTGTTTAATTGAGCCCAGGGGACTTCACAACCACATGGTTCAGCAGCGAAGCATTTGTTATCTGCACTGGGCAGTGCACCAGAGGCACAGGGAGGAAAGGGATTGGCCATTAAGACCCAAAAAGCAACAGTTGGGCTCTGTGCAGCAGGACGCAGTGTGCTGTAGGCTCTGATTAGTTTAGGGAGCAGAAGGCTATGCGGACATCTGGAGAGAGTTTGCGAGAAGCCAAGACAACGTGGAGCTGGTGTAGCAGGCTTTGCCTCTAATGGGTGTTCGCACACGCATGGAGGTGTTAGAAGAACTTGAGAAAATCCCTAAGTTCTCCAGCAGAGATTAAGTGCCCTAAACACAGTTAAGCAGGCAATTGGTTTAACTATGGCTGCTGAATGTCAAATAGTGACAATCAACATGCACTTATGAGTTAGGAAACAAGAGTCTTTAGATATTTACCTACACAAGAAACTGGGGATTGTAGCAGCTAAACAAGATCAGCCAGCACTGCCATTAGATTACTGAAATTAAGACCCACTAAGGTTAAATAAAACCAGAATTCCATGCATTTCAGTATTCCCGTGTGCTGAAGTATAGGTCTAATGGCTGAAAAATCTATTGCCTGCTGGAAAAATCCCCACAGAAGAAAGGAAGCAGCCACAATGGTGGCAGTTGGTGGGTGTCCAGGAGAGGTCGCTATAATATGAGGGGAAAAAAAAAAATTGTAAGGCACGCATACAGCAGATGGTGCAATTAAGAGAGAGTAAGCCAGACACGAGGGATAGTCATTCTGCATTAGGAGACAGCTTTGGAAATTTCTTTTTTCAGGAAGCGTGCTGTGAAAAGAGCAGAATGGCTGAGAGCATAGTGTTCAGGAGCAGAAGTAATATGATTAAAGCTACCAGAGACCTGCTGAGAGACTGCCAGTGCAGGAAAACACAAGTCAACTGCAAAAAAAAAAAAACAAAAAACAAACAAACAAAAAAAAAAAAAAAAAAAAAAACAGAAAAAAAGAAAGGAACATAGAATATTCCGGAGCACAGGACTAAAGCAGAAATTGATTTTATTTTATTTTTTTTTTCACAAGAATCCACACAAACAACATTGCTACAGATAATCTTTACCAAAATTTCTGACTTCTAGATGAACTGTGAGGCATTACAACAGTAATTGCAAAAGTTACTCACTACACCATTCCTGGCCCGAAAAATGCCCTGGAAAGGCACAAGTGAGAACTATTTTTCTTTCCTTGTGCTTGGAGCTTCAGCATTTGCAGAGCCAGGAGCAATTAGAAGAGTGATACAGAAAAATAAGGTGGAAACAAGTAAAACATTGGCTAGATGAAGGTCCCAGAGGTATGATATTTGAACAAGGGTTGACCCAGATTAAACCATTCTCTTGAGATAAATCTTATCCTGGCAGAAAAGTCACAGATATCAAACAGATAAAATGTTATTCACAGCCATGAGAGTGGATGGACTTTTTACCTGGAAATACGTAAGCCACTCCACCTCTAACACATGAACAAGACACAGAATCAGAAAAAAGAAAAAAAGCCCATTCCACTCATCAGCAAGAAATGAGAGGAGTTTAGCCTGGCAGACTGGTTAGTGAGAGCACACTGTCCAAACATACCACCAAATCAGCTGAGGGCAACTTTCACCTTTCAGTTGTAAAGAATAGTTACATTTACACTTTCATCAAAGCACTCACAAACTAGACATAAAATTCCATACATCTTTAAGGCATGAAAAAAAATGACCCTTCGTAGTCAAAAGAAAAATGCCTTGTCAAGTAATTTTACAGGGACCTGATTTTCAAAAAATCCACATTATGCTATAAGCCTACCAATAGAGGTTTGATGGGAACGTTAGCATTGTTAAATATGTAAAGAGATTATCCATCTTGTGTTTTGTTTTATTCTGAATAAATGTGACAAAAGAGATGGGACCATTTGTATAGTGGAACCACTGATTTCACTCAAACTCCAGGTGGCAATACTCAGTGTTACGCAAACATGGCTGAATACAACTTGAACAGCATCAATGGTGTTACAGACTCACAATGCATGCCAGAAGTGTAGTCAGTAAACACCTTGAGAGGATGGAGAATGACACTGATGTCTCTGGATAAAGACAGAAAACTAACAAGCTTGCCTGCCATTCATCTCAAGCTTGCCTAAGAGTGTAAGGACTCATGGTGCTTCTCAGGCATGCTCCAAAGAGAAGACAAGGCTAATCTTTGCTATCAGAGTGGAAGCCAGAAAACAATAAAGACAGGAAGACTCTTAGCCAGCTTCTCTAAATTTTAAAGCTTTAAACCGTAGTACACATCAGGAGAGTTTAACAGTTGGATTACCAAACTTTTGAAAAGCTTCAGGAGGAATATAATTAAAGAGGTACCCAGAAAAAGTTGACAGCTAACAAGCACCAACTTATTTAGTTCATCAGGGCAAGTTCTCAGCTTTAGACTGCCTTAGTACAAAGGCGCTATATTTGAAGAAAGTGAACTACAAGTGCACGCTTAGTGAAATCTTTTTTAAAAAATATTGTCAGAATGGAGACAAATGGAATATCTTTCATCACCATAGCTAGTCAGATCATGGGCTACACATACTATGCCATTTAGACATCTAACTGACTTTATAAATCTGTCCCTGTACTTTTCTGAAAAATAAATGATGTAGTTATACTGTGTCCTCCCTATAAGCCTTTTTCATTAAGAAAGACCACGGAATGAGAAATACCAGTGAAAATTAAAAAAAAAAAAAAAATTGAATTGGATGACTTTCAGCACTTGTAAAGGCAAGAGGAAGATGTGTATTGATGATTGAACTGGGGGAGTTCCTTTGCATGTTCATGCTTGAGTAATAGGACTGGATGTTACGTGCAAGGTCCCTATACTTGTTGATATATCTAAACCAAGTAATTTTCACCAAAGGGCTTTCTGGACTCCATCAGATGGAAGGAGGGCTGAATACAAAACATCAGGCTTCAACTATTTTGGAGAGAAAACCTCAGGGATGGATCAGTGATTCGGGAGAGCTGCCAGAAAATACTGATAAGCAGCAGACCTGAGAAACCATTGCTTGTCCATTTTCAACATCCCCATCTTTCCTGCTGTTTAAAAACACAAGCATGTTTTGGCTATGTGTGACTTACAGAGTCTGAAACATGCAGGGGTGGATGGGAAAACAGACAAAATGAAAGTCAGTGGAGGAAGGATTCATGTATTTGTACATCTTCACTGAAACAGATATTTTTCTGAGCACAGCACAGTTTGAGTTATGATGCAGAATGAAGAAAGAAATTCTTTATCCCACCAAAGTGCCTCTGTTGAGGACAGCACTTGAGCTTCAGGAAAGCAAGCACCCTTGTAACTACTCTGCATATATATGAAGAAATATACTACTAGCAATAGATCAAATAAATTGAAGTTGTCATAGAAAAAAACTGTCTCACTCAGATTCACAGTTTTAGAGCAAAATGGGAGGATGCTCTTCTTGCACCACCTTTGTTGTGGGTCTGCTCCACGAGGACTCTGTATGTCATTCATTCTCCTCTAAGAGAAGACCTGAAGCACAGCTGCAGTGGCCAGGAGGTGGACTGATCAGCAAATAGAAATAGGAAGGAGTAAAACTTCATGCTTACATCGTTCTTTAAGTTGAGAGAGGCATCTAAGCCTGTTCAACACAGCGCTCCATGTCAGTGTGGACAAAGTATCCAGCCTCAACAAAATAATGTCCTGTAAATTCAGACTACAAAATATGAACAAGGTACAAGGAGAGACAGTCAGCAGCTTTCATTATTTCTGTGCAAGTGGTGGAACAAAGACAAGTTTAGAACTATTTTCTGCATACTTTGGGAGCAGTAATCTCTCCCATAGTAGATTGTCTCAGATCAGACAGTTAACATCCCCTACTCACCTTCCACTTACTACTGTTGATTTAAATTCCTCTGTGGAGCTTAAAAGTAGCAGAAAAATACGGCTCATTTCTGTTTCTGTACAGAATACTTCGGCTCCCATCTTTCTGGATGTGGGCTCAAGGCGCACTTTCCTCAGTATTCCCTAGAAAGTGGACCATTAGTTCACGTTTGGCACTATCTCCATTTACCTCCTTTTTTTTTTTTTTCTTTTTTTTTTTTTTTCTTCTTATGACAATATGGCAGTCACCAGAGACCAGAGACATAAATGATGCCCTGAACACTGATTTCAATTGTTGCTTGCTATGTCCCTATTCAGAGATCTCTCCATCTGGGGTTAATGGGGCAATTGTTCATCCTGCAGCCAACAGGGCACAGAGGAAAAGCTGACAACAGATTCTCCTGTCCTGTGCCTTGGTTGCTGGATTTGACATGAGAGACACTAAGCATAGGCAGTGCTTACAACAGCTGGGCACAATGGGCGGAAGGAGAAACAATTTCTATTCAGATTATACAAGATTGCTTTCTATTTGATTTTGCCAGCAATCATCTTGTGAAAGTGCATCAATTCATTAGCTCAAAGAAAAGGTCTTTAGTTAACAATTCAGCATGAAGAACAAGATCTGTATGTATGATATTAGTAAGAAAAGAAACCTGCCACAAAACAACTTCAGAACTTGTCTAATCAGATACCTTCAAGGAAACACTGTGCAAGTTTATAAACATTGCAGACCAGAACTCTGCATAAAATGGAACTGGAGGAGCTATAAACTGTCAGATTTTTTTTTTTTTTTCCGTATTTCATTTCTGTTGTGTTGCAATGATGTTTTCAGAAGATATTTTAAGAAGGCCACGAACAGATTCATGTGCTGTTACCACAGTAGCGTATGACCATCATTTCTCTGATCAAATCCAGACTAGGCTGTGATGAAAATTTGCAAGAAATATTTAAAACCACTGTTAATATTTGTCTGCTCCCTGCTCCATAGAAGGGATGCTGCTTTCTTTAAAAAAAGTAGGTTTTCACCCTATAAAAACAGGTCTGGAAAGCTGTGATCTAAAATGCACGAGAAACTGAAAAGAGGATCTTAGAATATAGTTCTTGGCCAAACTTAACTATGGACATATCACTTTCATTGTTAGAGTTTGTAGATGTTAACACCAGGACTACTAGCATCTAATCTGTTTAAATGTGATCTTAGTGACTCAAAATTGAACAACTGTTGTCAAAAAATGCAAAATACTGACTCAAAGATTTATTTCTTTAGTGACTCAATGTCCTCTGTGGAAGTGACTGAGGGATTGCCATTTCATTTCAGCTATGTAGAGAAGTCATTCATGAACGATTTGCCCAACAACTCAGGACTAATTTTCAAACCCAGAATTTACCTGGAAGATAAATGCAGTGAAGTTTCTTAGGACGTTTTCAGTCACTACACTGAAAAATAACTTATCAAAAATTGGTTTAACATTAAGTTTTGCTCAATAATTTTACAAAAATAGTTTAGAGATGGACTGCTACAATTAAGTCAATTCCTAAAGAGAATAGAGCTGGTGATAATGTGAAGATCACAGGGAAATATACTGAACACATAAAATAGTACACTGAAGTTCATACATTTTTGAACAAATGTTCCAAACTAGAAATGATTGCTTTTGCTGTAAGATCTGTGGGAGTACAGCTTTGAATAAACACAGGGGATTGTACTGTCAAAAATGTGAATAAGCCATTTTGCAAATAAGAAACATACAGGGATGGTTTAATACAGTCATACGTGTACAGCACAAATTCACAGAAACAGGCAAACCCAAATGTGAGTTTTTATGTGACTACACATTGCCTAGCCTCAGTTACTGTCAAACAACATTTGCAGTGAAATAAAGATCTCAAAACCATACAATAGTGTGAAACAAGCAACCTTTTCAGAATAAAGAGGGAATTATAAAAAGCTGAGCAGGAAAGATCTTTTCACCTCTAAATGCCTCATCTCTTTTGCCTGAGAAATAAAAAAAATTCCTTTACAGTCAGATTCACAGCAGCTCTCTCCAGACAGGTTACAGGGTGCTTATTTGTAACATTCATGTCTGCATAAGGCAGACACATATATTCAGTTACAGATCTTTAAAAAAAAAAAGGCAGTATTTTTTGCACATATGAAAATCTGGAATTCTTACCTAAAGTGATGTATTTCTGGAATTAAGAAGTTTGAGGCAGACCTTTGCAGAAAAATCTGACTTCTTTTCAATTAAATAGATTAACCAAACAAAGATGTGCTTTCAGAGGAGTCCTACTTGTTAAAGAACAATCATTTTAAAGCAGTATATCTTTCTTTCCACTGTCTTACAGTGTCATTTAGTTCAGAAAGAACAACTGAGATCAGCTAGCAAAATACGTGTGCATGCACACAGCAGAATAATTCTGCATAAAGGATTCATTTCCAGTGAACCTGGAGAATAAATAGAGATGTCATGTCAGTCTGCAAATAAACTTTTGGCAAATCATTAGATGGTACTAATTTGTTGAAGTCAGGAGTCAATCAAGAAGGTGAAGTCATGAGAGAATTTCATTCCAATGATTATATCATTCATTATCTCATTGTAACGTCTATGAACCAAAGCTATCGCGCTGTCCCAGCATTCTCACAGGGTCTTCAGGGTGTATTCAACAACCAGCTCCAACAATGTCACTGGCCATGAGATCCGTTCCTAGCTAACTTTTGCTTGTCACTCATAATTTCCAACATAGTTTTTCCAAACACTGGTAGGAACAAAAGGGTTACAGGAATTTAAATCCCCTGCAAGTGTGCTGCTGAACAAACCAGAAAAAAAAAAAAAAAAATTCAAAGAGAATTTAGCTTCAGTTTAGTAACATTTTCCTTAGACATGCTTCAATTTCAAAATACCATATGTACAGAGAGCAAATGTGCTGATGATGTGGTAAGCCATTTGGCCCATAAGAGGAAGTTATATTCAAGTACAAAAAAGTGAATCACTTGGACACGATTGCCATATTAAAAAAAATAAAAATAAAAATAACCACAATTGACTCTGAAGAAAGAAATGATCTAAAAAGGTCTATCCTTGCTGTTTTGTAAACCACTGTACCAGATCTCCCTCTGACGGTGAGGAGAGCCCCATGGGGTGGAAAAGAGGAGAAGCCATCCACTACTATAGGGCTACCAGTTGCAAGGATGACTTACATCCAACCCCTTCATGCCAGCCCTGGATTCCTGGTGCTAAGGATTAGTTCTGCTTTACATGATCTCCTGAGCATCTGATATCACATCTGACAAAAATCACAGGATATTACTGGGTCTCTTAACTCTAATTGGCATTGATCTACATGAAATTTTTTGGTCAGCTAAGACAGTGTCTCACGCAGAAACCAGTTGTGAACATGAGATGTTACCATTTACAGTGAAATATTTGCACATTTCTGAACTGTAGGGGTCAGAATTTCTAAGATTTAGTGAAAAACCACCAATGACTTTCAACCTGTAGTTCTTCAAGAGAAAGAGATATGAATCATCATCATCTATGGCAATAAGCTATCCATTACAACCTCTAAGGTAAGGGAGAGTGAATCCCCTCCAGCAAGTCACTGTATTAGCTTCAGTGAATTCCCTTCTTTCTCTCTCAAAATAACATTCACAGATTCTGTATGAAGTGTGCTATTTTATAATGGGGAAAATTTATATCAAGCTTGTCATATTGTCATACGATAGCACATATGTTCTCGGTCAACAGCCATTACTTCATGCAAGTCATCAAGACAATGCTAAGCCTCTTAGAAGCTTTCTTACATGTACATGCTACCTATATGTAAAAATAATATTAAGGCAGGAGGGGTTGATTAGTTATTTGTTTGATTTATAAACTAAAGGAGAGATGTCCAGAATTGCATGTTGGACACTGTTATGTTATTAAATATTTTTCTGGGCCACTCTGAGCTAATCTGCTGTCACACTGCCAGGAAAACAACAGTGCTATGCTGCTGGATTGATTGGGGTTAGGATAACTGATGATGTCAGATGGATATGTAGCCGACACAAGTTTGAACATTGTGATGAATATGCTGAAACAGTGATTCCTAGAGAAATTCTCATTCCTCTCGGATCAGTGCAGATGACACAAACTAAATAAACACAAAGGCCAGATGAACTGACAAGAAGGTGTCCTAAAAAATGTCAGGAAAGGCTGATACAGGAGGAGTGCTGCCATTCATGTATTTGACTGTATGGCATGTTTTTGATATGGATATCTTCACCCTGCCAAGAGAGCAAGACTATTAACCAGCTAGTACTGAGTACTGTTCAAGAACTCTCACCCCCTTAGGAGCCCTTATTTCCATGATACACTCAGAGAACAACCAGCAGTCAGTCTTCAGTTCTGTTCTATAGAAAGTGTCAGTGGAGAGTGTTGCAATGAATTAAAGACTTAAAACAGCTAATGATTTAAAATGGCTGAATATTGGTTATAGCTGGAAAAAATCATTTGCTGTGCTGATCATGTGATGCAGAAGAGAGAAGCTTCTACTAGCATAACAAAGAAAGTAGAAATCACTTATCAGAATCTCAGATGAGCCTAACATCAATAGTCTTGGCCCAAAATTTGAAGCAAGCTTCTGATTTTACCACAGGGCTTCACTGATATCTTCCCACACCTATTTTCCCCTCCTGTGCAGCATTTAACTGTCTGATCAGAAGAATATAAATTCTCTCACCCACCTTCCACCCACTACCTACAAGGAAAAAAGGCAGGGGGAAGGGGAGGGAAAAAAAAAGGCAATTAAGTTAACAAATCTAACACCTTGACAGGCTTCCAAGAAAGGCTGAGTGAAGCATGGGTAGTGAACTTCAATCTTAGAATTTCCTAACTTTTGTATTCATAACTCTTTTCTTTAAATATTTTTAAGCAATTTTGTATGCAGAGGCATAACCAGTACACACTTCTGCAGAAAAGGCAACCATTAGGCCATGTCTCCCATCAGCCTTAACTGGAATAGGTGTGCTTCCTTCCTGCTGTTTCACATTTGCACCCAACCAGCCATCCAAAAAGCCACTTGCTCTCTCAGAAGCAAAATTGCTGCTATTGCATCTATTACATCCATTTCCATGATTTTTTTGCTGATTGCCCCTTCCAATTCTAACTACTCCAACTATTTCACTGTGCTTACAAGGGATGTAAACACACGTTTAGCCTGCCTACCACACGTGTGTAAATACAGGCCAGTGCCTGCACTTGGAGCATAAGGGTGCAGCCTGTAAGCATCCATCACATTTTGACTCACACCCGGGGCTATAAAATGTGACCTGAAAAAATAGCACTTCTGTGCTTTTTTGAAGGATGGGTTTTAGTCTGGAGAGACAGACAGAGCCCCTGGGGGTGGGTTCTGGGCATTTCCTGCTGGAGTATGCAGCTGTAAAGATCAGTCACCTAAACAACTTGACAGAATCCCTTTAAGTAAATCAGCAAATGAAGGCAACCCCTGTTGGGAAGGAAGGGCCACTATGGCTTAATTAACTGTTAATGAAGAGCCTGGGCCTTTCCAGTACTGGTGCAGAAGGGCAACTTAAAGTAACACAACCAGCTGGGGATCACTGCTGGAAAAGAGAAAGCTGCAGTCACCTTTCCAGAACTGATATGCTAGCACACCGTTGCCAATTACACCCTTATCCTATCCCACCATCCACTGTCCCTAAATCAATATCCTAGCCATGCTTACAGAATATATATGTAAAATATGTTGGCTAAATACAGAAGTCTTGTGAATTCTCTTCTGAATGTCTATTAACATTGCCTTGAGTAATGACTTCAGTTAATCTGCTCAGATAATTCTGAGATATCAAGCACCAGCCAGATGTTGTAAGGTCCTCAGTTGCAAGCCTTCTGCCTGGCAGACCCTGATAGAGAACTGTTGATAGACTGAGGAATCATTTTATCTGCCTTTGCACAATGCTCATGCAATTTGCGTTCACCAGCATTCATTAATATATTGTGGCAAATTTAAACGAGGAAGGAGAAAAATACTCTTCAGGTCTTTTACATTGTCATAAAAGTCATGGGAGCAGAAGTGAAGAAGACTGTTGTCTTAATAGTCTGTTGTGACCAGTGAAGGAACATTCCTTTTGATACATTCAATATTTCCATACTTCTTTTAAACATAGTACTGTTTCAAATGATTCAAGAACTGATTTTCACCATCTCTTGTAGACAGAGTTCCACAGCTCAGAAATGTCACCAAAGCTGATTTTTTTTTCTTGGTGGTGCTCCCACATTTTGATTTCTTCATACTTATGTAATTAGTCAAAATGTAATACTTCACTTTTTTTGTGTGTTTTCACACTGGAAGTGTATGTGGATGTCTCCCATAGATTTACAGAGTCTGGAAAGGAGCTCCATGGCGACTTAATCTGACTTCTGCATTACATAATCCAAAATTTCTTGTCAAATGGTTGCTTCACCTCAGCCATTAATTTGTGGCAGAATTTGTGGCAGAAAAGTGTGCTTTTTAAAAAGACACAGTCTCCATTAAGAGTAAGGCAGCAGATCTGTGGCATCCCTGCTGTGGGGAACCTGCTTTGGCAGGGGGGGTTGGACTCGATGATCTCTGGAGGTCCCTTCCAACCCCTACAATTCTGTGATTCTGTGATCCCTGGGTAAAATGCTGCAGTTGTTTACTGTTCTTACAGATAAAATTTTAATTCTGAGTTTTATTGACATGAAATCTGAGCCACCAACTCCAGTTATGCTTTTACTATTAAAAAGTTTTTTGTTTTCAACTGTGCTCGAGTAATCCCATAGTTTTTATTTAGCTTATATTAATTGGGAGTGTTTAAAACTGTCTGACTATGCTGTTCCAGTCCTCATGATAACTGAGGTCTCATGATTACTAAGAACTACCCAGCCAATACCCCTCATTATGGCTCATGCAGATCCTTCTCCCCCCTGGTTTTCATCTTATGTCTTTTTTTTTTTCCCAGAAAAATGGCATGCAAAGGAAAATGAGTTTTGAGTGAGTAATTATTGCCACTTCTTCAGTTCTGTCCTTGTGATTCTTTTCAGCTGGAGGATCAAGACTACCTGAGCTACAAATATGCAGAGTTCCTTTTCATGGAACTGAAAAGGGCAACTTTAAGCAATATATGCACCAGGACAGAAATCTGTAGAGGACAGCAGTTTTCTTCAGAACACTTTTGTTATTAAATGAACATGTTATATAGAAACATATACACCTATTTTGGACCATTCTGAGTAAATAAGATCCTGGATTTTAAATGATTCTTTCCAAAAGCATTTTCACATACAGAACAGAAGAGAATTTATCCTAAGCACCTAAAATATATTGACAATAATAATAATCTTTCTCTGTGGTTTACACATTTGGCCTTGTTGGGCATACATTTCTGTACCAGCATAAACTGTTTTGGTTAGAGGCTTGACTTCATTCTCACCTTTGAATTATAGCCTCAGCTGTGGATACAGTCATGCTTTATGCTTATCTTGGTATAGGTTATCCTTCTCCAGTAAAAGACTAACTATACCAGTAAAAACAGGTACAGATTGATCATAGGTGACTGTTTCCTTCAGCAGCACCATCTGCAGTCTGTGCTTGATTGGATCACACTGTGCATTAATGACCATGCAACTGCACAGCTGCCTTCTCCATCCACCCCATCCCACTATTAGCACCCTCTATTGCACCTGACAGCATGGATACCAGTGAGGAACCTGATAAAACTTTAATCAGTCCACTATTCTCAACAGTTCTTTTAGGCACGAGAAGAAATTAGGGACTCCAGCATGAAACATAACAATAACTTGATACTACAGTGCTAGGTGCATTGGGTAATGTCTAAAGAAGCAATCTTCCCCTTTCAGGCTGTTCTTCTGTTCTCTCTTTCCTTTGTCAGAGGTCTTACAGGTAGTTGCTTGTTCTCCTTGTCTACATCATTCATTTGAAGCCCTAAGCACAATTATGAGTACCTCCACCTGGGAGTTTGCCAACACATTTTTGCTCCTAGGGCCAAGTAGATTTGCACAGGTCTGAGAGAAACAACACAATTTCTTATCATCTATGACAAAACTCTCTAAGAAATTCAGTACCTCAGGCAGCATATGGTTTACATCTAATGTTAAGTCAGATATGGACTAATTATTACTTATAATTTGGGGTCATTTAGATATGGGCTCAGAATTAAACGCTTGCAGATTTTAAATTCAAATTCCAAGTACTGCCCATTTTGGGAACTAGTTGAGGTGTCCAGATTGCTGGTAGCTCATATCCCAGGCCAATTCACACTCCATTTTAAGGAGAAGTTGTTAGAACATTAATGGAAATTCACAGAATGGAGATCAAAAAAGCAATTAGGCCACTTAGTCTCATGTCCTACAAAGACCTTTGGAAAGTTCCAGGCTATGATCTTACTGCTCTTCTGCAGAATCCTGAGACTTCTGTTTGGGAGGAGTATATCAGGAAGAGGGCGGTTATTGCATATTACTTGTTTCAAAGCGAAGGATGTTGAAGTTTTCCTGATGCCACAGTAGTGTGACATCAGAGTAAAACTGAGATGACATAGAAAGAACTACCTGCTTCTCCATCTGTCATAGAGTAAGAGAGGGAAAATACTCCAGCACATGTCAACAGGATCGTTTTCTGTGGCACTTTTATCATTGTGCATCATCGGGATCTCTGCACAGTCCACCACCTGACTGCAATACTAACCTGCCATCTTTCTGAGACATGAGACAGAATCCAAGCATGGATCCATCTCACTTCTGCAAAAATAAGAGCTACTGAGTTAGCATTCTGTGATGGCACATCTCAGGTAATGGAAATGCCATACCTTCAGAAAATCTCTTCTGGTAGCTGGGCTGAGTAGAATACAAAGCCCAGATTTTTTGCCACAATACAATCCCTACTCCATGCTAATTTTCAGGATTTCTGCAACTCTTAAAGAGCTATTTTAGTGAAATAAAAATAACCATTCATAAATAAACAGTTTACTGACCAAACTTGCCAAGGCTGCATCTCCCAAAACCTCAAGGGAGGAATTACCTATGCAGAATCAGTTACACTGAGAAAGGAGCTTCTCTTCATGCCTTCAACACCTACAAATCTTCCTGGCTGCCCACAAATTGACAGCATTTCTGCAATTAAAATTAACTGGCCTAGAGTCAACTTTATAAAGGAAAGTGTAGGATTTCTTGCCTGCTTAGAGAACGCTGGGGGAGATGGCTAGGGGAAGACAGAGTAGTAGCTAAGGAGCAGAAGCAGTGTAGTCCAGGAAAGATAAAGTGAAGCTGCAAAATGCTGTCCTGTGCTGCTCTTGGTGCCTAGTATTAATAGAACTTTGGGCATGTGAGAAAAATACAAGTCTTTCCATCTAACAAGAAAAAGACCTTGTAGGCTTTGCTTTTTTTTTTTTTTTTTTTTTTTTTTTTTTGGCGTTAAACACCTTGTTAATTTTTCAGCGATTAACAGTCGTTTAGCACATGGAGAGTGCGGTGGGCAACTTGTGTAGATGAATAAATTAAGGCCAAGAAAGCATGCTAAGATGAAAATCAAAGCTGTCTGTTTTATTGGAAAGGCATCTGCAAATGAGAAGGGAGGAAATTGGTATCTCATTAAAACTGGGAAGGAGAGCGGCAGAGAGAGAGAGAGGAAACTGAAATCTCGTTAAAATAACTGGAGAGTCTGTCCTAATTATATGTTTCCAATTTCTAACAAGAGGATATTTGTTAAAGGCTCAGAGTGCTTTTCCTCCAACCAAAACAAACAATACTAATGGCATTATTCTGTCTCCTTGGTGCAGTAGCAATGACAGAATCTTTTTCAAAATAAACACTTCAGGCCAGGAGATTAGCAAAGTTAATGCAAGCAAAAAAAAAAAAAAGTCAATTGCTTTTTCTCTTAATGACTTGTTGGAGTATTGTGGCCTGACCTCTGCCCTGGTGCACATGAAGAGGCTGCTCAGCTTGGCCTTGAACTCATCTGCAGAGCCACAGAGATGCCCTTGCCTTGAGCTGCAAAATGAGCAGCTCCCTCTCCCTTCAGTCTTGCCAGGAACCAGTGCCTTGCACTAGAACAGTGGGACTACTCTCCTACCTCTAAACTTAGAGATAGGCATGATATTTAACAAAGAATAGTGCTAAATGCCAGGGTTTTAGAACACTTATTCCCAGTTCTTCCATTGGCTGATTCAATGACTTTGCATATGTAACCTTGCCTCAATTTTCTCCTGTAAAGACTGAAAATAAAAATACTTCCTCGTATTATTTCAAGATCTCAGTAGAATTGAACCAGAACATGCAAAAAGGAGTCTGGAAACTGCTTTGACTACTAAACCAGCTGCAACTCAGCTTGTTCTGCAATACTCAACATAAATACATTACCTGTGAATTTTTCAAATGGAATGTATACACTTGCAATCAGATGTTCAACTGAAAAATTTGATCATGTCTCTTTACTGGACTTTTTAAGCCCTGTCTTACCAGAGGAAGATAGCCCTCACTTCACAATCACACTTTATTCACGTCATCACCTTTTGGCAGTATGTACATTTGTGAACAACTGTTTTCAAGGATGGAGTACAGGAGGGGTAAAATTTTGTGAAAAATTTCTGATGGACACCTTGAGAACTCACTAAGAATTTCAACCACTTCTATTGAACTAGACATTGATGCATTAGTTTCACAAAAACAAGGTCAAATATATTACTAGTTTTATGTTTTGTTTCTCTTTTTTATATTATAGTAAAAAATATTTTAAAATAAAATAAGTTTTGTTACTTAAATACATTAACTATATTATCTTTTTATATACAGTCCATGACAATTCATCTCCACACAATGCAGTCCAGGCAAGCCAAAAGGTTGAACACTAGTGATCTAATTGAACCTCAAGTCTAACCCAAACCACAGCAACTTGCAGCACAAGTTCTCTTTCCTTCTTTAAAATCATAAGAAACTTCCATCATTCACATACAGACCTTGGGAAAGCTGGATACAGTTACACCTACCATCTCCCTCTTACTTGAGCATCTAATAACAATGTGCTTAGAGACAGTAAAGGATGGAGAGAGCTGCAGAGAAATACTGGCTGCATGAGTAATCCTTGTAGAGGCAAAGACACAGGATGCTATGTGACTGGAAAAGAATGACTTGTGGGATAAGGGGATGATCACACCATGGCTCAGTTTTTGAACTTCCTTTCAAAGGCTGCATGAGAATAGACGTAATGAATTGGGTTGTTGTAACTGGCTCCAGCAGCCATAGGTCTCCAGAGAAATCAAGACACATCCCCAAAATAAGAGTCTTCCTTATGATTAATATGATCACAAGAACCATCCAAAGAGGTTTTGGAGTCCTCTTCTCTGGAGATATTCATAAACCCACTCTGATGCTTTCCTCTGCAATCTGCCATAGGGAATTTGCTTTAGCAGAGGGAATGATCTCCAAAGGTCTCTTCCAACACCTATGATTCTGTGATTCCTGGAGACTGTGTGTGGGGGTGTGAATACCATCCACTACCCAACCTACAATACTGCCAGGAAATATTTGTGGGTCAACTGTCCCATTCAGAAGGTTTGAGCCTTGCACCTCTTGGCCAGAAAGCACTTTCTTTCTTTTTTTTTTTTTTTTTTTTTTGGGGGGGGGGGGGTTGAGAAAAAAAATTGAAAGG
>NW_024962262.1:99363493-99787122 GCF_019238085.1 Lagopus leucura | reverse complement strand
AGAGGAGAGGAGAGGAGAGGAGAGGAGAGGAGAGGAGAGGAGAGGAGAGGAGAGGAGAGGGGTAGTGTAACTGTAGGCAAAATCTCCAAAATAAATGGAGGTTAAAAACTGTGGAAGTCCCATAGGCATTACAGACATCATAAATATCTCAAGGTTACACTTCATGAGGATTATTACTGTGCTGCCAAGAAGCAGGAGACACTAGCTTGAACAACACTACAGTCCACATCCTTATCTCTAAGTTGCTGAGAGATGTATTTGAGGGCTGGATGATTTTGTGTATAAATAAACGGTTGTGTGGTTGTAGTCAGAAAGCTGTGGTCAACGGCTTTTTGTCCCAGAGAGACCAGTCAAAATTGATGTTCCCAAGGGGTCCATCTTGGGACTGGTACACTTTAAGTACTCTTTAACATCTTTATCAATGACTTGGATGATAGGACTAAATGCACCCTTAGCAAGTTGGTGGAAAACACTAAGCTGAATGGTGCAGTTGATACAATTGAAGGGAGGGATGCCATCCAGAGGGACATGGATGGGCTTGAAAAGTGGGCCCACAAGAATTTAATGACATTCAACAAGGCCAAGTGCAAGGTGTTGCACTTGTGTCAGGGCAATCCCAGACATATACAAACTGGGAGAAGAGCAGCTTAGAAATGGATTTGGGGGTTCTGGGGAATGAAAAGCTGGACATGAGCAAGGAGTTCACACTTGCAGCACTGAAGATCAGCTGTATCTGAGTTGCATCAAAAGAGGAGTGGCCAGCAGGAAGAGAGAGGGTATTATCCTCCTTTGCATTGCTCTCATGAGGCCCCATCTGGAATACTGCATTCAGATGTGGAGCCCCCAGTACATGAAGGATGTGGAGATCTTGGAGTGGGTCCAAAGGACCATGAAGATTATCAAAGGACTGGAACACCCTTACTACAAAGAAAGGTTGAGGGATTTGGGCTTGTTTAGCTTGGAAAAGAGAAGGCTTCGGGGAGACCTTATTGCGGTCTTCTAGTACTTGAAGGAGCAGGAAGGGAAGCAACTGATTACACAGTCTAATAATGATAGGACAAGTGGTAAATGGCTTTAAACTAAAAGATTGTACATTTAGGTTAGATGTTAGGAAGGATTTTTTTTACTCAGAGGGTGTTGAGGTACTGAAACAAGATGCCCAGAGAGCTTGTGTTTGACCTATATCTAGAGGCATTTGAGAGCAGGTTGGATGGGTCTCTGAGCAAACTGATCCTGTGGTTGGCCAACCTGACTGCAGCCAGGTATTGGAACAAAATTATTTGTAAGATCTCTTCCAACCAAAGCCATTCTATAATTCTACCAACTTAGCTACTTCATGGGAAAGAAAATATATGTGGAAGACATGAGATGGTCAGACTTTGTGAGCAAATGAGCAGAACCAGGCTACAGTGGACATCACTTTAAGCTACTAACCATTGCTGACTTATGAGGAGCAAACTGAATGCAAATATTGACTACTCTGTGAGTTAGTAGGATAATGCTTCTATAAATTTATGTATGATTTACCAAACAGGCAAGTCAGATTTTGCTAGAAGGAGCCAACAGCAAGCCAAATTCAATTTGTGATTTCTTCATTATGCAACGAAGTCCACAAATACATTCCTTACTTTTTGCTATTTTTAAGGTGCACGGCCAAGCTGCCATGAATCTGTATGCCAGGGAAAGTCTGACTCTCATTTCTGTCAGCATAAATCACCCAGTTGACTTCTGCTATTGTATAAATACTCATAATGATAGTGACAGAAAAGGCCCCAAGTGATTTCACTGTGTTCAGAAAAACTCCATGTATCTGTTGTGGAAACCACGGGGAGGTCAAGGAATGCACTGACCCAAGCAGACTGGACTGGCCATGCAAATGCAGCATGAACCTGAACCTGACAGCCTTATTTCCAATTTCCTTCCTTTCTTTTCTACTCCACTTTCTTTTTTTCTTTTCTTACAGGCGATTTCGCCAATAATCCTTCATGCTGGTATTACCAGCAGCACACAAGTGTGTCTAAAACCTTGACGACAGTAATTAATGTATTCCATCAGCACCCATGTCTCACAGCCAGCTGTTTTGTTGTGAAATGTGCCAAGCCCTAGAGGAACAAAACTGTGCCCCTTCCTTTCACTCCATGCAATGTCTGGTGTAACTTTCGCTTAACGATTAGTGCCTTTATTCAATCCATCACCATAGGGCAGGGGTTACACTAGTCTTAGGGGCATCCAGCAAAACATGATCTGATAGAAAGTGCTCTGCTGAAGGAGAATTGACTATCAGAGGAGTAGCTGCAGGTGGAGAAATGAGAGAAGAAAGAGGAGAGGCCTTTTAGGGAGAGAAATACCACTTCTGTTCCGCTTAGTTATCAGCACACACAATAGGATGCCTGGGGAAGCAAGATACTGGCTGTCAGAGTAGTCTGATAAGACAGAAGCTATGCTAGATTACTGCAGTGACCACCCAGCTGTGCCTGTAGGATTTCTCTGTTTTAATCTATTCCAAGGAGAGTCTGAGGAATCTGTTTTGTACTGTCAAGTCACTATAAATTTCCAAGTATGAACACCTCCACTGATAATTGCACTTAAAATAGGAACAGAGCATTTTTATATACTGTACATATTAGTCAAATAGAAAAGGAACTTCAGATCATCTATGAAGGAGATCAACATTTAGATAGACTAGAAATGGAGAACCACTTTACAAGTCCCCCTTAAGTAATCTTCGCACTGACTAATGAATTTATGAGCCATTAAGCTGTCCTCCATTTCACAGCAAGAATGTGCATACAAATGAATTTTCCATTATTATTATGTCAATAACGGCAAAGAAATCTCAGTTGAAGAGGTAGGATGTGAACTTTGCTCTTAAAACAAGTAGGTTTATAATCTTTCTCAAATCTTCTGGAGGCAGTATGGTCAAGGTGTCCTCCACCAGGAATGTTACATGTTAAATGTCACAGATATTAATGTTCCATAAGCTCCCTGTTTTCTCTGGACATGTTCCCCAGCTGAACCTACTCAAAGACCCTCAGCTGATCTCTGTCTTCTGCTTTAAAAAGCCTTCAAACTTATCAACTCTTGCCTTCCTGATCTGTGCTGCAGACCGTAGCTGTCATTCATTGTTCTGCTCTCTATGTTCTTGCTTGTAATAGCCTTTTAAAAGTCTTTTGACTTGTGTCTTTTGCATTCTTTTCACACAGTGTGTCTATGCACCTTAATTTCACCTTTGTAAATCTGCTCTTAATTCTCTCTCATGTCTGATCAGGAAGGCCTCAAGGTTCAAGCTGTGCATCCTTCTGTCATTGCTGCTACACATATCCCTGCATCGTTTCAAGTGACTATCACTGCTCACTCACTTTTATTTAGCATATCATAGAATCACAGAGACAGGCCGCCTTCTTTCCTTTTCCTTTCACTAAGATCATCTGGTCGAACCAGTAAAGTTAAATTCCTTTAGTCGTGGGGGAAAACATGAGCAGCAGCATTTCTAATTTCTAAAAGGATGCTGAGATTGTAATTTCACTGTAAAACAATCAGTAATGTTACTCTGTGTGTGTATAAATTTTTCACAAACTTTCCAGAGCTTTCCAGACCTGAGTCCCAGGACCTGGACTGCTTTCACTGACAAGTGTGTAAACCCATTTAATCCATTACTTTTGCAGAAAAAAATGCGTAGTTCCCAATCATTCGTGTAGGTGATAAACACCTTCAGTAGGTGGGTGCAGCCTTTAAATGTAGGTAAAGGCTCCCTCCTGTGGAGCTTGTGGACTCTGCAAAACCCTTGTAGGTTTTGAAATTGCTGGGAAGTTGTTAGCATGACACGGCTTTGGGACATCCCCCAAATCATTGGCTTTGGGGACAAATCCGCACAAATATTTAGGCTGTAAGTTGGAGTTGATGGCATCTGTGTCTAAATTTGTTACCCAGAAGGTAACCCTGGCAGGCACAGTGGGGTGGCCGGGTGCCACTCAATGTTTGTCAGAAGAGCAATGGCTGCTGCCCTGTCTGTCGTCAGCTGGTGACGGTCCCAAGTGGAAGTTGGTCCAGCAGGGATGTGTTGGAGGGCAGCTGAAGACTGGTAGCAAGTGCATTTGGTCAGCCTGGAGGATCCAACCTCTGTAACTCCTTCCTGCTTTAGGGCTGGCCCACTGGGCTTCCCAGAGGCACAGGAAGCCTTTGTGCACTTTATTTCTCCCAGGAGATCTGCAGTCAGCTCTACCATACACCTGCCACCCTGCCAAAAATAATGTAAACAAGGTACTTCTGTTAAATCTGCAGCCAAGAAAATCTCTGTATATTTTGAACAACCTGGGCTCCAATGTTCAGGATTTTTTTTTTTATTTTTTTTTTTCCTCCATTTAATGGCTTGTAGGTGATGTGTTCTCCTTTATTTCTGCACAGACCCTCTTCCCTCTTTTACTTGTCCAGGGTCAAACTCTGAAGCATGGCTCAAAGAACTGCACTCCTACATTTAGAGGCACCTGGGTTTGAAAGCAATGTGTTCTGGATACAGGATGCACCAACAGACTTGTAACAATATTGTTGCCTCATGGAAAAGACTTCTCTAGCTATGTAAATAGAGAATAATGTGTTTACTGATTCTCTCAGCTACTTTCTTTATATAGACAATGCTGCTGGAGAAAGGAAGTGCACCAAGCAGGTAAGAGGCTAAATTTTAGAACATGGAATTGCTTTTGCTATAGGCAATTATTTTAGTATAGTTTAGGATTAGTTTCACATTTCAAAATTCCCTTTTGTATTTTATTTTTGCTGCATTCCTTGAGCACAAAGCATCTAAACACATCACAGAATGGGAAACTTCTTTCACTTGCGTAGCCAGGAAACATACAATGGGATTGTGGTCAAACTTTCTAAAAAATTTTACCTCCGGAGCTGAGGCCAAGCACTGAAACAGGAGATTATAATAAAAGTCCAAACATAACCTTAATGAAAGGTTTTGCTGTTCTGAAAGCTATAATATAGGGCAACTACTTGTACCAGCCCAGCATTTGGGGCAGGTCTTTTGTCTCTGACACTCACAAAGGCTTCCTTTGAGCTAAGAAAACATGTTTCTGTTCCTTAACTGAATCATCAAAAGGAAAAAAAAAATAGGATAAGATTCAAAAAAAAAAAAAAAAAAAAAAAGCAACAAACTTCTATGGACTCCATCTTGTTCTTCAAGCTCCCAAAATAGCAAGAGAACTCTGCCAAACCCCTAATGCCAGAAGGCTCGTTCATTCCATGACTTGATCTTGTGTTTTTCATTCCACACTGGGATAGAAAATTTCACTAGCCCCTTCTACTGCATGTGCTGTCAAGCCTTGTCCATCATGTATTACTCTTCCTGTACTAGGAACACCTGTGGTTGTAGAGTAATGAGAGCAATTAAGACGGTTCACAGAAGGGAAACACAGTGATTGTTATGTTGAAAAGCCATAAGACAGAAGAAGCTGAAGTGATACCCGTATAGATTAGATTAGTGAAATATACAGAATGGTGAGGAGGAGAGAAAGGTGATGATAGGAATAGAGGTGTCCCTCAGAAAGAAAAGGAGATTGTGGTGAAATATTTCATTTTGTCATTCATCTGTTAAAAGCAGAGAAAGCCATAGAATTGCACTCTTCTTCTTTTTTTTTTTTTTTTCTTTTTTTTTTTTTATGTAGTCAGTGGAATTCTCCCATCTGGTTTGACATGCCAGCTGAATCTACAATCCACCCTGTAGCCTCTACAAATATGTCAATCAAAATGACCTGCTGTGAAAGCTGTGAGAAGGCCGTCTTTTGTGTTATCCTCACATGCATGTTAGACCCACACTGAATCTCTGCTGTATCTTATTTTCAATCACAGGACACTGGAAAGCTCCTGCAGATGGTATTTTTGCCATGCAAGTAAGAGAATATTGTGATGTGACTAAACCATGAAAGATTAGGAAAAGCCATGAAATGGGGTCTGATGTGTGAGCTAGCAGAAGGGGATCAGTCACACATGGGAGGATCTGGCACAGGGCAAGCTCAGCACTCTTTTATGTGACTCACTCTGAAACCATAGAGACAACCAGCTTTGCAAATATTGCTAGAGAGCTGATGATGAAATTACTACAGTGAACCCAGATGTTCCTATAAAGTAGTCCTTCAAGAAACTCTTGCAGTGTCAGTGATAGCCAAAGAAAACTTCCCCATGATACCACAGAGCAATTTAAACAATTTTCACCATCCAACTGCAAGAGCTTTCTCATGGCTTTAGTAATTTTTAATTTTGTATGTCTCAGATATTCTTGGACCCACAAAGTCAGTTTGATAATTCAGCAACAAACCTAAATCCTTCACTTCACAGGAAGTGTGTGGAATACTTTCATTGTATTGCAATGCTAAATTCTGAAGAAGTTGACAATCATATGCAGCCTACTTGGTCCACCAACATTTAGCCGGACTTGATCCAGATGCTCACAGTTCTAATATCGATGCTAGAGCTATCTCTTGCTTTTGTAAGTAGTCCTTGCATTAGGTAAGTTATGATTGCTCAGGTTTGCATGTCTCTATACAAATGACAAATAATTGCACTTCTTTTTAGTACTGCCAATAACATGAAACTTCTAAGAGATGTAAAAGTGATTTGAGAAATTTGCCCTTTTGCCATTTCACGTCTGATTATTTTTTTTTTCTCAACTGAAAACTAAATTTCCAAAGCAGAAATGCAGATTCTCTGAATCAGCCCAAAGTTTTCACATTATTCTACTTCTTTTTCATCCATTACCATATACTTCCTTCATACTTTTATTCCCGTTAGATAAAGTGAGGAAGAGATCCATCTTTATTATTATTATTATTATTATTATTATTATTATTATTACTACTTAAGCAAATAATGTAGGTTGATTTAAAGTGAGAAAATCTGACCGTTCGGTGAAGGGGTCATCATCAAAATTTTCAGACTCCTAGCACAAAGTAGCACATGTGAAATTAGAATGACTTTGTAAGCAGGCTGAGGGGAAGGAACAAAGTAAGACCTGAAGGAAGACATCCTCTACAGGAATAATGATGATCAGTAAATAGAACGATAGAGTGGACACTAACAATAAAATACATAACAAAAGCATAACAAAGAGGCATTAATTGTACCACTTTCATAGACAAGTCAGAGGCGAAGTTTTCTAGGAATTCCTTCATACTGACCCACAGATAAGTATAAATTCTCAGCATCCTTACTCTGACCTCCTAATTCCATACCCTAGGTACTGATGCCTTTTTTTTTTTTTTTTTTTGCACTGTACTTCTGGTCTTCTGTGAAAACATGTACTCCCATCCAGAGCTTGATCTGTAAAGAAAGGCACATTATTTCAGGATAACCAGGACCTTACCAGATGATGCCTCAGGAAATGTTACTACTATTTCCCTCTGACAGGTAGTCACAACTTAAATAAATGTGTCTGGGTGGAAAGCTGATACAGCAGTGAATACTCGTGTATGCACCCTGATGGAGTCTTCAGATGCTTCCCTGATTAATTCATTTCAGCTTTAACTGAGTGCTTTACTGGCCCTGCTGTAGCTAAGTTATCAACTGGCCTGCAATTGGATCTTCATCATCCATCTCAAAGATATGAGGAGACAATTTGAGCCAATGCTGATGACTCACATTCATGCTAAACAGGTCACACTTGTCCTAAAGGCTTGCATAAGTGTGGAGGGATGATGCTCACCAGGACAACGTTCAATTGATCTGTGCTGATCTCAGTCAAGCCTCTGTCCAGCAGTAAATCAGATCCTGTGACACAAGTAATCAAAATAGAAATATGATGTGCAAGTGTCTCTGTGAGTTAAAGAGTGTTATTTCTTTAGACAGCAGACTGGCAAAATGATGCCACAAGCAAGCCAAGGTGAAAACAGTTTTAGTAAAGCCTACTGTATCAATCAGATTTTTTGTTCATAGTGAGAACACTGAAAGCATCTAAAGAGCTGATTTTGCCCTTGAGTTCTGATACAAGGAATGCCAGTTCTCTTATTACATGTTCTGAGAAAATCAAGAGTCCATCCAAGTTAGACAAGAAATACAGAAGAAATTGGAAAAGCTGACTGGGGTTCAGGTTGCACTTTCTGTATTTAGGTTGGGTTCTTGAGCCCTGGATAAACAGGTTTTCAAATTGTGAATAACTAGCCTCTTGCCCTCTCCCTCCAGAGTCTCTCTTCCCAAAGCGTGTCCTTGCTGCCCCACTTCACAGAGTTCCACTCCCCATTCTCTATCAGATAACCAACGTGAAGCATGAACTCAGCTCCATCACCTCATATGGGAAAGCTGCACTCCCTTTCCTGCTTTCCTCTCATGATCAGAGGAGTAGCCATCACATGCCAAAAATGCCAACATCACATGGGGGACTTGCATAATGGAGAACAACGTTCAGCCATGTGATCTGCTCACTCCTTGTCATTTGATGGAAGGCAGGGCTGTATGGATTTTGGAAAAGAGGAGAATGAAGAAGAAACTAACAGAAACATTAATAAAGCCCCAACTCTGTCCCTTCCTGGCTACATCCAAAATACTTTCAAGAGATGCTTTCTTTTACTGACAGACAACTGGAAGACTATCCTAGCAGGCAACACTTTGACCATGTCTTCGATATAGTATTTTCTGCTATCTAAACACATAGAAATGTCTACTTTTAAAGTCTTTGAATGAACAAAAATGTCAAAAAATATGTTTTTCCCATGAAACAAATTTTGCTCCTCCAGCAGCAGCTTCTTCCATTCCTATATCCATAGTTCTGGAGTACTTCCTTCACCCATGCATTCTCTGAGCCATCTCTGGTACTGATCATTGCATCCCCCTCTGTGTATGAAAATATGCCCTTTTTATTTACATTGGTTTGTCTAGTTAGATGTCCTCCATGAATGAGATGCAAGGAGCTGCATAAGCAGCATAAGTTTCTTGCAGGTTATATGGTATGGATTATGCTAAAAAGGTAAGACTGCACCTCAATAAATCTACTTCTGAGGCCATGTTATGCTTAACATAACTAGAGAATAGAAAAGGAATTCTAAATATCTGAAAATTCATACTGAATGAATCTGACATAATAGGACATGAGATCCAACAGAGAAGCCTAAGCACATGTAATTTCCATGTTACAAGTCTTAGCTTTAGATAAGACAATTTCTCCCCTTTCAGCCACACTTATTACTCTTGACTTCATTATAATCTACTCAAAAGGGGACTATTTTGTATTCTCCTTTTCCTAGAGATATTTTCATCCCATCACAAAGGTCTGTGTGATAGGAAGTACAGTGATGTTAGTGATATATATTGAAAGAACTCTACTGTGCTTATCCCATTTTTCGCATGTTCCCGGACAATGAGAGAAGTCTGGGAGCTGCTGCTATAGCAGATGGTGATGCAAGTATGACTGTCCATCTGGGAACTTTTTATCTATAAATTTTGCTATCTCAGTTCAGTAGATTTTTGAATTGCATTTCCTTCTCAGATCATTGCTTCTTCAAAGTTTCAAGTTTCTGTCCTGTGAATCAAGTTCCTTGTGAGCTACCCTGCTCTTCACATCCCGTGGTTTCTGATGAAAAATTGATCACCATGACAGGTTCTGGATGACAGCTGCCATTCTGGCACAGACTTGCACTTGAGGTTGTGAGAGAGAAGGGCACCAACCAAGGAATTCTCCAGTGCTGTTGTATCTTTAGCACTTGATATTTCACAGAAAAAAGAAAAAAAGACTGTCAACTCAGCAATCAAAATCAATTTGAGGACTTGCATAGAAGTTTCCCCTTGGTCAATTACATAATTACATATCAATTACGTATCAATTACATAAATAAACAATCAGTATTTTTGAATCACTCTGCTGTGCTGAAAGAAGTTTTGATGCTTGCATTTTTGTGTTTTAATTTAGGAACAAAAATGAGTATTGAAATACTGGGATCTCCAGACTATCATGCAATTTAGATAACTTTTCTCTGTACTGGTTTGTATTGATTTGTATTTCTCTGAATTGGTTTCTTGTAACCAACAGATGACCTCTGTTGATATCCTCATCACCCTTTACAACCTGACTTTGAAGCTTTTGGGTCAAGCTGAAACACTAGTCTCTGAACTGCAGCATAGAACTCTGAACGTATGGATACAGAGGAGCCTCCTATCCCTCCACTTCTGCTATTTAGGAGGTGTCTCTAGAAAATGAACGAGGCAGAAATGCCAAAGAAAACCATCAGCCATATCAGCAGAGATTCAGCATGCTTCGTCAAATGAAGCCCTTGTTCTTGCTGTACTGCTGGATGTGCATTCCAGGAGAGACATCTGATCACCTCAGGTGAAGACTATTGCCAAGGTATTTCTGTGGTTGGCCTTAGACTTTGCAACACAGATGTCTTAGAACTCTGCTCACCTTGCAGTGTGTGCCTTTTTGTTCCCTGACGTCTGGCAGAACTCTTGGATATGACTTCGTGTAATATAAGTGCAATTGAACACTAATAAAAAAGGTGTTCGGTTTTGTGTTTGTGTGTATATTTCAGTAGTTAGAATTTAACTTCTGCACAAATGTTTGGACTGACCTGAAGCAGGGTTCTCGCAATATAATTTCAAAAAAAAAAAAACAAACCATCAGAACAGAAGAAAACCCTGAAAAATCCTAATTAATTCAGTGACAGTAAGAAGGGCTTCTTGATACTTACAAGCTATGCTCACACATTGAAGTGTTAACGTTAATGATGGTGTAACTAGATTATCTGCATATAAATTTAAACTAATGGTTGATATTGGTTTATATCAGTGCTGAATGACTTTTCTACATAGCACCTTGTAAGCTACATTTCTTTTTCTTAGCTAATCACCTTTCTGAACAAAATTTCCTGTTTTTTTTTTTAATTAAATAGAAAATTCTTGATTTGAAAAAACAGTCGTATCAGCTGACCTATCAAAACTGTCAAAACCAAAAAATGAGATGGTGTGTTCCAAATGCTGCTTATTTAATTATTTGATATCATGATATTTTTAAAGAACTACCTTTTCTAGAAGCAATTAATTTCACAAAAATATATATTGGGAAAAAAGAAGTTAAAGGGGCTAATTCAGTGTCACAATTCTTTTTCTATTAACCATTTTCAAATTGAGATCAGATTTCTGAGAGCTAATGCAAAATTTATTGAGATATCTTAATGTGCACAGACTTGCACTTGAGGTTGTGAGAGAGAAGGGCATCAACCAATCTTAAGATAAAATAATATCTTAATCTTAAAATATCTTAATATGACAGAACAGCAAAGGAATATTTCTTTCCTACTAGGACACAACCATAATCTGATTTAATTCAAAGTATTCAAAATGAGCTGATCTGAGAACTGGGAATGAAACTTCAGCTTTTGACTTGAAATCCACCATGTGAACACTATTAGAATAATGAATACAGATAATAGAGCAATAAACTGTTCCTATGCCAAGCATCTCTAGAGGATACTTGCACTTAGCAAAAAAGGAAGCATCAACTATATGAAGATTTTCTGCATTATGAAATTCAGCCCTTGATAACATCAGTATCTGAAGACAGCAGATGTGCAAGCCGCACAGAAATTCATTCTCTTTCTCATCTTTGAGCAGATTTATTCTTAAAATATTGACTTTATGAACTGCATAATAGATGGAAGAAACAATTGTGTCTCCAGCACTTGAACATGCTAGTGCTCAAGAGCATGTGCCTTGTGATCAAAGTAAGGTCCATTTTGTTACTGAGACACTGAAATCGCTATTATGGTGTTTCCATGCCCAGATGCCACTTTGCATGTCTCATGGCAAGACCACCAGTAATTGAATAGAGAAAGTGTCTGAATAAAGGGCATCAAAATTCTGAAATATCCCATGAATGAAAGGATGGAGCGCATGACTGTAGACTTTACTTCATAGCGTGAGTATTTAAACCTCAGTTATTCCTGCAGTAAAACTGCTATTATCTGAGCTCTCCATCTTGGTTCCAAATATCTGGATTTTATCAAATTCACCTTTTTTGAGAAACTACAAAAATAACAAAATCCATTTAGCAAGAGACAAGGAATAAAATCCTGGAGGAAAATAACTGTTCCCTTTAAAAATCTGGAGTGAGGCTCCAGTCTGCAGTGCCAGATCACAACAATGGCAAAGGAAAAAGTCATCAAGGAAAATGCTGACTTCATATCACACCTGATGGTAACAAACCCAGCTGCAAATTCAAGCAGTGGAATGGGACTTCTCCCTCATCACTTTAAAGCCTTTTTTGTTTTAAAGTTCCCGTTAACTTTGAGGGTCGTAAGGGGCATTTAATGAAATTGCTTCTTTACCTTGTGTTGTTTTAGCTCTGGAAGGAGCTCTGGCCAGTTTTGCTGAAGTCATGCCAGAAGCATGGTGATGTGCAGCATGCATGACCATCCATTTGGGACAGGAGCAGGATGACCATTCAAACAGACCTTTTATAGCCATCTGAAGATCAAATGACACACTGTGGTTCTAATCAGGGCTTCACTCTGCTGGAGCTGCCAAGAGGGAAAGGCCAAAGGAGAGAGAGAACTCAGAGCTCACATCATAACAGTAATCAAGCACGACCATAGTTACAGGCAAACCACAAAAGTGAGCAGGGTAAAGGAATTATCCAGCTATCACAGGCACATTAATGCTGTTCGCATTCCAGAACATTCATTACAGCACTCCAGTGTGGCTCCCCATACAGCTGGTCAAATAATGCTCATCAAATAAATGATTTGACAAATTTTGCAGAGTTTCAAAAATAAATTGTCCAAAAAGTGTGCTTTTTAATTATTCCCACAGCTGTAGTCTTGTAAGCCTAGAAATATGCTCAAACTCACCTCTTTTCCTCAGCTTGCTTGCTCTCTACATTTTCTTAATTCACGCTCCCCAGTTGCACTTTCTGAGCAACCCTGGTAAAGTCTCTGGGTGCACATTGCTGCTTTCCTAACAACTCAAAATAGCAACACAGCATACCTCACTCAGTTCTCCTGAGCACCCCTAAGTTTTACTAATAAATCAGCATGTCAGTACACATGGCAAAGCCCTGAACTTTGGGTGTTCATCACAGACAAGTCAGGAATCTACTTGTAGTACCTCATCATCACTGCACTGAATCTAATGGCACTGTCTTGACTTCCATGGAGTGAGGATCTGTTCTATCATCACGATGACTCAGGTCAATGCATGTTTGAGAAGGGGTCCTGCCTGAGTTTGCTTCACAGTTGTCTAGTATACAGAGTTTATAAAGAAATACAGTCCTACATATTTATTTTTTCCCTGATAAACCTGTTCAAAAAATAAATACAGGGCATTCATCTGTTTAATTGCTATTTAGTTGTTGGGGCTTTTTTCTTGTTATGTTATTTATGTAGGCATCAAAATGAGTGTACATACTGGTGTATATTGAGAGAATCTCACTATAAAATACATACACATATGAAATTATAAAATATGTTGTACATTATATGTGTATATACTATATACAACTATAAAACAGAGGTCAGTAAGTTTATCCTAGTTCTCCAGAGTGACTTTAAATGACAGCTGTGTTTGTACAGCCAACATTGTTCATTCCTCCCCGAATGCTAGATCTCACCAATTCAGCTTTCCACAGCCCTTACTGGAAGGCCTTTCACGTGAGAACTATGTAGACCAAAGTCATTCCATACTTCAGTATGGTTAGGAATGGCGATACAATGACAGGAGGCAGTTTATGCTATAGAAACAAGCAGAACTTAATCTGCTAGCCCTGCTGGACTATTTCTTTCATTAGCATTAATGTGCATTTGATTAACAAAAAAATAAGACAATGTAGGAACAACTCAAAACCACGCAGATGTTTTTGTTATTGTTGTTGTTTGCATTTTCAAAGCCATTTTGCAATTGGTCCCAGATCCCTGGCAGATTGGCTCCTGCCCTGGATTCTAACAAGACCTTCCTTCTCTTAGACAGTGACATCATTGGTCGATAGAGGGAGGCTTCTGACCACAAGAAACCAAGGCAGGGTTAGGCTGCTGAATTTTGCCTCCTGGTGAAACAAAAAAAAAAATGTTTAGCTTTTCCCTTCTTAGGATTAATTGCAAAACCACTGGTTGGAAAACGTTATGACTTTACTGCTACTGACTAAAAACGCATATTCTGCAAAGGTTAAATGCACATGAACACAAGGCTCTCAGCATTTCTCATCTCCTTTTGGCATATTTTTTCAAACTTGACAAATTGACTGTGTTTGATAGAGGGCAATGTAGACATATGCGCTATTTCTTTAAATCCAGGGCAGGGAAGGTTAGTAAGCTTAGAGAGTGGCTTTGGAGATAGATCAATTTTCCTTAATTTAATAAAGTTGAAGGGTGCGGTGAGGATGTTTGTATGGATTCATATCATACTGGTAGCTTAGGGTCCATACAAAATCTCTATTAGAATGAGTGTTAAGGCATATTGCACTCTTAGTGGGAAATTAAGTTGTGGACTGTACTTTTAATTAGGATAGGAAGAGAGCGGTGTTTGCTGTTGGAAGCTGTGCTACTGGCTGTAGCTGTAGGCACATGGCCAATACATATTTTATGTATAATGCATAGATTTGTTAGGATCTGGACAAAGATGTGCCAGTTTACTCTACAAAGAATCCTGAGTAGTCAAAGCAATTCAGTAAAGTCAGTGGAAAATCGAGAATAAGGAAAAAAAGGAATCAGAAAGAAATAAAAAATGTGTATTTAAAATGGAACTAAAATGTTAGTAGCAAAAGTAAAAACAGAAAAAAAATTCTACCTGTCTGATTCTGTATGTGTTGCAACTGTTCTTATAAAACAAAATTGTACATATTTTACCTTTATTTCCCTTTCTTCAATTGCATTTTTTTCTACCACTTTCTATCTACACTTAAGTAAATTCCAACAGTACTTGTACAATCCAGAGAGGAGATTAGTTCTATCAAAATATTCAAACTTTAAAATATGGGAGGGAATGGAAGAGAAAAGGATCCAGGGTCAAGAGATGTCAGAAGGCACCAGATTTTTCTCCTTCAAATGCAGACCTGCCACCTATTTTGATTTGCCAATCTTTTTGAATGCCAGTCTTGAAACACAAGGCACATGCTTGCTGTCTATGGAATTGCAGCCTGGGTTTGTTAGACTTGTACATTCAAAGGTAGAAGTCTTTTTGACAAGGAATACTTTCCCAGCTCCCTGTTTGTGTGCATGAGCGGGATGGATATAGGGTAAATAGCAACCAACCAGGATCACCAGTTCAGAACATGAGTCAGCCTTGCCACTGCGAGAAGTCGTGGTCACAAATGCAGGGAGAAGAATCAAGGACAGACCTGGATCTAACTAAACATTTGAACTATCAAGCAGATGTTAGAGAGAAAACAAATGTAGGGAAGAGGCATAAAGATAAACAGACTACATCTAGGAGAAGGTGAAGGGAGATCCTGGCATTTAGAAGCTGCTTATTTCTTCTCTGAATTATGAGGAAATTTATTTTGAAGACATTTGAACTTTCTGCAGGGCAAAGGGGCTGTACGTGATCTGTCTCACACAAGTTATTTGTGAGGCACTGGTGTCAAGTGGCACAAGAAGGGTTAACTCTGAGTCCCACCAAGTGGCTGTACAGCTGGTGAAATGCATCTGTCAACAGAACTATTACTGTCATCCCCAGATCAGCAAGATGTCCTTGACCCTGCAGGTCAGCAGAGAGGCATTAGCTGTTACACAGACAGAGCTGTCAGCCTCCTGCAGGATCACAAAGCTACCAGGCCAATAGAAGTTACAAGGATCAGCTAGAGGACTTCAGCCATCCCTCCGTGTCCTGCAGGGGAAGTGCAGGACTGTTCCTTTAGAAATCTCAATTAGAACACTCCCTTTTGTATACAAAAGAGAGTGCAGTTATTGTCATTTGTAGTCACTAAAAGTCTTGTACAAGTCTTGTGTGTTGTTTGTCAGCCTTCCCCTGACATTGTATGGCAGAAGGCTGCGAGAAGTGGGAAGCAGACCTGGGGGGGGCACAGCTGTGGCACAGCTGTACAGCTGTGATAGGACTGCAGCAGTGACTTGCTGCAGGACAGGATGAAGAAGTCTGTGCTTTTAATCATAAAGAAAACAAGCACAAACTTATCATTTTTTTTTTAAGTAATGGTGGCATTCCTGTTGACTTCAGCAAAGATTTTTTTGCCATTCTATCAGCAGTGTAGTCACAGTGACAACTTAGTCATAATACAGAGAGAGTGCTCTTACTGTCATAGTTTTCTGATGGGAAGTGAAGTTTTAAAGCTAAGATTCCATTAGTGAACAATGTCACTAAATCAGCTCTGCTGATACATATATTGACCTATAATCCAATGCTGTTCAATTGCTAGGCCTAGCAATTACACCGCAGCTTAGGTGAAATATTATCTAAATTGCATTTTTAATGGATGATTGAGAGCAGAAGGACAGCATTTCTCTCAATATTAGAATAAGGCATCATGGAAGGGAGAAGGAGTTATGGAGTGACAGAAGAAGCAGAGAATTTGAAAATTTGAAAGGAATGGGAAAAATAATTGGGGTCCACATATGTTGTAAACTGATCATGAAGTGGCCATTGAGCAGCACGTTGTTGAGCATGTAGAAAAAAGTGCATGCTTGCTCTGTTGACTCACTGTCCACTCTCCCTCACCTACACTGCTTTTCTTTCTCTTGAGGAAACCTGCATTACTGGGATGTTTTTACATTACTTGTGTATGGGACAACCTCCCACCACATTCCTTGCAAGGAGAAGACCCTTCCCCTTTGTCCCTCCGTTGTGGAAATCTTGCAGCACCCAGGAAGTCAGCTCAGTGCTCACAGCAGGTGGAAGCTCCCAGCCCCAGAGCAGCTGCACAAAGCCTTGATCTCCAGGTTTTCACACACAGTCCTCAACCTCCCCTGCCCCAGCCTCCTTTCCCTGTTGTTTTTTTAATTAATTTTTTTTTTTTTTAACGTGGAAAGCACTAACCCTCTGGCCCGGTTAGTCCCCCTGCTATCAGGTTCCATCCGAGGAATTTTGGACATGAAGCTTCACAGGGCAAACAGGTCTCTCGCCCTCCCTAAATGTCTCTCCCTCCCTCTCTCTCTGTCGCTGGGAATCCACCCTTATCCACTACAGCAGGGATGATATTTATGAATTGTGTTTATTTGTTGGCACCCTGGTGTGAAAGCGCTTTCCATCAACTGCATATTAATCTTGTCAGCAGTTTGTGAGCATTTTCTTTCCTCTGTCCTAACTAGCTAACTAACTTTTGGGTCTCTTGCTCCCTTTCATATAATTAAAGAGAAATTAGTCTTTCTGATTTTTGTTAGGGTGACACCAAGCATGTCAAAATAATTAGAAAGGAACTACTTTAGACTTAGAAAGAGTGAATTTGTTGTTGTGAATTGACTTTTAGAAAAACATATGCAGTGATACAGACAGCCAGTCATTACAAGTTTGGAGGATCTCTGAAAATCCTGGGTCATTTGTCACTGGCTAGAAGATCTGCTGGGTTTTCCTTATTTTGAAGTCCCCACAGACACTGCAAACACTCAAGATTGTACTCTGCTTCAGATTGAAATCTTCGAGGTCATCAGTTATATTAATTGAAGAAAAGCAGCCTTTTCTTTGCTGTATCCATGAATACAGTGCTTCTCTTAACTGACTACCTAAACATGCTCAGACATATTTTGTAATCCCAGATTCGCAATCCCTATTTTTTGAGTATGGTTTAGAGGGAGGTGAATCAAATTTATTTGTATTGAGCAACCATCTACAGGAAAAGCCACCTTTAAAATCTCTCTGGCAGATGAGAAGGAAATGCATGTGATGTGACTTGCTGAATTAGAGAGCAGGTAACTGTGAAAGCCCAGCTGCAGAGGACTGTCCTGCCCCACCATCACCCTTGGTACTGGCCTCCACTAGAAAGAAAAGAGGTTCCACTGATAGCTTGTCAGAGTGGAACTAGCCAAAAACCCGCTTTTTTTATTTTTCATTCATTTGATGACCAGGTCTATAAATATCTAAGGTGTGGGGGGCAGAGTGGTGAAGCCAGACTCTTTTTAGCAGTGTGTGGAGACTGGACAAGGGGAAACAGCCAGAAACTGCAGCATAGGAAGTTCCACACAAACATGCACAAGAACTTCTTTACAGTGAGGGTGACGGAGCACTGGAACAGGCTGCCCAGGGAGGTCATGGAGTCTCCTTCTCTGGAGATGTTCAAGACCCACCTGGACACCTATTAGTGAGATCTGGTGTAGGGAACCTGCTTTGGCAGGGGGATTGGACTTGATGATCTCTGGAGGTCCCTTCCAACCCCTATGATTCTGTGATTATGATTCTGTGATTCTGTGATTATCTGTTTCTGAGCAGCTGGTCTGGGTTTTCATTTCCATGCACAAATAAAGATTCACATACTCACACCATCATGGACCAAGATGGATCCCAAATCCATTACCAGAACACTCACCTGTTTCTAAGATGGAAGCCATCAGCATGAAACAAGCACTAGATGAAAAGTGGAGCTGCTTCCTTGAATAGCATTCCAGGCCATATTTACCATCTTATTTTCTCAAGAATCTGGCTAAACAATACAGCCAAATGCACACCTTTGGACAATGCCTTCCAGTTCCTCCAAGGTAAAAGCCCCTATTAAATGAAAAACTCTTAGCATGAGCAGTGTTAGCTTTCCCTGTCAACAACACAGAGATATCTCTGAATTATGTCCACCTTGGAGACTTTCAAGGCCAGGCTTGACCAGGCTTTGAGCAACCTGTTCTAGTTGTGGATGTTCCTGTTTATTGCAGGGGAGTATTACTACATGGCCTTCACAGGTCCCTTTCAACTCTAAGTATTCTATGATTCTATTATTCTATCTGTGAGACAATTAAATCTCTTCTGTAGCTGTTTGACACATATACAGTGATACTAATGCAGCTTTTATCACCTTCATCAGTGTGTGATTTTAGCAGGGGAATAGCCATTGTGCCATTACTTTTCATGCTTTCATTATTTCTGAAGCAGATTGCTATTATGTGCTATGGAGTGCTATACTTGAAAAATATCTGCAGAAATGAGAGTCAGTGCCTGCCCTCTCAAAGAGTATCTTCCCAAGACTGGAGGTCCCCACAGCTCTGGGATTTGTACAGCTTTGTAGGATACACTGCAACTTGATCCAGAATAACCAAGACCAACCTGCACAAACGATCCATTCTTTCCTGCATCTTGTCCCCACTGACATTAGTGAAGGTGCTTCGATCAATCCAGATGCTGAATCTCTAGATCTTTTTTCCCTTTCTCCATCATGGGGTCTAAAATTCTGCAGATCTGTCTTTTTTCAAATGCCATATAAATTATTTATATAACTAGTGTTTCAAAAAAGGGACAACTATAGAATAGAAGGGAAAGGAGGAGCTTTTATGTGGGTGAAAAAGTGGGCAGTGATTCATATATATAGTGTTGAGCTATCTGTATTAAGAATACTCAATGATGCTGGCTGATAGATATAAGAATTTGATATTGCTAAGTACTTTTTCACTGTGGTTCTGTATTTGCATTTCTGCTACTTTTACAATAGGCAAGTATCCATCACCCCATACTGAGAGTCCAATGGCTCAGCTGAAAAGTTCGCACCTTCATTCTTCGGGATTTCACAAAACTCTTCTACTTTTCACAGGCCAAATTTTCCTATCACAGAGTGGAGATGTCTGCTTCATGCAAGCTCTGCCTCACTTACAAAATCAAGAGGAAGATCATATTAAGCACTGAGAAGTACAGAACAGTGAGTATCTTGTACTGACAGAAGACTAGAAGCACAGTAGGCAGAATAAACATGGCTCACTAGATGCTTTAAATTTGAGTAATTCCATAACTCAACCTCTTCTTCATAGATTTCGCTGGCTTCCTTTCTGAATACTAGTCTGTCTGCTAACAGAGTTACTGTCTTCTCTTCTGAGCTCTGTTGTCTCTGCTACCAAATTTGCATCAGTTGCAAATGTGCCACTTTATTATCTATGTCAGCATCATCTTGGTTGGGATTAGTGAGGATTTCTGTATCCCAGGGCTGCAGCTATTTCTCTTACTTATGTTAATAAGTCCTGCATAAAAGATTTTGCCAAAGTCTAAGAAGTGTAAAATTGATGACATAATCGTGGGAGAGTCTACAGGAATGTTAAAGAGAATTAGGATACTATCAACAAGCCAGGTTTAAGTATTGTTCCGCTGGGCAAGGAGTGTTTCCAATTAATTTGTAATTAAATAAGGGAAGCAATTTAGTGAAGTCAGAGAGATATTCCAGCAAATGGTTTATCTCATCAGTCTGAACCTCACATTCCTCCAGAACAGGATCATTGTTTAGATCTTGGGCCTGTTACATGATCCGACCTATAGGAGTAATTTAATAAAACATCAATATTTTCCTTCTATTAACCCTCAATCTCAGACTGCATGGAGAGAGCTGCTTCTGCCTCCCTTCACAGTTCCCGTAAGATCTGCACCCTCTTTAACTGGTTAGACAGGTGTTATCACTAAGCAGCCTGGCACTTTCAAATGTACAAAAACTGGGACAACAGGACAGAAGAGATACACAAAGGAATGGAGAAGGAGAAAGGGAAAGAAGGAACAGATAGAGAGGACAGAGAATAAGAAAGGGGAAACATGTCTTGCTTTCACAGAGTCAAAGAGTGTCACTTGAGAGATTTTCAACTCAGATGATGAAGCTTGCTCATATTTTCTCAAAATATTTTTTGTAAAACCCATTCTTCAATACATACAAGCATAAGGTAGTATAAGAGGACCTAAAAAGAGATGAGCAAATCCAGATGGGATTCTATGCATGAATATATTCAGTGCAGGCAGAGCAGGGATTTGTTGATTGGGTTAAGGGCTTAGTGCAACAGCTGGGCACATTTTGTGTATGACCAAAAATCAGAGCACAATGAATGCTGATGTCCAAACATCTGGCCTTCCACTTACTGTTCTTGTCATCTTTTTTTTTTTCCTCATAGCAAGAGTTATACCAAGGAGCAGCTTGAGGGGGAAAGAAAAATATAACTGGAGGGAAAAGACACCAAAAGAAAAGATTTAGGAGAAAATTTAAGAGGTAGAATAGGAAAGAAAAATACCATGAAGTGTGAAGAGAATATAAGGACATAGAGCAGGAGACAAAACAGATACAGAATTAAATTTAAATCATGAAATCAAGGAATTAGGGAAGAGGGAGAATGAAGGAGGAGACTGGACAAATAGAGTTTAAGAGAGTACTATGCCATAACTGTGTTGCTAACAACTTACTGCTATCACTGATAAAGAAAGACACTGACATCTTTGGAATAGTTTTCTTCCTTCCCACACCTCCACTAGCTTTGGCTTCTCTTCCCCCTCTCTCTCTGTCTCTAACTTGCCCTGGGCATTGTGATATTCATGATAAAACACTTATTCTGAAAATTCAACAACAAAATTGAAAAATGAACTTATGAGCATTTTTATTTTTGCCCATATTGAACATGATCGGATAAATTTGTTTCTTTTGGAATCTCTAGAGGTACTAATGCTTGAAAGAAAAACATGGTCCTTTCTAATGGAACAGCTTTTGAATTAGGAGTGTTCCTTTTTTTCTTCTTGGGGAAATTATCACAGCTTAGCCAATTAGGAAAGATTTCATTCAGAAATGTATAGGTCAGAGCTGTGCAGCTGAAGTCACCAAGGATTTTGTGCATGTGCTGCATGCATAAGTCAAGAAGGATGTTTCTCATGGATATTGCTCCTGGAGTTAATAGTGATAGAACAGACAGAGAAGAAGGGACGGAACTACAACATGGTTCTACGGATGGGAAAACACAGAGTTGCTGCAAGGATCAGGCAACAGAAGTAGGGAAGAAGGATTGTGGCTGGCTTGTTTGAAGCAGACAGAGGGGATCCCCTTTGATCACAAAGCAATCACTCACCGAAGCAAGTGTCTTCTTTCTCAGCAAACCCCTTCAGAGCAGAGTCCAGATTTCCCTTACCTCCAAAAGCCAATAGGATGTGATCATATGAATAGTATGACATCATCCTTTTCTAATGCTCATTCATTTATCAAATAGCAAACTCCTGCCATTACCAGTTATTCTGGTTAGCTCAAGTGATAGGGGCTGCTGAAAGTGATCTTAAGTTATCAGTTGAAGATTAAGGATGTCAAGTAGGAACCTACATAACTGGTTTATTTTTCTGCGAGTTCACCTTTCCTCTTTGAGGCCTAGAAACATAAACTCTGAAAAAATATTTTAAGAGGATATCATTAAGCTGTTAAGGTCAAAGACTTCTAAGGTGTTGACAAAAAGGTCAGCATTGTGAAGCATGCATCATGTCAAAAGTATGAGATTATGCTACTGTAAGTATTTAGCTCTGTTTTTCTTACAATTTCTCCTGTGATGTTGTATTAGTTTCCATTTTGCATCTAACGGTGAACTCAATGTCCAGTTTGATTTTCAGTACCCTGAGACATAGTGCTCAGTGTATCTAGAAACCGAGCCATCATAAAAATTTGTCTGAGCCCTTCTCCAGCTACACATTCTGCAGAAACAATGTGAAGAAATATCTGATAAAATCTTTGGGGGTTCTATTTTTCTCAGGAAACTTTTTCTTTCCCTGCTCCAGCTGGCATGATTCACTATGTCTCTTTCAAGGTCTGAGGGGAAGATCCATCTAAGCTTTATACTGGCATGAGGACTTCACTGTTTGAAGAATCGGATCATATTTTTAAATTCCCATTAAGTAATGTCTCCTTACCTGAGTGTGGCTCAAGCAAGCCCAGCTTTTCTGTCCATGCCTGAAATAATCATGTGCTGCTATGCGTAATTTGCCTCAGAAGCCTGGAAAGAATTTTCTTTCCTTCTGGGGAAAGTAGGCAGAACTGGGCTACAGAGCAAACTTCAGGCATGTAAGAATTGCAATGGTTGCGGTGCTGGGTTTTTGTATTTAAAGGCTGTTTTACTTAGGTGTAGAATATGGCCAGGGACTTGGTTTGTTTTTCTTGGTTTTGTTTGCACCAAAAACCTGTAAATGAAACAGAAACCCCAGAAAATGATTTCTGAACTTAACTGTTGTTGAGTTTTTGTCCGGCTGTACAACTGCTGGCTTTTCTTCATACAATTACAGAAGCACCAGATAGGCACGATTCTCAGTCATGTATGAATTTTATTCCTTGCAGAAGGGGAGAAAGCAGTTTTTAAAGAGAGCTCAACAAGACCAGAGGATGCACTGTACGCAACAATACATTGAGCCCCAGTTATGTTTGACACCATTTATTCCCTTTATGCTTGACAAAGCCAGAAGAAGCCATTGCGAGCATCTGTGCTGGCTTCTGGCATAACACAAGGCATCGAACTTTCCTAAATTAGCTTATCTTCAAGCTGTAGCATCTGTTATGGGAGGAAAAAAACACCCAGTCTTGTCTGGAATCTTTCCAGAGAAGGGCAGTCATCACAAGGCTTGCTAATTGTCCCCAGCCATTAGCTGCGTTCCATGTTAAATACATGGGGCCTTGTTTCCAGGCTGAACCAGTCTGTCTTCAGCTTCACTCTCAGCATATCACCATGCATTTTTCTACTGTACTAAATAAGTCCCATTCTTGGTCTGTATCACCTATTGTGTTTGAGCACTTACTGAATGGGATCATCTCAGCAGAGTAGCTCTGTGAAAGGCCATGCATTTGAATGCGAGTCATGAGTACTACTCTCTTCTTACCAAGGACTGCAGTCTATTTCTTTAAAGCCCAGAGGGGTTTCTAGTGGTAAAGACACAGTGACTTTCAAAACACTAAAAACAGTTTATAATTGAAATTGCTTAAAAATAGATTCACTCATTGTTGTGCAGGAAGCTTAATTAAGTAGTTGAGAGCGTGTGCGGTCACTCACCTCAGATGATACAAAAATCTGCATTGGTCCTTTGCCCTAATGTGAATTTCCTGATCTGACAGATGGGGATTAAGTGTCTGTTTATGCCAAGAGAAGTTTGCTAACATTTTTCCTCTAATTACTAATTATATCAGTGAAAGGGGCTTTACAGCCAGAGTCCTGGAAATGTGAAACTCGATCATCAGAGATTTGCAGGAAAGATGGAAGATTGATGTGTGACATCAAACAGCTGACAAAGAGGCCAGGGCAGCCAGACGGACAGCAGCTGCTCTGAGGGGTTTTGGGGTGGGGAAGCAGCTGCTCAGTGGGGTTGGGGGTCCATAAGGGAGAAGCACAGAGGGGGCTGAGCCTGAGCCACTTTAACAGTTTTCCCTTCATTCCCTGCCCCCTTCTCTTCTCAGTCATTTCAAATATGAATGAGTCTAATCTCCTCAGGTTTGAGGCTGTGTGTGAGAGTGCCTGTACCAACAGGTGGCCTGTAGAAGCAGTGGGGTTGAAGGCAGCTGCAGCCTGCAGCACAGTTCCCTTGTAAGAAGGAGATAAGAGTTGCATATTCTTGTCTAGCTGCACCAGTTCCTGTTTAGAGGTCCAAAATTAAAGTCGGTGTGGCTCTGCATTCTGCTGGTCTCCTGCATGGTAGTGGGATCAGCACATTGCCTGATTCTCCTAAAGATGTTCAGCTTCAGCTGGGCTGTGTTGCCTCTATCAGTGTCTATCAAGGTGGAGACTGGAGCCATGTCAGGGTGGTTGTACAACCTCAGTCTCAAGTGGTTCTGCTGTAGTATATTTCATATGGACTCCAAACTACTAGCTTTTATAATATTATTGGGAATCCACAGAGGTGAGGTGCCAGAGCTTCCCCTGCATGTTCCTATGTTAACCTTTACAGCAGCCTTGCCAGTGTGATTATCCAAACAGGACAACAGGTATGCTGGACAGGTTGGACCACCACCTTGTACATCCCAGAGCAGACCACCTTCTGCTGGAGAAGTTAAACCACCTGCTTACACAACATTCTCCAAGTGGCCATAAGAGCCCTGGTGCAGATACAGCTGTGTCTGCTCCCAGGATTATTGACTGCTTGCTAGTATCACCCTGAAGATGATATTATCATGTCATGAGCACACATAACTATGACAGCAAACTGCAATCCAAATCCTGTCCAAATCAACTATTTCAGACAAGCGAGTAGAGAAAGCACTGGAAATGCATGAGTTTAGAAAATCCTGGGGAGCTGAGAAAAAAATAAGTTTTCACTGTCCTGGAACAGCAGGCACTTGGTGATTTCTGTAATGCTAATTACAACTTTGTTCTTTAAAAAGGGAGAAATTAATGGGGTTTGGTTTCACATTCCTTGAGTAGACAAATAGAGAGCTGTGGTAATGAAAATTGCTTTTTGCTGGATGTAATAGAATGCATAGCAGCAGTAATACAGGGATGCACAGATGTGTAGTAGGAGGGTGAACTGAATTTCGAACTGGTATAGAAAATAGCACACTGAGTATTAATACATAAATGAACTCTACTGCCACCTAGCCAATAACAGAGGTAGCTAACATTACCACAAACAAGGTGAGAATTCTCCCTTGGCAGAATGTAATAATGAGTGTTTTTCAGAGCTCTAGGCCATAAGTTTAAGTTTGAAATAACCAATTGTTCACTTAGAAAATATTATAGTCTCACGGTTCACCACTTACACATTCATCCCGCTGTCTCTGATTGGGGTGTGCAGCCTCTTTCTGAGTTACAGTTAGAGAGTTATATCGGGGGACAAGTATGTAATACATATAATTCTGTTCCACAAAAGAGTCGAGTTATTTGCTTCACTTAGATAAGGCTGTGGTCTCCCACACAAATGTTTGCATTTCCATACCTGTACTTTTCTTCTTACAGATGCAAACCTACAAGCATCTACTAGCTTAGAGGAGAACAGTCTTTCGTTGTGTTAAGAAGACTGCTGTAAAGAAACAAGTCTGAGTTTAGTAGCTGCAGATTTACAAATAAATACAGAACCACGCTGAAATATGGACATTTAATGTTACAACTATCTTTTTATTGTCCCTTATTTCTTTTAATTATGTTTTACATGCACTACTGTAAAGTATCTTATGTTTTCTTTAACAACAACAAAAAAAAAGCAAACAAACAAATAAAAAAACATATGCTTTTTGAAGATCTGAAGATGTAGCCAATCATAAATATCCCAGCAAGAAGCTGGGCAAGACAACCCCAGCTTGATCTTTATCAGATTGATTAGCTGTTCTTTTAAAAAGCCTAATGCAAATGACTTCCAGGGCTCCCATTCTAAGTTGGTAGCCTTTCAAGACTCAGTTAAAACATTGTATTTCCCTACTGAGGATAATAAACAGATTAAAATCTGTGCATAGTATTAACTCTTTTGACAATTCTTTAAATTCCAAATACATAAATGGATGTCTAAATTATATGGGAGGATAGGCAAGGAAATCATTTAAGGCAGGCCAAGGTAGCTCAGTTTAAAAAGACTTTAAACACACAGTGCTGTCCCTTATGGTAATATTGCCATGCTCCACAAGCACCGTGCCCCATTAGCAGGATATTTGCATGGGCAGATCTGGAATTGTTTCCTCACAGATTCAAACTTCTGTCTTTCAGTGCTGAGCCCTCTCAGCCTTTTCATCTGTCAGCTGTAGAAACTGCTACCTGTGTGTAGCAGCAGTGATGTGCTGTGCCACAAGGTTCTCATTTTGAGCTTTATCCCTCCGTTGTTCTCTTCATGCCTTCTCATCCCATCCTTCATAAAATCAGAAACATCATTCATTCATTCAGAAAGCCACACTGTTCCTGGCTATTTGATGAAATAATCAATAATGGCACAAATGGAGTCTTGAGCAATGCCTCCCAAAGCCAAGCAGCAGCAGCAATACTTTTCCTCACGAACATTCAGGAAAATAAATTGGTTTATGGCGCAATAAAGCTCTCTATCACTTTGCCACATTTCTGAAAATTTAAAAGGATAGCACTTTTTGCAATGTTCAGTAGTCAAGATCTCCAAGTATCTGATTTGAACAGTACACATGAATGTGTGATGGATAAACTTTCTGATGTTTCATTGAAATCCCTTAGAATCATTGGATGAGAAGTGCTGCCAACCATATCTGCTGGGTATCACCAATGTCCTCATTCTGGATAAAAAAAGAAGGGTAAGACAGTTTAGTCTGCCTTGTCTTGCCACATTAGAATTCTCTGATTAGATGCAATTACTCCTCTAGTGATCCAGAATGCAAGGCAGAAGGTGTGTGAGCCATATGCATCAACTCAGATCTTCCAAGGTATCTGGGGAGCTAACTGCCTTCAAATCTGGGCCTTAGCTTGCTGTTCCAAATATCTAGAATTACTTAAACTCCAATGGCAAGGTCTGAATGAGGTAAGTGTTGAGCTTTAGTACTCAATATTTTCATAGCTTCTAAACTGATCAGCTTTTCCCACAGCTAGCTTACTGCCCTGAAATAACAGTGGTATATTTGCACCAGCTTGGAATCCCATGAACTAAGCTCTAAAAAGTTACATAAAGTGCTGGTTGAACCTTTTGTGCAAAAGTTACATTATGATTACTAAAATCAAATTCCATCACCTCTGGAAAATATAATGAATATAATGAAAACAGCTCTAGAGTGATTCAGGTTTGGCCTTTTATTACACCCAAGCTTTCACACTTCTTGGTGGCATAGCTCTATCTCTCTAGTGCTGTTTAAATATAATTTGACCAGAAGAAAGCATTTCAAGATCAGTTCATTAGTTTTCAGTCCGGGGAAGCAATAGTTGAAGCTGGGGGAAAAAAAAAAAAAAAAAAAAAAAAGATGTTCAAATAAATCATATAAATGTCAGGCTTCTGTATAAGAGGAAACCAGACAAGTTGCACTTTATTGATCCATTCTGCTAGTAATGGTACTGTATTGATAGGAGTTTGCAGAAAAAATAATTGTTCAGTACTTTCTTTAAGTTGCTATTATAGGAGTTTATGGTATGATGAAGAAGAGAGAAGATAACTCAAGGCAAATGGAAGAAGACGTGTTCACCAAAAAATCTTCCTGTTGGCTTTCAACATAGATTTTAAAGAAAGCTAGGAGATTCTGCTTTGTTTCATTTTGCTCAGTCTTTCTTTGTGGTAACTGATGACAGGCAGTCAAAATGACTTTCTGATGTTTGGTAGATTTGCATGTGCTCAGAATACATGAGTGCCGGACAGATTTATGGATCAGATACCACAGTCAGTACATTGGGCTGAACTGCTGATCTTGAGGTTATATCAAATCTCCCCACATTATGCTCAAATGCCAATTAGTCCTTCTCTCAGAAATCACTAGATACTACATATATATATATGTGTATGCATTTGAGTTTCTACAGGATGACTGGCCAAATTCCAGGTTGCCAACTCAATTCATTAGGTACTGAAGCACCCAGACCTCATACATTCTTTTATTTCATATAGAATCACAGAATCATTGGGCTGGAAGGGATTACAAATATCACGTAGCTGCAACCATCCTGCCATGGGCAGGGGCATCTTCCACTTGATCAAGTTACTCAAAGCCCCATACAAGCTGGCCTTGAATACTTCCAGGAATGGAGCATCCACAGCTTCTCTGGACAACTAATTCCACCAATCTCATATTTTCTTAGTTTAAAGCTGCTAGCCCTTGTCCTATCACTATACTCTCTGATGTAGAGTCCCTCTCCACATTTTCTATAGGCTCTCTTTAAGCACTGAAAGGCTGCTGTATCTCCCTGGAGATCCTCACGAGATTGAACAAGACCAGTTCCTTCAACCATTCTTAGTAAGAGAGATGCTCCAGCCCTCTGATCATCTTCATAGCCTCCTTTGGGTATGCTTCAACAGCTCCACACCTTTCTTTTGCATGCAAGTACTCCAGATAGGGCTTCACAAGAGCAGAGAAAAGGACAGACGCCTCCCTTGGCCTGCTGGCTACACTTCTTTTGATGCAGCCAGGATATGGCTAGTTTCTGTGCTGTAAGCACACATTCTTCTATTTTATATCATCCAGGAAATGGTGGGAGGAGCCACTCAAGAATGCATTAGGAAGGAAGCACTCCAAGGTAGGTGATGTCTTAGGGAGAAGACTGCATCTTGTGTAAATACTTTTGTTGGAGCACTGTGCCAGGAGCTCTCACAGTGCACTGCCAGGCTGCACTGGCAGGCAGGTGAGTCACAGATCAGAGATAAGCCACATCTGGCACCAAGGATCAGCAGGAGAGAGGTTCTGGTGATTCAGACATGTCCTGCCTAAGCTGGAAGCTCTTGGCTTTGAGTCTTGGTGACACCACAGCCTGCTGACATAGGCAAAGGTCTGGGCTGGCAAGGGGAAATTTCACAGGATCAGAAACCACTTGAATTTTGGTAATGCAGAACAAGGAAAACTTTTGAAGCAGGATCAGTGCAGGAAGAAAAAGAGAAGCACAGCATTCTGGTTTGGTAAGAGGTAAGGTGAATATAGTTTGGCTTCAGGTTTAAGAAAGAATAAAGGATTTAGTGGATGACAATTTAAGGTATAGCAGAGTTTTGGAACACAGTCCTAGGACTAGAAAGCTTAATCACAACTATTCCATCAAGCATATTTTAATCACAGGTGTGACAGAGAAAGGTGCCAAAATAGTGTGGGAAATAGCTACTATTTTGAGCCTTCCTTTCGGAAACCTTCTCACTGAACTAGATCCACTGGGGCATATATGTCCACAGGGAATTAGGTTGGAAAGGAGAGAATTAAAATTGAAGGAAGAGTTTCAGAATAAATTGCATTGTTGTAATTTAGTTATTCCACAATTAGGCATTATCTGCAGAAAGTTCACAGAATTAGGACATCAAGGCCAAAGAATTATGATGCTAATAATGTAATTACTGAAATTCTAGTTCAAATTGCATGGGTTATTAGAAGTAATGTCTTCTTTAAAAAACAAACTAACATACCATGTCTTGCCACCACATATTATCAATACCTTCAGTGCACTCTGTGGCATGGATCTTAGGCCTGCTTACCCTCCGTAGTGTTAATGTTTGTTTTTAGCACATTAGAAACAGTTTTGTTTTTGCAGCATTAGGAGTATAATGTTTCAAATCTCTTTTATTTAGACTTTGCTTTGTTTGGCTGTTGAGAAAGGTTAGTGGTTAGTGTTCATTACTACTGTGTAAGATTCTCAATGATGGTATGAGTGCTACAGGAGCAGATCTGCATGGAGGACTCTATCCTTAGGAAAAATACTCTTCTTGTGACAGAAGAAAGCAGGCAATGATACAGGATTTGAAAGTATAGGAGGATGGGGTGATGGAGGGATTGGGAAGTTTGACTTTCTCCAAGGGTGGGAAAATGTTTTCTTTGGATTTACTTCTTCAAGGAGAAGAATAAAAAACACGTGATCTGCTATGTAAGAGGCAGGGATAAAGCTTGAGATATCAGATATTGGACTTTTTATTGCTGACTGGCAGTACTGAACTGCTTCTAAAATCCCACTACCAAAATTCAGTGGAACTGCAATACCAAATGCAGAGAGAGTTTTCTTGCACAGCATCCAGCTGGAATTTGGAAGTCATTTTACTAACAGACAATAATGGATTTCATCTTGAGCTTTTCCAGGAATCCTTATATCATTGGCTATAGAGAGGAAAAATCATTCTCCTGGAAAAAACATGCATGTGGGATAGACTAGGCTACAAAAGTATATTTTCTGAAATTAAATGTAGGGACCTGTATGTTTCTCTCTCAGTAAACAAAGTTGGTAGAGGCTCTTAAATGTAATCTTATTTGTACGTACAAAGGAAGTTGGATCTGCTCTGCATGTTATGTTAATGATAAACAACAGAAGCTACATACATTGTAGCTCAGCTTGATGGAAAATGTGAGCAAAGGGAAAACAATAGCTAGCCAGAACAACACAAATGTTAGAGCCTGAGGGAGATGCTTCCTTTGATTTTGGCCATTAGATGGACAGACTAAAGCAGCACACTTACAGATTATGTCTGTCAATTTGTGCATGCCATGGCCTCAATCCAGAAAGTGGGTCTTGCCATTTGGATGTCTTGGTTTCACATATCCACAACCACCTACTGTCTCTCCAGTTACTACATAACACATTACCTAGCAAGTTGTACCTGGTTATAACAAAAGTCCTATTAAAATCTGAGGAGGACAGTTTATTGTATTTAACCATAAGGAATAGTTAGCACCCAGTCATTAAGTGACTTCTGTTGCCAGAAATATTTTCAGCCCACCACGTCACACTCAAAAGGGACCTGCACTAATATTCATGCTCAACTTTTGTCCCTTTCAGGGTACGTCATTAATTACATTGCACTGATAATTCACCAATGTAGAAATTAGCTTTATAGGTCCTGATGCCAGAAGAGATGACTTGGTCCACCTTCACTAGGCCAATGCAGTTCATTGTGGAAAGCTCTATGCAAATCATATAAACAAATTTAGAGACTAAGAATAAAAAAAATAATAAAAAAAAAATTAAAAAAAGGAAGCATTTTGTGGGCAGAGCAGTAACTGTAGGTAAAGACTTCTTATATCCAACTTCATATGTGCAAGTTCAGGGAGGCTGGGGAAACATATGCCATTGCTGCCATATCACTGTAACTTGTGAGATGATTGTGTCCTGAGGGGTTGCAAACTTTAAGAAAAGCTGTTCCCTGCTTAAGTATTGCAGCACTGTAATACTGAACAGGAAAGTGAAAGAAGTTTTATGTTCTTTCCCCTTTTCCTTTTTCATAGAAAAAGAATTGAATAGTGTTTTTAGGGAAAAAAAATATATATTTTTTTAATACCTTTCTTCTTTTACATATATAAGGAATATGAAAGATTGTTTTCCTTAGCAGTGCTGATGGCCATGCTAGCTGTTCTTGACAGCCTTGTGGAAAGTTTTCCAAAACGGAAACAGCCTTCTGAAGCCATAATTCAGGAAGCCTTGCTATTCAAGAAACATTTAAATCTTAGGAAAGCAATATAAAGTAATTAAGTGTGTTCTTAAGGACTTGAGTAAAGAGCACTCTTTGGTAACTTGTCAACCAAAGGAGAGAAGTTGATGGTTCTTAACGAAAATATAGTGTTTTCCAAATATTTGTTGAGCATTTAAAATAAGCACTTGGAGGGGAGGAACAACAAAAAACAAGCATGATTAAATTAATTCTGCCTCTCAGTTGATGAGGCTTTAATTATTAAAGACACAAAACAACTACTAGTTCTTCAGTCAACTGTAGTCTTCCAGGAAACATCAAGTAGCGAAGACACAATTTTTATAAACATTTGTTTCTTTTCACTCTCCACCCTTTACTGGAAAACAAGTAAGAGTAAATGTTCTTTAAGTCATGGTATAATAAAAATCAATTAATGTCTCTTTTTCTCTGAGGTTTACCAACATTTCAGTTATCAATTATTTAATGTTTTAATAAATTCTAATTAATAATTTAGTCAATAATTTGTAATTATTATTTCTATATTATTATTATTAAAGGTGTGGGCACAGGTTACTACATATAACCACACTGCAGTACTAACATGAACATTCTCCTATCCTGCTGTGTGAATTGAAAAAGTACAGAATGGTTTAGTTTTCTCCCAGGTAAATGCAAGTTGCCTCATATTTACATACAGCGTTATTTGGAATTGCAAGTCTATGATAAAACCAAAGCTATGGTTACTTCACACTCGTTTGTTCATGTATTCATGTTTTTTTGTTGTGATGGTTTTAATAAGCCGGAAAATAAATGAGTGATTTTATAACTTTTAGGTCGCCCTCTGCCTGAAAATAACACCATAAATATTCTTGTCACACACAAAGTCATCACAGATTTGCCTATTATCACTTGCACTGATGGAAACTCAGTTTCACTACGCAGAAATGGAAGGGGTACATCTGTACATTCCATTTATTTTAAAGTGGGTATTCCCAACCACATTTTGTTGCTCTGGATATTTATCTTGTGTATTCTTATTCCTGGCTTATCTGTATCACTGAATTACATTCATTTTTCTTAATGCAAGTTTTAAGATTTCAGCAATTTCATATTTTAGTTATCAGAAGGAAGCTGGAAGTTTGCAGATGGCTGAGAGATAACTCAAAGTTTTGCAGCCTCCACCATTTGGAGAGAACAAAGGCTGTAGTTTCCCAATATTTCTGATTTGCTGTTTTTGTCTGTTGGGGAATTTAACCAAGAGAGTTTCAGTGATATGGTTTATAGCCTGGCCTGCAAGCATCTTTGGCAGCACAATTGAATGGACAGAGACAAGCAGCCAAACAGGAGACATCTTTAGCTGACTTCACTACTGGAAAGCCTATTTTAGAGCTATGCACTAGGGTATAATTTTTTTCTCTCCTTTGTTCAGGAGAGTGGTGGAGGTCATTTTGAATGAACTGGTAAGCTCCCTAATTGGCCATCCCACTTCAGCTTGACTCGCTGTTTGTAACAGCATCCAACAACAATAAACAGCAAGTTAGACAGTGTGTTAGTACTAACGATAAGCAGCAGAACAAAACAATTTCTGTCAGCTAATCCTTACCCATCAAAGCAAACGCACAATGGGTAAAAAGAGGCCACTTCTTGATTCTCACAGCTATTGTTCATGTTCTCAGACCTTTTTGTGCCTTTCTGATTTCAGTCTTCCCACCAACCCTGAGCTTACAGCTCCAGGTGTGGGCATAGAACGTAGTGCTTAAGCAGTCCTCATCTCCTGTTGGCATGATAGTAGTGTATAGTTCCCCATACCATCAGGAACTGGGTACACAGTCCTCTCCCACTGGTCATACTGAAGCTTACAACCAGACTGAAAAACTGAGCCATTAAAAAAAATCAGGACAGTTCATAGTAATGGTATTCAGCAATGTTATCTGTGCACTCTGCCCCATTCCTCTGTCCTGTTCTGCTGCTCCTGGCATAAGTTCTTCCCCATACTCTCTCCATACACCTCAGCAGGCACAGTCTGTATAACCAAGACCTTAATGAAGAACAAGATTTGGTGGGAATGCCATCCTCTCTGTTTCTCTGAACAATTGCAGTCTGTTTTTGTGCGTTTTTTTTTTTTTTTTTTTTCAGGACAACAAAAGAAAACCTCAAAAAGAGAAAAATGGACATTAGCCAAGAAATGGGGTGGGAGAACATGTTTATGGGTGTTGGCAAATCCACTGTGCAGCTTTCCCATGTTATAAACTACATCACTGTCTACAAACCCAGGCAAGATGCTCTTCTGCAGACTACAATGATACAAGACTGATATCTTATGTCTCTTATAAACTTAAATTAATAGTTTTCTACTGCATGTAATTAGAAGATATTTTATAAAGAACGTACATGAGGTTCAGTATCATCCTAGAATACAATACAGAATAAAGCAGTAACGGGCTGCACAGCATGGCTTTAAGGCTCCTGCAAAATTAAAAGATTTGGAGGCTCCAAGCAATGCTGGTCGGTGCAGCGGGCTGGGGGAAGGGCACCATGTGGTTTGGGATATTTTCACCAAATGTTAAATCACACAGAATATTTCACTCGTCTCCACTGTGAGATCACAACATGACTCCTCTGTAATGAATTCTTTATCTTGGCAGCTCTCCTGCTTTCTCCCAACCGTTCCTCCCTCTCCCCTTTGGGTCCCCGTGCCGGCACATCTGGCAGCATTCAGCCGGTGATTTTGGCCCGGGACACCCACACCTGTGCCCAGGGGCCGAGCACAGTTCCAAGGGGATGAGGAGGAGGTCGAGGGGGTCAGGGGACCGAAGTCCCCCTCCAGACCCACTGCACGCACCCAACCCCAAGCTCTTCTCCGAGGCACAAAATGCCGGCTCGAGGCGCAGCGCCTCGGTTCTATGCCGGGTGCGCTGCTCAGCCTATAGCCTCCAGCCCCTCGAAAGGCTCCACCGCCGCCTCGGGCCCACCAGCAGGCAGCACATGCCTATAGGGCTCGAAGAGCTGCTGGACCGGTTGCCGCAGCGACGGCGCGGCTACAAGCCGCGGTCACGCGGAGACCGGTCGTCGGGGCGACGCGTGAGTTCCGTCCGCAGCCGGCACCGCCATGGCCCCCAAGCGGGCCAAGGCCGGCGGGGCGGCCGCCTCCTCCTCCGCGGGGACCGCAGCGAAGAGCTGGGAGACTGCGCTGGCGTCCGCCCCGTTGGAGGAGGTGAAAGCGAAGGGCGGCCGAGGGGGGCCTGAAACTAACGGGGCGAGGGACGTTCTGGGGGGCCGCGGGTCGTGCGGGGTACCCCGTGTCCACCTCCGGAAGCCGCCCTCGGCACGGCACGGCCGCCTGCTCTCCTATCCCCGGGTCGGGCGCCAAGTTTCGACTCGGAGTGAACTTTTTATAAACTGCTGAACAACGGGGGTTTCGTGGAGGTGCTGACACAGCATTAACTCCCGCGTTGAAAATGTGAGGCTGTAATTTTCCTGCGTGAGCGTTGAGCAGCTAAAAGGCGCTTTTTTTTTTTTTTTTTTTTTTTTTTTTTTCTCCTTTGCTTTTGAACAACATGTGAGGGTCTAAAGGCGTATTTGGGTTTCCAGGTTCTATGCGTAAGCAATGTCATTCTAATAAATCTTGACTTGCAAGAAAGAAATTTGGTTTCAAAATAGCACGGCAGTTTTACAAACAATAATATTTCTCTAGCATGTGTTTGTATAGCACCACTTCTGCAAGTGAGACAAATGACTTCCATGGACCCCTTGTTTGGGGGGTTTGGGGGTTCCTGCCTCATTTGAAGACCCAGAGTATTTTTTGCTGTGTTTTCGCCTTGTTATTTTTTCATAATGTGGTAACACTTCTGGTAAGCGTGAAGACTTCAGAGTTCTGATTTAAATTGGCCGCTCAGTTTTCCAAAAATGCCTCTGATTCCAAAAGTCTCCCAAAAGTACTTAACTTGCATTCATTTTTTCGTTTGGTAGTCACCATCTTGTACAAGATTAGCCAAACAAAATCACTGTTTGCAGTAAGTTCTGCTGATCTGAGCCTGTTGCTTCTCTTCTCCTCTCCTCCCTCCCCCCCTCTGAATTTGCATTTTCAAAAGTACTTGAGCCCTTTCATGCTGTCGAATTCCATCCTTACTCCAGGAGAACATCCTCAAAGACTGAGAAAGAGGTGGAGGTTCCCTCTCCATACCCTTCTCAGCTCCTGGCCATTTTCCTGGGCTTGCTAGCAAGGTGCCAATTAGCGAAATTTTGTTTTTATGGTGGTGTTTATTGTGGCTGTGGATATTGTCCAGTGAATTCACTAAACAAAGTGCTCTGTTTATTCTACTGCTTCTATCTGTAATTTATTACATTTGTTAAATATAAACTGTTATATTGAGGTATTTTAAAAGGTAGGAAATAAATGCTCAAAATTTAGGAAATACCAAAATTAGGATTATTCGGGACCACACATTGAGGCAGATGGAAAGAAATATTGAATGTATTCACTGAATGGAATCAGAATCCTGTTGGAAGAAAGTATGTGATCACCTAATTAAGGATTATTGTAATGCCTGTACCCAAGGGAGCTTAATTAAGATTCCTTGGTTCCTTAATTGTGATACTGTCCATGTGTTTTATGTTCCAATTAAACTAATTCCATTTTCACTGTTTTGCTGCTGGCAGGCAGAGCCTCGGGGTCAATTTGAGCTCAAGCTTCTGTGGTGCTGGGCAACTGCTAAAACGCCCTGTTGGAGGGAATTCTTACTCAGCTCTGATTATCCTGGGCAGAGACAGACATAGTACTTAGCTTTCGAATGCTCTTCCGAGCATCAGAGTTCATGATGCCGAGACATGGATATACTTAATGTAAATGATTGTGCTTTGTAAAGCCATAGCTTTGGCGTATGTGTGCCTGTGCTGCCAAATTTTTGTTTCTTCCTCTTGAACGTGGAAAAAACTGATTTTCTTACTTACTTAATCACGTAAGGTTTTGTTATGAAGGGGTAAAAATGATCTTTCTAATCAAACCTCGTTCAGCAAATAGTCTAAACTCAGTATCCTCTTCTCTCCCTGCCCTCCTCAGCAATCTTACAGCATATAGCATTTAAACTCAAATACGTAAAGGTCAGACACTGAAAGCAGCCTTTTATAGAAAGTGTTGAGCTATTTTAATTATAGGTGTCACCAACCACACTGTGCAAAATTATTTCTTGCATCGTATGCAATATACTGTATGAAGCTGAAATATTTGGGAGATGACAGGAACTCCTACCAATTAAGTACATTTCTCTCCTGGTAAATCATGTATAATGAATTTTAAAATCTTTTATCAATTTAGAGAATATTCTTTCCCTTTAGTGGAGTCAGAGGGCATTTACTAGAACTGGTTTTATACTGTACCAGGTAAGCTAAGCAATGAAATTTCACATTTTGATGTGTGTTTATGACTTACTTAGAATATTTTATTAGCCTGATCTTATGAAAAGGAGTCATTTCACATGTGGTGTTAACATTTTATGGAGGGTATGCTAACCAAAATATGATTTAACTGGTATTTACTAACCAAATAATGGCTTTTTCTTAAAAACACTGTGAAAACTGGCAAACAGACAACATAAAAACAGGTACAGAGGAAATATGGATTTTGCAGAGTCTAACGTAGTTTATATACATCTTTTGTTTCTAACGTACTCTGCAGAAAAAAAAAGGAGCTACAAGTTGCGTTTGTCTTCATTTATTTATCAGGATAATTTGATTGGGTTAATTGCAAAATTTAATCACAAAATATAAACTAAGATGCTCAGATTTATATTTTTCATGCTTTGAGTAGATATAAGGCTGTATTTGCTGGTTGAAAAGTGAATTCTGAGCAAACACAGCTCTGATATATCTATTCTATGTCCTTATTAGGTGCTCTAACTGAGCATAGCAACTGGAAGTCGCGTTCTGCTCTGATTTCCCATCTGTACTGTTTTGCTTTATCGGCATTTTAAGGCCTGAAAATTGAACTGAATCTAGACCTTGTAAAACCATTGAAAACATTCTGAATAGGATGGCTCAACTTTTGATCTCTGTTCATTCTGCTTGCTCTTTGGAGAGAAACTAAATGCTCAGTTGAATTGTGTTGCTCTGTAACCTGCAATCATGCAGCAAAAGCCCAAGCTCCTGAAACCAGAATCCAGTAGTAATGTGGGTAGGTGTCAGTCAGCAGGTAATGAAAGCGGACTTGAAGGTATCTTAACACTGATGCCCTGCGCATCTCTGCATTAGGGCTGCAAAATTGCTGATGAGCCACTTTTTCCACTAATTCCTGCTGTATTTACAGGTTTACAAGTTCCCTCATTGCTGAAAACAAAAAATGCTAAGGGTTATGCCTTCCCAAGCCTTCATAAATGACTTATAAATCTTGCTTTTTCTAGGGCTTTACTTAAAATTGAGGAGATTAAAGAATCTCATTTTTCAATGCTCAAATATTTGGAGTTTTAAGCTTTCAAATGTTTCCCTTTAGCAATTAGAGTTACATTTGAAATTACAATGTAAAGAAATGAGCCTACTAGTTGTGGCCCTTTGGAGGAAACACACACACAAACAAACAAACCAACAAACAAACAAAACACCCACAGATGAGACAACTGTTTGATGCTTTTTCTAGCAACAGGAATCTAGAAACCAGTACTTCAAGTGTAGCCAATGTGTCTGATTTGTTCAAATGTCTCCTCTGAAACAACTGCTCTTCTACATCTAGGAAATGAAGCAAGACGTTAAAAATGGAAAGAAAGCTGCTTGTGTGGAGTTTTGGGAATTAGGTGGATCTTGCTGGGTCTAGAGGTTCTTCTGCAGAAGGACATTCAAGCTTCCCCTATTGATCATTTCTGAGAGATTCTGACTTGTTTCAAGTCTTGACATGGTCAAGTGTTTTGAAATGAGGGACACGTAATCATTTGTGACAGTGATTGTAACCGAGTATCTTCCAGTTAGAGTGATCCTACCCATAACTGGAAATTGCATAGAAGATATCCAGTTACCAGTGTCACATTTCCCATTATTATTAGCGCTCAGTTTTGAACCAGTGCTGTTGATTCTCTGGGCAGTCTGCTATCTCTGTTTCCCTCATCTCCACTGACAGTCAGGAGTGCTTCTGCTGTTCCCCTAATGGCAGCCTCCCCACGCTGTCTCTGTGCTTTTCCTCTAGTTATTGCATGATTTTCTCTGTCCTATACTCTAAGCTGGGAACTTCATTTGAGGTAACCCTGAGGTCATTAATCTGTGCTCCCTCAGATCCTTTGTTAGGACTCTCTTCTAGAATAACATTTGAAAAAATTGAACTGAGCAGAGCAGCAGTTGTATATTGAGGGAGAATATGTTTTAAAAGTAACCGTATACATTTTATTACTCTTCCTTCTCAGTTTTATGTTGTGATTTTAGGTGGTGAGCTGTAGAAGCAGGGTCTGTTTCTTCTCTTTCCTTTCAAAGCCTTGAACATTAAGGGTACTGTTACAGTATTGATAATATAAGGACAGTGTTGCAAAAAATAATAAATTTTAAGGTCAGAAGAAAGACAGTCAGTTGAACATCTTAAGCTATGTACTAATGCTACTAATGCTGCTATTCTTTGTCCACATTGACCTCAGTTGCTGTTATGAACATTCCACTTTACTGGAAAATGAACCTCAAGGGCTTCAAAATCAGTGGGTGTAGAAATAGATGGCATGCTGTTGGTAACTGGGAATTCTGCATCATTATTCCCTGCTCAAGTCTGTATAGCTATTGCTGTATTTATCCAGCTCCTGTTCACAGGTGTTGTGTGTTTCTATAAAAGGAATATATTTCTAATTCATATTCCAGCTAAAGAGGGATAGGAGCTGTTCTGTGGAGAAGCTCTTTTGAAGCAGAAAATTAATGGAGGGAAAATGACGCTACTAGTGTCAAGAGCATACCTTTGGTGAATCCCTGAAAATGTTTTGTTTGGATAAATCTGAAAGGTTTTGGGGTAATTCATTTTCACAAGCTGGACTTATCCTGATGTTTTGCATCGGTGCTATGGGCTTCTCTGAAGGTGACCACCTCAGTAGAAATCAGGAAATGTTTATCCTTGGCTTCAAGTGCCTCTCAAAGAAATGAAGAAGTGTTGCAAAGAAAAAAGTCCAGTTACACATAAGCCAAGTGCCTGGGAAAATATTAAAGGTGCTTGGAATTGGACAAGGAATCTGAGACTTGAGAAAGCTGGCAATGAAGTCATGTAATGAAGCTGAGGACTAACTGCATGGGGAGACTGAGGAGAAGATGATGTTAGGAGTTAGGGATGCAAGAACTGGGTGTGAGAAGGATTTGGAGAAGTTATGGCACTCTGAAACAGAGAGTAGAAACAGAAGAAGTGAGATAGCAACAATTGTGGGCTAAGGGTGCAAAGGTCAAGAAGAGTCAGAGCTAGGAGGAATACAGGTTTCACAGGCATCACTGTTCCAGGATGATCTTAGTTCTAAGTAGATGTAATTTCTGGGCACCAAGGTACTGGCGTGTTCTAAAGAGAAAGAGAGCATGAGGTAGAGAGGTCTTAGAACTCTGATGGAGTTTTTTTCACACATCTGAAAAACAAAGACATTGTAGGAACAGGCACTGTTGCTACTGGATCATTCCCCACCTGAAGCCAAGACTAAAACTTTGCGTTTCTGAATATTTCATTGTTTGTGCTATTGGCCTGTCTCTGAGACACCTACTGCATTTCATTCCCCTCTTGGTGACCTACACTAAGGAGAACATCTTGGTGATTAGCTGCTCCGTTTGCTTACCTCACGTCTGGATGGTCCTTCTCAAGGCTCCAGCATTGCTCACAATGCTGATACAAGAGAGTCATTCAATCACGACAGCTTGCACTTGTGGAAGCCTAGAATATAATGCATTTGCACACAAGTATGGACATCCAAATACTCTCTGTTCAAAGAAGGCAGCTGTACAATGACAAATTTAACTGTAATTCACATTAACTGCAACTCCTGTACATGTTTTGATGATAATGTTAAAATATCAAGTTCGTTTATACACCCACAGCTATCTTGACAACTTTAGGCAGGGTGAGCTGTCAGTATTCCCCAGCTCTGTAGAAAGGGGAAAAAGGAGTTGAGTGGACCTACGTCAGTCCCCGCATGGGTCATTGATGGAGAGCTGAGCTGCCAGCAGTGCTGCAGCCATTGCCATTTTTCCAGTGAGCAGTGTCACCACTGCAACGTGGCTGGACACACTTCTCTATTGCAAAGAATTAGGGTAGGCTTTTTTTTTTTTTTTTCAGATATGAGAAGGAACAAATGAAGAATAGTGTTGTGAAACTGGAAAAAGATAAACCTGACTTTTTATCTTTTTTTTTTTTTTTTTTTTGAAAGATTCTTTCCCTGTCTTTACTGTATACTCAGGTTTTGTTCTATTGTTCTGCAAGCATACATGCATGCGTTTTTCATGATATATTAATATGAAAATATTTTCATAAAAATCCTGCATGATTAGCTTTTCTTAAATTTCTCTTTAGCAGTCTGCTTAACCTGCTCCTGATTGTATGACAGTGTCTTTGGACCACTTAGATCTTGCTGAAGCTGTTTCCGTGTTGACCCTAATGAAGTTTTATTGATATCTTTGCAGTTTAAACATGCAGGTGTGCAATAGAATATATATAACATGGTGTGTCTTGAAGTGTGGAAAACACAACTCCTAGATGTATTTCTGGTTCAGGTGCCACCAGTTCAGGTGTCACTGATGCTGATAAAGAACACTGGAGAGAGCTATAGATGTGTTGGAGATGACCACTCACTTTCTGAAAGGGATTCCAGTTGGAGTAAAAACAGTGGAGAAGATTTGCTTAAATGACCCATTTGCACAAAATTTATCTTTGTTCAAATACTTAGTGAAAAATTGTAAGAATGCATGAATAGACAGACCCTTATAAAACATACAAACAATACCATGTTTTTTAGAAAATAGTATCCAGTCAGTTTCTCTTTTCCAGGATGAAGAAGCTGGATTTTTTTTCATTTTTCTAGAGCAAATAGATAATGCCAGCAGTATAAATACATACGTTTAAATTCTACATCCTTTTTGTTTACCAGACTCTCAAATGTGCAAATGACATGCAAAAGTTATTTCACCTTTGTGCAATGTCAATGCAGCATCTGCCTCTAAGGTGTTCTGGTATTATTGGGCTCTTGCTTTTTCCACAGCATAATGCTGCCACCTGATGGCAGAAATAATTGGAATAAATCAGTATGTGCTTTTGCAGGTTGTACACTTTATTGTAGTGTGTTTCATATGATAATGAATATGTGTTAAATAAAGTAATTATGGCTACGTGCTCACTCATTCAAACTGCAGAGAAGCTTTATTGTGTGCTCGTGTTCTAATGCATTAAATATTTTATTTTGGAAAGCAGGATGATTGGAAGCCTAGCGTCGCTTTTGTGGTGGGAGCCAGAATTGAGGATGAAATTCACACAAAGGCCTTGTCCCTTGCTGTGCAGGTGCCACAGCGGAAGCTGTTCAGCGTGGTAGCACGTGAAGATATCTTCAGACAGGTATTCCAAGAAAGGAACTTTTGATAACAAACCAAACCATAAATGAATCACTCTGGAAATTTCAAAAGTTACACTACTTCATAGGAATTAAAAATGGAGGTGGAGAACCTTACTATGTAAGTTGGTTTGCTCCCTGTGTTTGAGTCTTCTTCAGACTTTTCTTCAAGGTGCTCATCAAAGCTCCCTCCCTAAGGAACTTTAAGATGATTTACAATAGCAAGTTTTGTTGTATTTACAATAACAAGTAAAATAATTTGTTTAAAATTAAAATCTGATCACAGCAGAATGCTTTATTTCCTTGCAGATTGCAGAATCTGGAAGTCAGAAGGGAAAAAAGGTTAAGGATGTGCCTATGTTCTATGAGGTAAGTAACATATATTGCAAAGTCAGTGCTCTTATGTTGAGGTAATTACAGCTGTGTAATTATGTTATACATACCAGAGTAAATGCAATTCTACTGACTATGTCTGGTATGATCACTCATCTTAGTTTAGATACTTGACTGCTTTCTTTCTCTGATACCAACATATTTCTGTTGGACTACTAATTAGGTGAGAATCAAGATATCTTTTTAGAGATATTAGTTTTATTAAGAATATGTTATGAGGTCTTATTTTGATGGTAAAAATTACAGAAAAATAGACTCTGCTCTTCCAGATGCTCACAGTTATTTAGAGACTTATCCCTTCATTTATTGGCATGCAAGCCCATAAACGAAACACCAGCTCTGTGTGCTAGTATCCATTATAATCTCAGTTTGATGTTAAATTCTAACCTGATTCGTCAAGTGGGGTATGTCAATGGGGTTGGGAGTCATGCTTAGTACAAAGAGGACTTCCTTCTCCCTACCTTGTTAATGTTTTATGTACAGCTTGTGAGAGGCTATAAAATTCTGTAATTAATTATAAGATTGTTTAAAATTTTCTCAGGTAGTGTTTTATGGCCCTACAGACCTGGAACATTAAGAATTTTGGATCCCTCTAAAAAGATCTTGTTTGCATTTTAGTTCTGAAATGACTAATAAAGTTTTTATATGTCTCGGGTTTTGGTGGACTTTATAACAGGTCTTTTTAGTTGCAGTCTGTTTTTCGGTAATGCCAGACTACTATCTGAACAAGTCCCTTTGGAATTATTTACCACTGACATGACTGTGAATTTTATGCAATTAACCCTCTTTGTTTAGGACCAGCCTCCCAGGCAAACCCACCCTTATATTACCTGGGATGTAAAACCCTTTCAGTCCTACTGACGGAAAGATTTTGAAGTCTGGTTCTAAGCAGAAGCTTTGTATGATACCTGTATTTAATTACTAAGAGCAATTTTCCTTGTGAAGTGGATACTTATTAAATTCCAGCTGTCAGTTCTGTGTCTCATTAGCTACTTACTTTATTCCTCAAAGACATTTTTTTCCTCCCTTCCTTTAACAGAGAATATAAAATGCCTGTTCTGACCTTTTGCTTGGACTCAGTTTCCTTTCTGGCTGTAGCAAATTAGAAGATTGATCATGTTGCCACAAGCATTAGGATCCTGCCTCTCTGGGCAGAAATTTACTCCTGAGTGTGTGCTTCAAATCCACATACAGTCTGTGCATTCAAAGCTTTTGCTGCAATAGGAATGAACAAGTATGAGGCTAGCACAGAACAGAGCTATGAAATGCTCTTTAGAGAGGAGCATTTCTGACCCTGCTGCACACAGTTCTTCTCTGTTGTGGGATTCAACACACTTGAGGAATATGTACATTCCACAGGTGCATATTCATTTCTAGTGATACAGTAAATTAAATTACTAAACCATTAATGATCTTTGTATGTGTAAAGTATGCATGTGAGTGAATTTCAGACTGATGACTGATGCATATTAATGTGGCTGTTAATGGTATTAACAGCAACACTGTTACCCTGCAAATTGTGTCTACTCAAATGTTGGGTGTTTTAATAAGTTCCAATGTAGCAGTCTGCAGTGCCTGCTCTAAGTCAAGAAACATTAACAAACTGTTGTGTTGGTGTACTGCAAGCTAGATATATATCATAGCAAAGCAATTCCTTTTGTCTATTCTAAATTATTTCCCTTTTGTCTATTCTAAGTTATTTCCCTTCAGGGCTTTTAACATCTTAGTGTGTTTGATTTCATATAACTTGCTGTAGAAATTGAACAGGATAATAGCAGGGCTTATGGATGTAAAGCTTAAAAGATTTCCAAATCCAGACGAATTTAGTGTCTAACTGCTTTTCTTCCTCTGAAATGACTTGAGGAGGAGTAGGAGCTCTGATTTGTAATTTATTGCTATTTCCAGCACTTAATTAAATGATGTTAGGCTAATTATCTCAAAGATGCCTTTTTTTTTTTTAATGGAAAGAAAAACATTACATTACATTTCCTGTAAAATAATAACAGATTTCATATTGAGTCAGGTTTATTTATCATAGACAGATTTTCTAACAGACAAGACCTAAAGCTGTATTTTGAATAAAATATATGTATTATATATGCGAGGTACATATCTTCTATTGTTTTTGTACCTGTTTGTGTTGTAAGTTTTCTGTTAGGATGGGTAACGTTATATGTAATTACGATGCTTTACCACTACAAAATATGAGACTGTGTTTCAGTTTCCATATGTTGATTTTTGAAAATCTTTTCAAGCCTACATTTTCCATACTGGCATTGTTCATCACACTATTTTAAATTATTTTTTTCTGGAAAATTCTAGTGAGATTGAGTTCAAGGCCTATAGGTATGGAAAGATTTTTTTTTTTTCCTTACAGCATTTGTTTTCCAGCTTTGTCATACTCTTAGAGGCAGGGTTTGGAATGTTGTCCTTACATTACTCAGAAAATCTTGAGGATTCTTGCCACATACACGGAAGGGAATAAGCTGGAGCTGGAGAGTAGTACCATGGTACGAAAAGATTTTAAGAGAAGTTGGAACTTCATGCAGTCCCTACATGTGAGAAGACTGCAAGTAGATAACAGGGTTGCTGCAAAAAAACAGCTGAATAATGGACGTGGCCATGAGAGGGAGGGGCATGGGAGAGTGTACCTTGTTGCTTACAGAAAAAGTATCAACTCAGATACCTCACACTTCAGGACTGACATAAGCAGAGAATGTGCCAGTTTTATTGTTTGAGCGAAGATACATAGCAGTTAGCTCACATTGACGGACATAGACAGGCATATAGAGGTATCTACCTAGTTGTGCAGTTTCACAAAACAACCCAAAGAGACCCCCAAATCAAACTTTCTAGTATGCACAGTTTTCCTGTCAAAATCCAGTTCAATTGAATGTTTGCACGTAAATCTTAATTAGTGCATGTTTTGTACAGCTCATTTTTGAGGACTAAAAGGTTATTGATTAGAAACAGAATCTCACCTTGCTTTAAAATTGTTTATAGGGCACTTGTTTTTTGTTTAATGGTTGGGGTTTTTTTTGTTGTTCTTTTTTTCCCCAAGTCTGTGCTGTCAGAATCCTTGGGAGTTTGTGTAATGTTAACAGTACTTCTAGCCTTAATAACAGCAGGATCAGAAGTATCCTTTGAGTTTTGAGGTGTAAGTGAAGCAGATTCCCATCCTATCACTTCTAACTCAGGATATGTTACCTGAAATATAAAGATCTACTGTAGGACAGTAACAATTGAAAAAGCTGAAATGGAGAGCAAACTGAATGAATTTTGGCAGAAAGTGATAGACTTAAACCAGTCTTATTTCAGGCATTTCTGTGGATTATTTTTTTGCTTGGAGTTTGTGGAATATAGATTTATGTGGTAAGAGTTGCTGCCTGTAAGATTATTTGAAGTAAGTATTATTTTTCGGTGATACCACAGTGTCCACAATAAAGAAGAGATCCACTTCGGAAGGGAACTCAGCGTGTAGTTCCTGGCATAGGTGCTATTCTTGTATTATGAACGTTTGCATGCATGCATATATGTATGTGTGTGCTGATGTGCATAAATAGTCAAAGCTGTCTTATTCTAGTACTCCTTCACCTCAATGGCATGAATTGCATTGAGGAATTCAAAACAATTTTTGTGTCCTTTCTTCAGTAGGTCCTAAATACCTCATGCCTTTCTATGTTTTTTCAATGATGTCCCTTTTTTCTGCGATCTGTCTCTAACAATACTTTCACTGAAGAAAGGAGGGGGGAAAAAAAAAAAAAAAAGGAACTAGGAAGAAGGGTATGCATCTATATTGCCAAAAGGATCTTACAGTAAATTTATAGTGTAGAAAAACTGAGCTACTGGTTTTATCGTGTTGTGTTTGTTTTTTTTAATGTAATATGGCTAATGGTACCATACCTTTGGTGAAAAAGTGATATGAATCTCTCTTATCATACTTTCCTGAATGAAGTAGCTTCATATATCAGACATCTTGCTTTTGAAAAAGTAGAAATGAAAATCAACATCTTTAGCCCATTGACCCCTGCTCCTATAAGAATTCTCACTGTCCTCTGTAGTGATTCTTCCTATGAATTCTTTTGTCATCCATTAGATTCTTGTCCCTAATTGCATTCATGATTCCACATCCCCCTTTTAGCTGTACAGTTTTCTACCCTACTACCATAAGTATTTTTGCAATCTAATGGCCTAGAGTATACGTCTGTAACATTATATATTTCTTGTGCTTAATTCTTGCTGCATAAAGTTGATATATGCAATGCTTTTTAACTTGGATTTTACATCAGATTAACAACTCAATGTGGAAACAAAACTCTTAATGTTGCAGACGTAATACTTGCTATTAGGAGTATTTTTACCCAAGAAGGCATAAGCTCTTGTGAGTCTTGTGGCAGCTGGAGGAGAGCAAAGATTGATTAGTAGCCAGGATATGTGTTACTGAAGAAACAAGTTTCAGAAATAACACAAGTAAGGAATATTGTTAGGGATTCCTTTTGGTGTCTTGTAGAAACAAAAATGATCAAAGGTGAATTGTTTTTGTGGAAGTGTATGTCTGGACAAAACACCATCAGAATGGTTAAGATCAAGACTAGGCTTTCTCGAAAGTAGAGATAGTCAATCTAAAATCTAGTCTTCAAAGTCAAAAGATGATGTGATTAGAATTTATTTTGTAGTAAAAGTTAGGTTTTGTTTTCTTTCCACTGTGGAAGAAAAATTACATCAAAAAGTGATTGTAAGATCGAATAGTTCAAGAACCAGAACTCTTCACACGTGTGTGTCATTGTTGTGTCAAGAATGCTTGATAGTAAAAATCGCTTCAAAAGTCATGCTGACTGCTCAGAAGGATAGAAGAGTTTAATTTTAATTTTGAAGGCCAGTACAAATACTGCAATCTTAAATATTATAATAGAACAGAACTGTTCTCAGGTCAGCCTTTATCAAGTGCAATTGTGTGAATGAGAGTTAACAGAATTTCATTGCAGGTGCATTTTGTCTTTATACAGTATAGGTATACATGCTCAAGAGATTATTGGGAGTTTTCATTAAATGAAGATGCCTTTTACAGAGGTGCTAGGGCCAGGGAAGGGTAGGGAACTTTCGGTCCAGCTGTGGGTACTAGCTTCTCAGTGGTTTTCAGCTCACCTGTTGCCAATATCCTACAAGGTAAATAGTTGTTTCCAACATGCATGCAACTTGATATAAAATTTTTTGGTGTTTCCATGCAGGTTTTGTTGAAATATGTGTGTAACTAAGCAAATAACAGTGATGTCTGTAGCAATCTTGGAACTGGTAGAGACCCTCTGGAAAAGGAAGTGCTGTTCTTGTTTTGTTGCCTTCACAATATCAGGTGCCTATAAGGGGTTAACTAAGAGTCATATTTCTCAAGTAGAATAAATAACCACGGAATCCGATGTCATTGAAGGAAAAAAAGAAGTGCTTAAGTCCCACTGCAAATATGGACCACAGTGGAAAAGTGCTGCTGAGGAGTTTTGTGGTGCCAAGTCCATAAGGCCATTGGGACTTTCTGTCTCACAGGTTGCTAGGTTTCATAGGAAACTGGCAACTAGGTGGGTTCTGCCAGCACAGGGTTTGATGAGGCAACTTCACTTCTTAAATCTTTTTGTTCCTCGTCTTTTTGGGATAACAGGTATTATTATTATTATATTATATATATAATAATATATATTATATTATTATTGGGATAACTCATCTTATTTCTCTCCCTTGCCGGATACAGTATCAGAGAAACATGACTTCAGCTTTGTAAAGTTCACTGTGTGAATCCATTTGGCTGAAGTTACTAGAAAGAATGTGCTTCTCAGAAACACAAAATATTCTGCTCCTCAACAAGATTTGTTGAGCACATTTATACCACTGAAATGTATATGTTTCAAGATTTGATCATAGCAATATATCTCTTCTTCTGAAAACATATCACAGCAGACTGGTATATCTTTTCTATTTAGAGAGCTTTGATTTCTTTGGTTGTTCCTCAGGAATTACTTAAATGCCATTTCTCCCCAGTTAGAGTGTTAAAATTGAACAGGTGTTAAGGGGTCGTATGAGAGAATCTTTACTTTCCATAAAGTTCATCTTTGCTGAGATATCAATGCTGATGATTAATCCTTTTGGTCACTGGATATTCACATTATATTTTTTAATTCTTTAGAGCAGTTAGGTTTGGTAGCAGTTAGGTGACCAGGAAGCATTGGAAGTATATATCATAGATGGTTAGAGCTGTTGTATGAGATCTTTAATAAAGCCAAAGTTAAAAGTCATCCTAATTTTTATGTAACGTATTTTTTCTCTTTTTTATTTAATTTGTGTTATTCAATTGTTTGTATTTCCTGTAAACATTGCCTGCTTGTAATAGTAAGACACACATGCTCTGTACGTATGTGTCTTAGAAAGTTCTCCTGTACTGCTTAAATTAAACCTGTGGAGATATCATGTGGAAAAGGACTTGGGGGTAATGGTGGGTGAAAAGCTTGACACTAGCAAATACCATGTGCTTGCAGCCTGGCAGGCCAACTGTATCTTGGGCTACATCAAAAGAGGGGTGGCAGGCAGTGAGAGGGAGGTGATTGTCCGCCTCTACTCTGCTCTTATGAGGCTCCATCTGCAGTACTGTGTCCAGACCTGGGACCCCCAGTGCAAGAAAGACGTGGAGCTGTTGGAGAGGGTCCAGAAGAGGCCACGGAGAGGGCTGCAGCACATCTCCTGTGAAGAAAGACAGAGGAAACTGGGCTTGTTCAGCCTGGAGAAGAAGGGACTCCAAGGAAACCTTGTGGTCTTTTTGATAGTTAAAGCAGTCCTGCAGGAAAGTTGGCTAAGGACTCCTTATCAGTGAGTGTAGTGACAGGACAAGAGGGAATGTCATTAAAGTAAAAGAGGGTAGATTCAGATTAAAGATATGGAAGAAATTTTTTACTCAGAAGGTGCTAATACAGGCTGCCCAGAGAAACTGTGGATGTCCTATCCCTGGAGGTGTTCAAGCCCAGGTTGAATGGAGCCTTGGGCAGCCTGATCTGATGGGAGATGCCCATGACATGGGGTTGGAGCTAGGTGGTCTTCCAGCCCAAGCTGTTTTGTGATTCTGTGATCCCCTCAGGTTGCGCATTGACTGTAGAGAGAGATTTAAAGCACAGACCTTCTTATGATATATTTTTCTATCTAGGTTTCTTCTCACCGGATTAGATTGTATTGTGATTTGGCAAAAATGGACTCACTCAACATATTTTAATAGGGCATGAACAGCCATTGCTGCTGTTTTGAGAAATGAGAAATAGAAAGGCAGATATTTAATACATGAATAGCATACATATTTGCTCAATATTGATCTAAAGTGAAAGTATACTAGTCTTATTTAAGTAGGTTTGTTTGAAAACTAAGGTTTAGATATGGAGGGATACTGAGAGAAAGAAAAAGACTTCAAATTTGCTTTTATTAGTTTTTAAAATTCTCTGGAATACATGTTGGTAGTGTCTTTACTGATTAATGAGGGTGATTCATTGATTTGGTGTAAGTTATTCAGTCTACCTGATGGATACATAAGCTCTGTATGGAGCTCTTTTCAGATACACACTTGATGTACTGATTTAGGTAATCCTTGAGCTCACTTTGAATTGTGAGTCATTAATTCACCAGTGAAGGAAGGTGACTAAAAAAGTAATCTTTTGACATCGTAATTGGGAAGACTTTCTGAGAGGCAAAAATGAAACAAGGGGAATGGTCTGACAGTATAGGCTGAATTACCTTTTGATAAACTGCAGGTGCAGTCTCAAATAAATTTTTTGTCAGCTCAAGGCCCTCCTGGTACTCTTTCAAAATGATGTTACAGTATGCTGTTATCACCAGATAATGAATGAAATGAATATCACCAGATTCAGAAATATTTATACTGTGCATAGACGTGTCTTCTTTGGACAGAAGTTTTTCAGGATAGCATGCAGCTTTCATTCCATAGTCTGGCTTGAAAGCTTATTACAAAGGATTCTCACAACACAGCACCACGCTAATCTGATGGCAGATTGTTATAAGTGAAGATTGCTTATTTTTCCTTCTTTCATTAGCTTGCTCAAAAAATACATGTTTGAACAGTAAAAAGTGTCTTCACTGGTATATGTAATCCACATAGCCTCTTTGCACTGCATCTGCTAGAAAGGGATTTGTACTGTGAAGGAACCATTATGTTTCTGGTAGGAACCATTGTGTGTATCTGACATTCTGAGGGAAGATGGGGCTCTAGCAAGTTTATCTTGGATGTAATGACAAAGCTGTGAAAATTGGTAATTTAAGTGCTTTTCTGATTATGCTGTAGCAGCCACAGTGGAGCTGTAAAGGCTATACTAAAAAGGAGGCAAATTAAAAAAAGATGAAGGCTCAGAATTTAAATGTTTCCTAAACATTTAAAACCTGCCTCTAGTCTCAACAACATCAGCATATGCCAGTGGTATAGTATCGCCTACAAGCACTCATGAAATGTTTGAGTGGCTTGAAATGCATGCCCTTTGCACCAGGCAGCTAAGTCTCTGCATGGTTCATACTGCCACTATGTGAGATCAAATACTGCATCACTGCAGCCTTTCTGCACTTCACAAAAGTGACCCCTGCTGTGTGAGGAATGCTAAGTTTCCTTTTCCTTTAAAGGACAAGAGGCTCTACCTAACTGAATTTGTCTGTCCAACTTTCCATGGTTTCTTACACAAGGAGAAGGTCATCATTGGCAGGATAAAGTATAGTCAATCTGAAATGAATCCACCTCACAGTACCCCCAAAAGATTCTTTCTGTACTCTTACCAAGTCTTTGTATTCAGCTTTTTGTTACTGAGGCTCTGTGGATTCTTAGTTGTTTATGCCAGGTGCCTGAATAATTCACAGGGCCACAAATAAAGAAAACGTGCATGCATGTAATAAATTCTTTTATCTACTCTGTGTGAATTGATTTATGTTCTATCTTTAAACTAGCTGTGATGAAGGATTGTTTTTTATTTCCTTAGGCTTGTTGCAGATTTCACATTGCTGTATGAAAAACTGATTACTTTCTTTTTATTGCCAAATGTTGGATGCTTATTTTATTCATCTTATTTGTCTGACCTCACTCCACAGTAGTAAAATGTACTCCTGTGAAAGAGAGTTTGGTCTATACCTTTCTAACACTTAATACAAAAATTGCCATTACTAATTGTTGGAACTTGTTAGAGTTGTCTAAACTCTATAATGAACTGGACATGTCTCAATTTCTGCGTTATCTGTCTACAGAATAGGAAAAGTCATGATGCATTGCACCTAACTGATAAAGTGCTTTGAGCTTCTCAGGAGGAATGGATTGTAAGAGTCTGTGCATTCCTTCCTTCTTCCATGAACAATAAATCAGCAACTGCCATCAAAGTGGGTTACTATATATACTTTTTAGGAATCCTTCCAGAATCCCTTCATTTCCTCTCTATTGTGCATCAAGAAATGTGCATCTCATCTAGATTAGGCAGTTAAGAAACATGTTTTTGCATAAGCTGTTAACACCATTTATGAAAAAAAAGAAGTATGAGAATTTTTTTATCTAAGAGAAATTAATCTGATATTTCTAGCAAACTGTCTTCCTTTCAGAGCTTTGATTTTCTCTAGCTAGCTCTAAATTACACTTTTTTGTTGGAATGGCTTGAAACTTTTAGGGTGACTAGAGTCTGTGAATTTTTTTAAGTCTGCTCTTAACATGTCAGCGGTTTTCTGCCAGGACTCTGAAGTCACTAGGAATCTTTCCAGAAGCCTTCTATGGTTGGTTTGCTGAGATAGTGACCAGTAACTATTCTTACTCAGACTGCAAAAGATGTAAAACAAAACTGAGCTTTACCATTTTCTTAGATGTGCTCTAAGGAGATTACCAGATGTATTAGTGTTGAAGTGGGAGGAGTATTTGGTGGTGGGAGGTTATAAATACAAATATTTTGTATTGTTTCCCTGTTACGTGATCCAGAAAAATCTAAGTTATACCAGATTTTCTTCTTCCTTTTCGTTTTCATTTGTATGAAACAGTCATTTGGCCTATAATAGTTTGAATTCCATTCTGGCTTTGTTTTATTCAAACAAGCATTTTTAATGGTTATACTTACTTACCCAGGTTTTACTTGAGAAGTGAAAATTTCTAAGCTGGGTGAGAAACTGAAAGCTCAAAGCTAATGGTGTTGTTTGCATTAGACAAGACACAGTTCAATGAGATGCAGTGTGCACCTTCATTGTCTGAATGTTAGCAAGCAAAATTGACACCATATGTGCCCAACTGTAATTGCTCCAAGAGGGGAAAAGAGAAACATGTCAGAACATTTGAGTAACACCTAATTCAGCTCATGGTTATAAATAATGCTGATGGCTGCTTAAAAACAAAAGTAGGAAAATATTATGGTTATATTATTCCTCAACAGCGCTTCCTACATAGGTGAACTTTATTACGGAGACAACACGAGTGAAAAGAAACGTATAACAACTTTTTATGATATTTTTATGTTATTTTATTTTTTTCGCAGTAAATAAAGTGGTTATGAGGCTCCAAGGAAAACAGCCCAGATGTTAGTGTGTTGTACAAAATTTAGTGGAAACAAGCTGTAAAAAACATAGTCATAAAACAGCCTGTCAATGCCACACATCTGGACAATGCAGCCGTATGTTCCCGCTGCTGTCATCACCCTAAGAAAACTCAATAGCCTTATTTCACCCCAATTAGGCTGCATACCAACAGAATCAGCAATATACAGGGAGGGGATATATTTTCACCGGTACAGACCCTCTAAAATTCCCTTCAAGAAGTTTATATCTTTCATTCAATGCCTCAGATGCTAGTCGCTTTGTAAATAGCATTCAAAATAACACCCTCTGTTTTGGTGTCTGTTAAATACATTTTAGTTCATAATAAGTAATTGCTTAATGTTGCTTCTTTGTTTTTAAAAAATATATGTAATTTACAATGAAAACTGTGTATCTGTTGACCCTTAAATAAATCATGGAAGTTTTCTCCCATCTGCTATTTTATAGCATTTATAACTTCATTTGAGGTTTTTGGAAATAAAGAATAGCTATGTATCATACGAATTTGTTGTTTTTTTGGAACGTGTGGCCATTTTGAGCCTTTGAGCCACACACTGTACAATGTGAAGTAGCACCCCATCATTTCTGCATGCAAAATAAGTCAAATGCAATATTAAAACCATACAAGTGATAGTTATTTTTATTTTTTCTCTGCAGGTAGTAGAAGTAGCCAAAGCCATTTTGGATAGTGGAGAAGAAATTCCTGTTACACTAATTGGAAAGCTATTGAAATTTCAACTGCTTTGCATTAAACAGAGGGATCTTCAGAGAAGGGACACTGAAAAGGTACTACAGTGTGCTTCAGGGAGATTTCTTAATTAACTTTACGAAGCTAATTCAGGAACTACTTGCATAAATTCAGCTATCTCCTCATGCTTAACTTCCTGTAAACATCATTAGAAAGAAATGTAAACAAATTTATTTAGGTTTTTGGAAGAAGCTCCCAGTTATTCAAATGTAGTTGAGATAAGGGAAAGAATAGAACTCTTTGCTTGAGTAAAAAGTACTAATGCGGTATCTCAGTCTTAGGACAGAGAGATGATAGAGCTGGAAACTATGTATTATCATTGTCCTTTTCTGGTGTTCCCTGAACTGACTTCCACATATCTTTTAGGGCTGTCACTACTAGCCCCAAGACTGCCTTAGTCAGCCTGCTTAACTTCTATAGCAGGAATTTCAGCAGGCTTGCACAGAATCACTGTGACATTGAGAGGAAAGGGAAAAGATCCTCAAAAGAGGCTTTTACTTTCTGAAGTACCAAGGACAACTAGTGCTCTTTGTGGGAATCTTGACAAATTCTAATGTATATTTCTGCTTTCTTGAGGCTCAATTACATAAAATTATTCAAGTGCAATAAACAAAGCTTATTGTAGCACTGTTGTCTGATGATTGTATCCTCTGTTTTGATGTGTTAATCAGCTTAGAATTCAAAGTCATAATATCAAAACCTTCCAGTTGAAATGTCTAAAGTGGAGAAAATCTGAAAGTAGATAAGATCAGAATCACCACAGCACAAACAATTTTAAGAATCATTGAGGACATTCCTAAGTGATACAAAAAGGGAATATTAATGAAGGGAAGGAAGGAAAAGATTTTCAGCTCTGATTTTGGATTGAGCTAAACACAATTGCTGCAGCTGGAAAGCCTGGTTGACCAGCTGAGTGTGGGAAAGACAATTGTGTAGAATAAATTGACCTATCTAATTTGCATGGAAATATTTTTTTCATTGATTTAATAGCAATTAAAGTGACACGAAAGGAATGCTAGCAGTAATTAAAATTAGTATCTTTTTAGTGTATTTAAAAAACTTTATAAAACTGAAATTTTATTCTTAAGTAGTTAGTTCATAGTCATGATGATGGATAGAAATATGGTGTTTTTCTTGCTCTTACAGCACCTCCCTTTACCATAATGTATTTGGATTATTTAAATTTTTTATTTGATCTGAGCTCCTTAGGTGTATAATGTGAGACTTTGGGTCACTATCACCATCTTTTTTTCATTCTTTACTCTTAAATTACTGAGTAAATTTAAATGTTGGGGGTTTTGTTTGAAAGTAATGAGAATGGCTAAGTAATATCCTGAATGAAATGAGCACAAGGCTGTTGGTTGTTGTTTATAGTAGACAGATATTTACATCAAAGACAAAGTAGTGCTGGTACTATTTTACACCTTATTCAAGTGTTAACAGAGATGCTTAAGACTTAACAGAATTTGAATTTTGGTCTGATTTCCCTCCAGAGGAGGTTTCTGACTGCAAGTACTGTAGTGGCAGTAACTGAAGGACAGTGATTCTTCACTCACCTTTCTACCATTATCCCTGTTATTAATGTGAAGTCTTAATGCTATAATTCATTGAGAATGTAATAAACTAAATGATGTGTTTAAGAAGAATAAAACAGCATTCAAGACATCTTCACTACAACATTATAACTCTGAAAAGTATTCAAAGAAATAAATTGATTTTACAGCACTCTGCCCTTTGTTCTTCACAAAGGCAACAATGACAACTTAGTTTCTTTATCTTGTCAGGCTGAAGAAGAGCAAAAAAAGGAAAAGAATGGGGGGAAAGAGACAGGCAAACCTATTGGCAAGGAGAAACCTCCTAGTGCCAAGACAACTGAGAAAGTAAGAAAAGGAAAAAAGACAGAAGCAGCCCCTCCAGTGCCAGTTACTGGTAAAAAAAATACCCAATTGAAGCGACGAGGAGAAAAGGAAGAGGAATACAAATATATTGGTATGTAAAACTGCAGATATGCTTCTGAGAAACTTGCTGAAAAATTTTAAAACTAGCTTCTCATTCAGTTCTTCCTTTCTGTTCCATGCTGAAAGGCATTGCCACTTTGGATTTGAAGAGGGCACTGTGCTCTGCTTAGAAGAATAGAAATACAATAGATGGTAATGTCTAAGAAAAATACAGATGAGGTATATGTGGCAGGTTGACATCAAAATGTTTTAACGTGTCTAAGACTAAACTAAAGTGGATAAATAAAACATATCTTTACACAAAGATTTCGGAATAACTAAATGCATTTGTCAGTATCCAGAGGCAGCTTTCTCTTTGTATTAATGAAGTAACACAGAGCTGTCCACCACTGTTTGGAGGTGAAGCCAAATTCTATACAAAAGGTAATATGATATTTGCTGTAAAAACATGCAGCTGGTACTCAGACCTGAAAAAATCTACTTCAGAAATGAGATTTGTAAGATAAACAGTAATATTGCTGAGAAAATCTTTGTTCTTAATACATAGCATGCATGGTTGCAAATATCACTGGAACAAAAACTACTGGAGAATGTACATACAGTTCTTCATTTAGAACACAGTTATATTTAATTTGGACTAAAGTCCATTCTATCTATGTCAGAAAAAACAGGAACTCTCCCATTGGAAGAGAAGTTGCTCATCTTGGATGTATAGCCATTGAACCAATGCAGATGTTCCTCTTTCATCAGACTTTTGTCTACATTTCTTTTGAGGTCAATGGCATTCTTCAGTTGTCAGTTCAGATGTTTAGAACAAATCTGAATCTTAGTCAAGCCTATAGTCTGGCCAACTATAAGGACTAGCGTGAGTTGGTATTACCAGATGATGAGAGTTTTGACAGGGACTCCATCTTGCAAAAACAAACATGTTGGGCAGGGAGCCAGTGATTACTCCTTCTTGTGGCTAATCCTTCAAAATTAACATCTCTCAGCTGTGACACAGTAACTTACTCTCTGTGAGCTAGCTTCTGGTGGGTCTCCCTGGCTAGCTTTAGGTGGGTTGAAACTACCAGTAGAACATGTGAGTATGTCCTGGAACTAAATAGTTTTTTTTTGAGAAAAGCAGTTGCAGAAAATGTTACTGCTACAGCCAGCATTGTGGTTATAATAAACTTCTCCAGTAATTTTTTTACTGTTTCTTCTCTAAACAGTTTTTCTCTAGGTGGTCTGCTGCTGAAGACTTCAATCTAACACATATAAATTTTAGCATATTATGTACAGTTCTGCCAGTGAGGCTATAGAAGAGCTGCTTCTGTGACCCTAATTTGCAATATCCCTATGTACTAAATATATATATATATAATGTAAATATACATATAAATTATATATATATATAAAATTTTGTTTAGCTGTTGAATTCCATGCTCTAATCTCTTTTGATTTTGCTTTGAACAGATGATGAACCAGATGACGGTGCCCATTATTACTTTATAATTTTGGGTTTCCACAACCTTCAGCTACTGCCAGTGATGTCTGAGCTTGGAGTTAATGTTTCAAGTGTAATCAGGATTTCTTCTGAGAATTATGAGCCATTACAGACATACTTGGAAGCAGCTAGACTTCAAGAAGAGTCTTTACTTTCACCTGAAGGTAACTTGGTCTTAAGAACAGCATTTGTGTAGAAAGAACAATGTTTCATATGCAAGTATATACTGTTCTCCCTGTTATCCTTGTACTTCTCTCCTTATCCCTGTACTTCTCTCCTTCTCTGTTCCTTATGTTTATGCATAATACTTGTGAGCAGCTGTATTTCCATGTGCAAAAATGGTATTGCCATTGGTTCGGTCACCAAACCAAAGAGATTGCCAGTACAAAAACTTGCCTTAGCTGGACAATGATTAAAGAGGCAGTGTTTTAATCACAGTTCTGTGCAGCAACCACCATAGAACATTTTATCAGATGTATAACATTGTGCGTCATTATCCAGGAAAATTTGTTTCTAAGAAGACTTGAAACATTTGGTAATTTCCAAGGAAGTGCACAGCTTTCTATTAGGTTGGGACCATGGGTCAAACTAAAGAAGAATGTATCGCAGAATAACAAGTTGCCTGAAGATAGCTGAGTAGTGCCTCTGTTGAAAAGGACTTGGGATCCTGGTGTACAGCGAGCTAAATGTGAGCCATCATTGAAGGGCAGGAATATCTTTCAGTCTTTGAGACTTTTAAGATTATATTAGATCAGTGTATGTCAACAAGGATTTATTTATTTGTGGCTTGGAGCAGGAGTTGAAGTATGTCCTATTTGAATGGCTTTTGAAACAGTGTAATGCATGAAGATGTATCTTAGGAAGGAAGATAGTAACTTGTAAATACAATTGTGGTATAATGTTTCTGTTGTTCTTTTTATTAAGACTCATAAACCCTGGATTAGGAAGGTAGCTCTCTTGTTCTTTTTTTTTTCTTATCTGTTTACATCCACTAATGGCTTTCCTTTTGTGAATGAAGTCAAGCATTGTCATTACCCTTTTCATATGGTTAGTTTTTTGTTCCTCTAAACACTCCATTAGCTTCACTACTATTACTTCCACTTCTCTTAGAGTTAACATTCAGAACTCAGACCAATCTCCCAGCTTGACAAAATGTAACTCATTTTTCAATGTATCTGTTGGAAATGTGTGACCTGACACACCCTAGTAATTTTTGGACTTCTGTTTACACTGTGATGGTTCAAAATCACTATGCAATGTGTTAATATATACTAGATGTTATTATTCCACTGTTATATGATTGTTACAGATTTTTGTTGTTGTTTTTCTACATGCTGAAATCATGTAGAGTACTACTAACTACTGTCTCATTTCTATTCCTGAAGACTTCAGAATAGTAGTAATATATGGTAATAGTAGTATAATGACTATAACACTTCAGTAATATGACTTCATGTTAATTCAGTAACAATGAAGAAGAGAGACAGTATTCAAAGGTAGAACATCTAATGATTGATCCTGACATCCCTTGGTGCAAGGGGAGACCTAAGCATCGTAAACTTGTTTGTTTTATCATTAAACTATAGGACAGAGATAGTAAAACATTATTCCTCTGTTGTTAAAATTGAATTTCTAGTTACAATATTATTATCGCTGAGCGGCTCCACTTCCTTTCAGGAACATGAAGAGATCACTCTAGGACCAAACAGTCTGGATACTGTTATATTGCCAAAATATATGTTCAAAGAGTGTTAGGAGAACTTTGCTACTGGTGAGATACCATGTAGAATTAGAGCTTATCTTTCATGAGCACCTGAAAAAAGAGGGAAAAGGAAGGATGTTCCTTCATCCAAGGTGAGCTGTTAGGAGCATGGAACAGTTAAAATCAAGGCCAGCATTCTGTCCCCAGAAGTGGTCATGAGCTGATGCTAATGAAGAGGAAAAAGAGAAGAATAATAGGAAAAGAGCACTGGAAAGGAATGAAAATAATAGAAAAAGGATAACTGTATAAGAAAAGCATGGATGAGACTACTTCATGTGCACTTAACATAGCCTCCATTTATTTTCAAGTCAAGGTATTTTCCTGATCCTGATGTATCTTTTCAGTAAACCTCAATGGTTTAGTTTAGTGTCCCCAGGTGGCCAAGAAGGCCAATGGCAGCCTGGCTTGTATCAGGAATGGAGTGGTGAGTAGGACTAGGGAAGTAATCCTGCGCTGTACTCGGCACTGGTGAGGCCTCACCTCGAGTACTGTGTTCAGTTTGGGGCACCTCAGTACGGAAAGGACATGGAGATGCTGGAGCAGGTCCAAAGAACAGCAATAAGGCTTGTGAAGGGCTTGGAGAATATGTTCTACAAGGAGAGACTGAAGGAACTGGGGCTGTTTAGTCTGGGGAACAGGAGGCTGAGGGGAGACCTTATTGCTCTCTTTCAATATGTGAAAGGTGCTGACAGCGAGAATAGGGTTGGTCTCTTCTCACTGGTGACAGGTGATGGGAGGAGGGGAAATGGCCTCAAGTTGCATCAGGGTAAGTTTAGGTTGGATATCAGGAAATAATTCTTTACAGAAAGGGTTGTGAAGCACTGGAATAGGCTCCACAGGGAGGTGGTTGAGTCATCATCAATGGATGTGTATGAAAACCATTTGGATATGGTGCTCAGGGGCATGATTTAGCCATGGGTTGTTAGAATTAGGGTAGTATGGTTAGGTTGTGATTGGACTTGGTGATCTTTAAGGTCTTTTCCAAACGGAGTGATTCCATGATAGGACAGTTTTAAAGTTAAGTGGCCATCACTTCTGATGGCTGCTACAGAAGGGAGGTATATCTATGAATTCTTTAAAGAGATCAGCATGTTTTGAAGAGTCCATGGCCTCACAGGGTTATTTGGGTTTAAATCCATAGGGCCGCTGGGATGGTACAAGTGTGGTATTTGGCCTTCATATCTAGGTTTTAGAAGTACTGAGCACCTGCTAGTTCAGATGAAAGCAAGTCATTGCAGGTTTAATGTCCCCATTTCTCTTAAAATAAGGGTATAATGTGTGCGGTTGATCTGGGACTTAAGAGTTTGATATTTAGGGAGAGAGACTTTTCTCTGTACCTGATGGCACCTTTGAAAACTAATCATTACCATACAATAAAAATAAAAACCATGCAACTTCAGCATGATTATTACTGGCAAGTCTAATACCTTAATCTCCCTCTAACCTCAGTTTGCACTTCAACAAAACGATGCTAGTAAGGATTGCTTATCCTATACTTGAAGAGCTGTTGGTTCTAAATTTGTGCTGGCAGCTTTGGAAAAACACAGCCTGGGATTTTGATATTTCCTAAGTTTCAAACCTACGTTATTGGTATTCTGGGAGTTTGTTTATATTTTGTTTCTTTGTTTTTCTAACTGCCATGTTTCACTCAGGCTTTTTCTTCCTGAAGTTTTTAAACTCAAAGTTGGTTATCAGATTTTTTTCTGAGATGGTGAGAATAGGAATATTCTAACAGTACTTACAGAAGATTAATAACAGTTTGTGCTTTCTATAGAAGGGAGACATTGTATCATGATTTATTACTTTAAAATTTTAGATGTAGAAGCAGAAAAAAAAAAGAAAAATGAATCTATCAAAGACCTGGAAACATTTTGGAAATACCTGGAACCAGTTCTGAGCAGTGAAAAGCATGGGTCAAGACTCTTTGATGTTGCCAGACTTCATCACCTAGTTAAGGAGAATGCCTTTCCTTCTGATTGGTCTGACAGAGAAATCCTGGTCAGTAGATAATACTTTCACTATATATGGCAAGCTTTGAAGTTCGCAACATTTAGCTTCATTTTAGTAATGGCAAGAATTTTAGTTTGGTCTTCTGTGAAAAAGAACTAAAGTATGTTTCACAAGGAGTCCTTTGAATAAAAACACCTGACTTGGAGTTTCTTAATACTGTAGGCAACAACAGCCAAGTTGAAAGTAATATGAGGTGTTAAATTTATTCCGTCTTCACAATGACCCAGTTTGAATCTCATTAGAGAGTCAGGTGTCAGCATGAAATAACATAAAAATTATGTTTTTTTCCTTCTAACAACAGGCCTACTTACTATTTATCAGAAAAGTCACATGACAACAAATTCAAACAAATGCAAAAAAAAAGTTTTTGATTATAAACTGTTGTTTTAGCACATACTGTGCTACTTGTTGTCCTACCCAAAACATGGTTTTGGTTTATTACTTTTCATAACCTGCTGAGTAAGGACTATTACTTGGTAAAGGGAGGCAAGGTGAACAATTAGAATTTTTTTTTTGAACTGACGATTTCAAATGCAGCAAGGTAAAGTGTCCAGCATTTTCCAGTCCATAATGGCAGCTAAAGTATGTAAAGTATGTCCAAAAATATGTGCTAAAGCAAAATAAAACAACTTTCTATGATTTATCCTACTGTATTTGTGGTCTATATTATTACAGTTAAATGACAGACTGTATCTCCCTAACACTTATTTATAGTACATTAAATCCTGTATATAAACAATCTGGTGAGCTAGGAAGTACCCTTGATCCTAAAGAGATCAGAACTGAATTGGACTAAATCCACCGTGGTTTCTAAGGCGTTCGCTAAAAACACCTCAATTGTGAAAATGTGTAGAGTTGCTACTTTATAACATTATTCACCATTATATTTTCTTAATCTGATCTTCACGTATGAGGCCAATTTTGTGAAAGATGTTCTTTAATCATTTCTATTTTCCCCTTCTCTTCTGAGAGTCCGTAAATATACTATGAGCAATTATCTTTACTGAAATAAAATAAAAATTGTCTGTCACTGAAATTGTTCCAGCAGATTGTAGTTGTAATTTCACATTCTTCTCTATCTCAAAATTCAGATGAGCTCTAAAGAAGTAATTCTTTAAAGATATAGATGTTGAAAATGCAAGTAATGAAATCATAGAGTAAATCTGTTCTGGTGAAATTCCTGGAAAGTCTTTGAGTACTATCTTGCTGCATCTCTGAAGTCCAAGAGCTATCAGAGAGTAACTCCTGTGACAGATTGATAGGCATTGAAAAAGTGATGGAGTATTAAATGCAGGAAGTTATCTACATTTCAGATATTTCATGTAATGGAAAATACTTTCAGGAATATTTTCTTTTTTTCAATAGTAACTGGTGGCTGGACTCAGAATTTTTGACAAACATGTCTGTCCTGAAATGAGGAAAATTAGAATCATAGAATAATAGAATGGTTTAGATTGAAAGAGGCCTTAAAGACCATCTATTTCCAATCCCCCAGTGTGGTCAAGGCACTTCCCAGTAGATCACGGTGCCCAGGACCCTACCCAACTTTCAAGGGGGAATTATTTTAAATTAAGATAGGGAGGTTTAGGTTAGATATTAGGAGGAAGTTTTTCACTCAGAGGGTGGTGATGCACTGTAACAGGTTGCCCAAGGAGGCTGTGGATGCCCCATCCCTGGAGGCATTCAAGGCCAGGCTGGATGTGGCTCTGGGCAGCCTGGTCTGCTGGTTGGTGACCCTGCACATAGCAATGGCGTTGGAACTAAATGATCACTGTGATTCTTTTCAACCCAGGCCATTCTGTAATGATTCAACATGGCCTTGAACACTTCCAGGGATGAGGTATCTACAACTAATCCAGGGAACCTGTTGCAGTGCCTTGCCACTCTTTGAGCAAAGAATTTCCTCCAAATATCTAATCTAAATTTCCTCTATTTTAGTTTAAAAAATTACACCCTGTCCTATCACTACCCTCTCTGATGAAGAGTGCCTACCCATCTTTTCTATAGGCCCTCTTTTGGTACAGCAAGGACCCTTTAAAATCTCCTCAGAGCCTTCTGTTCTCTAGGCTGAACAAACCCAGCTCCTTCAGCCTTTCTTTGTAGCAGAGGTACTCCAGCCCTCTAATCATCTTCATGACCCTCATTTAAACTCCCCTCCAACAGCTCCATATCTTTTTTGTGCTGGAGGTCCCACTTCTGGACACAGTACTACAGATGGAGCCTCACAGAGTAGTGGAGAACAATCAACTCCCTCACACTGCTAAATTCTTACTTTGTTAAAAAGGCTGAGCTTGCAAAACTCTCCAGTACTTTAATTGAAATTTTCAAGTAGCCCTAGTGATCTCTTGTAACATTAATGAAAAGTTCTATAAAAGAGCATTGAATTAGAAAAGCAAAAATGTGCAAATATTAATTCTGAAAACTGTTTTTGCAAACTGAACTTCTAATATTCAAATATTACAAATACTACTACAAGTTTTCCATAACTGATGACTGACCTGAGTGCTTGTTTAGAAATGATATAAACAGGACTAGTGGTAGAGAAAGCAGATGCCTGATATTTCTTAAGGGTCAGTTAATATGTTTACTGTGAGTTATGGAACTGGAGGACAGTTGTGTTTCTTCACCATGTTTCATTTTAGAAAACTTAAGGTTGAGATATCCAATTACTTGTTTAGGATAAAAAGAAGAGTATGGCCATTAAAGCCACTGAAACCTGAGTGTGGCATGTGGTCCGAGAGAGGGTTTGGTATGACTATAAAAGTATTTCAAATTTAAAATTATGGTTGATCTCAATTCTGTTTGAAAACTTTTAAACAACTGTGGATCTGCTCGATAGCGAACTAATAACTCATGTGGCTAAATTACATGCCACATTTGTATGCACACTTCATCCTTTATATCTGATTTTCTGTCGTAGCTTGCATTTGGCACTGAACTATTTGAAAGCATTGCTTGTTTAATGTATGACTGCATAGACTGGAGAAGACAGCATTGTAACTACTTGGAAAACACCAAGTTTATTAATGTGCCTGAATTATCAGAAAGCAAATCAACACAGCCACCTGTAGTAACCAAGGCAAGGATTTTCTTTTGCTTTATCTTGTTTATTATAGAAAGTAATGATCTATAGGATAGAATTACCTTCCTTCAATTCTGCACTGAAAATATCAGCTTGGACCATCGCCCTATGTATAATGTTTCATAAACAAAGTTGGGATTTTTGTCTTCAGCATTTAAAAAATCAAAAATGGGAAAAATTATTAGAGAAAAAAAGATTATTGGAGAAACAGAAAAATAAACATCTGAAGGATCATACAGATATTGTCATAAGCTATCACTGGTTTAAAAATTATTTAACTTATGATTATGTCTTCTTATGCCTGGAAAATCACTATGCGTGCACAGGGCTACTATGTCTCCTTACAGATCTGCAAACTATGCAAAAATTATTATTTAGTTCTATCCCAGATCAGTTAATTTATTTTGCTTATAGTAGACAAAACAAGTGTGCTCAAGAAAGCGGTTTGTTGGACATGAACTAGAGACTGGATAAAAATAGGATTACTACATCTGTAGCAGTGCTTCTGACTTAAACTCTCTCTTAAAGCATTTGTAAAACAACATAACTTGTTCCCTTCAGAGTCAGATTTGATTTAAGCCACATGAAATTTTAGCATCTAGTTAAGAGTAAGAAACTAAAGCTAAATGAAATTATTTTTCCCACCTATTTGCATCTGGCAATTCTCACTTGTTTCAGTGATTCTGATTATTATTTTTTGATCATTGTCTTTGTTCTTTTAGATACAACCAGCATCACAGATTACACCTTCAAAGAAAAAGCAGCAAGCAGAAGAAATTCTGACAACTGTAATTTTATCACAAGGCATGTCTAAAGGATGAAAGCAATGGTCCTTTAGCTGTTCACTCTGTCTTATCATTCATTCACCTGTTAGCAGAAATTATTTTCACAGGAAGCAAAATCTGGTTTGATGCTGTGAGAGTAGTTTTGTGGTGAATACATTGTGAAAACCTCTGGAAACTGCAGTGGTGATAACTAGGTTCTTTAGAAAAATCACTTTTTCTACCTCTTCCTAGTCACAGTTGGATTTAATAGCGACACAATCATGAACATTATCTTTTCAGAAAAATTGTCAGAAGGTTGAACTGGTCAGGAATTCAATAAATCTAGCTTAATGAGTTTTCTTTTTACAGCAGAGGAAGAATTTTCTTTTATGGCTGCTTCCATGGATATGAGATATTACAATGACTTGCTGAATCAGATTCCCGAGGAATGCTTTTCTGTGCCCATAATGCTGAACTGCATGCTGGAACAGGTGGAAATATATATTTTTCTCTTCCCTCAGCTAATTCTTTCTAGACTTGGTATAATGGTTGATCAAAGATCAATAAATCAATCTCTTTCACACTAAGACAGAAGGTTATGAATGGAGGCACTGACGATGGAGGTTCAATATTAACGATTCATAACTAAAACATGGCTTCCTTGTTTTCCTTTTATATTGTGCTCACTTATCCTGTAAATACAGTATTACCCTAAAGTTTCATTTTTAAGACTACAGATCCAATATGATCAAATGAGGAAAAAGGTGTCATTTTATAACAAAGTCAGGAATTGTTTTTTCACATCCTATGCAGCAGTATTGAACTTGTAATACTTAACTCAGTACAAAGGTCTTATGGCAAGCTTAACAATACAAGTGCTATGCATCTATGCTAGCACTAGACTGGTCTGATTACTTTTGAGTTCAGGCAAAATCTACACATTACCAAAACCCCACAGTATGATTTGAAAATCTTTCTTATTTTTGAATTGAAATTTCAGCACAATTCGTTTATCCAAAGATAGGCTTATGCAAAAATACTCAAGAAAAAGTGTGACACCTGAAATGCAGACAGAATCTGTGTTCATTACAATTCTTAACGTTTCAAGTTGTAAATATTTTTCTTCTCATCCTTCTGAAGGTGAATAATAAGAGAACATATTTCTCTTTTCCATAATTGTGGCTGCTTATACCAAAAAGAAAGAAAAAAAGACTTTCTTTTTGTTTCTTTACAAAATATATGGATAAGTGTTTAGTTTATATGTAACTTATCACAGAATCTGCCTGGTAATTTTAATGATGTTAAGCAGCAGTAATATTTTAATGAAAGCTACCATATACTATTTTCACTAGGTTATTGCAAGTGAAGAAAACCTAACACCACCTAGTCTGGTGGTGCCAGAAGAACGGGCAGATGGGATACATCATAAGATTGCAGATCATATAGCCTCTGTGCTTCCTTCACTTCCACTTTCTGAGAGTGAAAAAAAGGTTTGCATTGTCTTTAGTTTGTTTCCTACAATGACACATTTGTATTATTATTGGTGTTTAATGCATCTTTCTTTTTAACAGAATCTGTATGACTACTTTTCTCCCAAATACAGCGAAGAAACTGCAACCCCCAAATACCCACTCTTATTTAACTACCACGATACTCTAGCTCAGCGCTTGCACCTGCTGAAGGTATAGTGCTATCTGTCACATATGAAAAGTTCTAAAGTCCACAGACAGTAAATACTCAAGGCATTAGAAAGAACTGAGTGAGTTTTGCTTTTACAAAAACACGCAGTATAGATTAGATTTTTCCATCTGGGATAGACACTAACACAAGTCCTTAGTCTGCTTAAGAAGCAATGGATTACTTACATAGATTGAGGACACATCATAACACAGAGTATTAAATGGATATACTGTTTGCATTAATAATAAGGTTTATTTTTTTTATGTAAATGAGTGATGTTACAGAATTCTGTTGATTTACTCCAGTATTACAAAATTTTTGAGGCTAGGTAGCACAGACAAATATCTTCTAACAAGTGCCTATTACGCTGTCTGTCATTCTCTTTTTATCTCACTTTTCTTGCCCAAAATATCTGACACCATGATTCAGTAACACACTGTTAATATCTGACTGGCTTAAACACACACTTATGTCTTTTGCTGCAAAAAGACTTACTTATTCTAACATGCTTTTTTAGCAGTCCATTGGTGTTAAAGTTTAATTTTTTTTAACTCTAGTACTTTGGTGTTTGTTTTAGATCCAAAGCAACTTAAATCCAAAAAAGATTGAACATGAAATGATGGATAAATTGCCTCTTAAAGAACTTATCCATTTCACCCTTCCTTCAGCTGAAAATGACTCTAAACGCTTGGCCAGAGTTCACGAGCTTATGCATTATTGTACCAGTGGTGAGCTGATTTTCATTGATATAACTTCTTCCTTTTTCTTCTTATTGATGATTCTATTAAAAAGTGGGAATTTCAGGATGAGATTTTTCAGCTACCTGAAACCTGTGAGGAATTTCCCATTTTTTATATTCTTGATTATAACATGGCAAGTTATACAAATTAAGCTAACTTCACACCTTGGTTTCATGGTAATTGGACAAGGCAAATGAGTATTAAGCATTGCAAAACTAAGAGCTGGTAGTATCTCAGAAGTCTCTTGTTTACTTATTTATGTTTAGTAACATACAAATGGTTATTATATCTGAGAAAGAAAGAAACAATCTTGCAAATTTTTGTTTTGATGTTAGCACACAGTGCTTTTTGGTAAATAATGACATAAATCGTATATTTATTTACCAGCATCCTTGGGGTGGAGGAGCATGTGTATTTTAGATAGAAAATTTTTGTTACGCAGTAACTGGTTTTCAAAATATATTCTTTTTAAGCTTCTGCTGTTAATAATGAACTGGCTTTTATAATAGTCTCTTTAACAAACCAGCAGAATACGTTCACTTCTTCAACCATAATCACTTCTGCAATTACCTTTTCTTGGAATGTGCCCACCACCATGACGTACACTGTGAAACAATCCCAAAGACTGCATGAATACCTTTAGGCATTTTTGAAAGTTTACTCTACAACTTCTAAGAAATATGAACATCACAATCTCTTTGGTTACATTTGTGCCATCATATAAGGGACAGTATTTGGAGGTACTTTCCTGGTTATTCATTCCCCAAATGCCATGTGTTGGATTAGTTTACACTAGCTGCACTGTGTCTAGGTGTTGGTATGTTCATTTTAGACGGTGTGTTTTAGCTATTAAGGTGTTCTATATTGCTGTAGCTTGCCAGCTACTGGATATCAATTTTGATTATCTTCACTGGACCATACTGTACTGCTAGGCTTTACCAACTGTTAACTTTGATAGTAATTTCTTCACTTTTCCAGGATTTGCAGTGTGCTTGGGTACTTAACTACTGCAAGGAGAGAACATTTCAATCTGAATAAACTTTCCTAAAATTCAACATTTCTCCTGATTATCACTGTTAAACAAACACTCATGCAAACAACCATAAGTAGCATTTATTGTCTTTACATCTTGAATTCTTCTATGGAAAGTGTGTGTAAAATTTGTTTTCAAGGGAAAAAAAAATTTTGAAATTTTGCTTGAAAAATTACTGATGATAAAAAACATTAGTGATAATGGAAGCTTTTTCATGAGCTGCAGTTGAAAATAGCTAGCTGTTAATTGGTTTGATACAGTGTATTCAGTATTTTAAAATCATCATAATTTATATAAAGCTAATGAGGCAGGAAGTCTTCAGATGTAGGAAGCACTTCATTTAAGATGGATTAACAGTTAGGTATATCATTTTGCAATTTGGAAGCATTCAACTTTGAATGCAGTATAGAATGTAGCTGACATAATTTGATCCTTTACCATTAAGGAAATTGTTGTTGGCTTTTGCAGAGTTGCCAAGAACAATATGCTTGCATAGTTTTCTATTTATCTTCTGCTGAGCCACAAGAACATTTTCTGCTAATGATTGTAATTCTCATATAGAACTTCTGAGTTGGGCTGAAGTGGAAAGAGCCTTCAGAGTGTTTACTTTTGAAAGCCTGAGGCTGACTGAGCTGAGTGACTCTGGACTCCTGGAGAGCTCTGGATCTCTGATTGGAGGTGATTCTGAAGTATCTTGTATACCCTGGGATAATCCAGCCAAGTTTGCAAGGCAGCTGAGACAACTCTACCTTATGGAAACGAAACTTAATGGGAAATCACCAGGAGGCTCTGGTAAAAACCTCTCTGTTTATGTTACTCCTGAAGAATTTGAATCTATTTATTTTACCATATCATTTGCTGTTACAGGCCAGTGATTTTTATTCCTTATACAAATCATCAAATTTCAAATATTGTGTAGTCTGAACATTGAGTATATACATAAAGACAAAAATTAGCTGTTTTTGTATGATATAACTTTAAAAAGTTGATTTATCAGCTTATTAAAATGGTATGTGTAAAAAGCTGTGTACTAGAAAACAATTTTATTGCTAATGACATTAAATATATATTTAAAGGTGTAGAATACTGAACATGAGCTTAAATACCTTTCTGAATGGAGGCTCCTTAAAGCTGTAATGGCTCCTGAGTTTTTGTCACCTTAGTAGCAACCATGGAGTAAGATCAAATGTGATGCATAGGGCGCTAGTCAACTAATTTGATGATTAGTTGTGAATGAGTATTAGGAGTGGGTAAGATACATACCTTACACATAAGGACTCTAGATAGTAATGTGAAAAGTTGAAATTTAATTTAAAAAAATAAAAAAATAAAAATTTGTGCTATGCTTTGTAGTTACACATGCATAAGTATCTTTTACTTTGTAGAAACTAAAAGAGGGGTGATTTAGGTGGGGCATAAGGAAGAAGGTTTTTACAGTCTTGGGTGGTAAGGCACTAGAACAGGTTGCCCAGAGAGGTGGTGGAAGCCCCATCCTTGGAGACATTCAAAGTCATACTTGAGCAGGCTCTGAACAACCTGATCTAGCTGAAGATGTCCCTGTTCATTGCAGGGCAGTTGGACTAGAGGTCCTTTCCAACACAAATGGTTCTATGATATCTGGCCTAGCATTGCATGGGGTTGTTGTGACCGAAGTGCAGGACTCAGCACTGGATCTTGTTGAAGCTCATACAATTGGCTTCAGCCTATCAATCTAGCCTATCCAGATGCCTCTGTAGGGCCTTTCTACTCTTAAGCAGATCAATACCTCCTCCCACCTTGGTGTCATCTGCAGACTTACTGAGGGTGCACTCAATCCACTTATCCAGATCTTCTTATTCTAGAGGTGTTAAACAGGACCGGTCCCATTACTGACCCCCTTGTGACTAGCTGGGTGTGATTCCATTCATCCCCACTGTTGAGGCATGACAGTCCAGCCAGTTGTTTATTCAGTGAGGAATACACCTGTCTAAGCCATGAGCTGACAGCTTCTCCAGGAGAATGCTGTGGGAGGTGGTGTCAAAGACTTTAGTTACTCTACTTTGTAGACTACATCATGTAGTGAACTGGTTCTAGAAGCCACATTCAAAATAAGAAATTATTTTTTTGAGATCTGAGAAAAGTAAAAATCAGATCAGTTTAATCTGCTACATCTTTATATTTATGATATTGTCCATTCTCTGCTAATGTAGATGTCTAAGCAACCATCTTAGATAGGAAGTTTGAGCAGACAAAATGAATCTTGCTTATCTGCTTTTTTTCTGCAGCTTGAGAACAGTTTTGTTGTTTTTTTTTTTAATGTTAGTTTATTTTACTTCTATGTTAGTCACAATTCTAAATATTGTAGTTACAAACTCAGCTGTCAACATTTCAATGCTTCTGCAGTACGAAATACCAGGAAGATTAAGCTTTTGCAATGAGTTTTCTTTAACCTCCTAAAGGCAGCCAGCAAACAGATGCAATTTTTCAGAGAAGCAGAGTCTAAGAATGCATGTCTGGAAGCTGAGCTGTTTATGAACCATTTATGAACAAATAATTTCAGGAGTATTTCTTTGGAGTAGAATTTTTCTCGTGTATCTGAATTTTAATCAAATATTAGTGAATTCTGCCCTACATTAGGGCATTAAGAGTTCTATTAAAAGAAAATTATTTTTAAAAGTGAGAGAAAATACAAGAATATAGAAATGAAAATCTCCACGTAATCCTATTAATGTCCGGTGCCCATTGTAATAATGATAGTTTATCAGTCTAATCTGTGCATCACAATTACTACTTAGATCCTTGGTAAGTGTAATGTTCTGTCATTAGCTTGTAGAGCTCTACAAATCCAATTAATTAAGTTTAAAATACATGGTTTCCAAGAATTCTAATACCAAAATAATTTATTTTAGCTTTTCCTTATGTTATCTCTGCAAAGAAATACTTGTTTCTCAGGTAATGAGCTGGTAGGTGGTTCTTCGCCTGTAAATCTTGAGGCCACTTCTTAGAGTATTTTTAATCTTTTTGGGCAGGCAAAGCTATTACATGTCATATAAAGAAGATAATTTGAGTGGATTTCCCTTTTTCCTTTCCTTTTTTTTTCTTTTTGTTTTTTTTCTGGTTAATCTCATACTTACTGCATATGGATTTCAAAGTGGGTTGGAAGTGATCATGTATTTAGCAAACTAATGTCATAAAAGGAAACTTTAATTTGATGGCAATCTCATCAAATATGCTAAGGAAGTTGCAGCACTCTGACCTTAGTGTTTAGGGCTGAAATTTCTGGAACAGTTCTTAAAATTCAGTTTTCAATTTCTAGGACATGCAAAAGGAAAAGACAAGGATGAAAGAGATGGTCTGGCTGTTTTGAACAAAGAATTGAATCTTTCTACTTCTGATCTGGCAAGTGTGATGAATGGAGTACACTCTGCTTTATAGCATGAGACAACAGAAAGTGCTGTTCAGTATTGGGATATGTTTATACAGATCCAGTGCTGCATGCAGATGACAATTTTGTCGTGTTTGGGGAATATGGAGATGACTGTTAAGTGCTATCTATCACTTTCTTTGAATTCTAATGTGATGGGTTTGGTGAAGCTACTAATGGAAATGCAGGTTTTACTGAATACCAGGAGTCAAATACTTAAATGAATGTTCAAGAAAAATTGCCAAACTATTTCAAACTAACAGACTGAGCATTTTGGCTCCTTCAGAAACACCTGCCTGCCATACAGCCCTGGATAAATACAGCAATTTTAAAATTACTTCATAATACCCGTCTAAATATTCATAATTGCTTACAGCACTCAAAAACATATAACCTAGCAATAAAAATAGTTGAATTATGTTTGACATAAAAAGCCAAAAGCAAAAACCTTTGGGAGCAGTTGTTGGGTTTTTTTATTAAATATTGCCATACGGCTCTACACGTGTGCAGCATTATGCAATTAACTGTGAAGTAACATGTGATGCTGTCTATTAAATCAACAAATTACAGTTAATTTGATACAATTGACACTAAAATGTTGATAATCGTTACTTTGTTTCATTGTATTTTGAGGTGAGTCTGGAAAATTCTGGTCTGGAACCAAAACTGGAAGAAATAAAAAAGACTCAGAAACGTTGTCTGACAGACTGGAATTTTGCTGAGCGTTTTCATCCTGATGTCCTTCTGCAGGTATTTGTGAACAGACGGTTTTGTAGATTCAGTCATGTCTCAGAATTAGTAGGGGAATACAGGGTATTTCCCTCCTAAATAATTGGTTCAATTTCATCACTGATGCATTTTCACCAAAACTCATTGTTCAGCTGCTTTAAATCCTGCATGAGGAGCTGAAGTTAATAATTGTCTTTTATTTCATGGTTTGGCCACACTGCAGCTGTTTTTTTCAGTATGATTCTTTTAACTGTGTGATGAAAAAAAAATTACCCTTAAAGGTGACCCTCCCTGATCATTACAAGATTAATTAGCCCACTGTATGTGAAAGCATACTTTACAAATACTTGTGCAGCATATGGTTTATGGACAAGCAGGAAATTTTGTCATAATAATTCTTCACTCTTTGAGGGCTACAAGCTTTATTTACAGAAATCTTGTGAGCTAAAGACCACAATTGATCTTGCAGAAAGAACAACAAATGCGAAAGATGAGTTCAGGTGTAGATGGCATGAAGCGCTAGGCATTCTCTTTGGAGAAGTGGATTATAAATTCAGGACTGTTTTGACCTTCAAGGCAATTCTTTTTGATCCTCACGCATGCTTATACAAGGATAGAGAAATGGCAGCTTTTTCAGCAATACTTTAGCATCCCCTCATTAGGGTCTGGGTAATAGATTTCAGTACATGGGGAATTCCTACCTAAGCAAGATAAACAGCTAATACAAACTAAACTGTCAGTAATTAGTGTCAAGTCAAAAGACGCTGATGGAAAACAACTGCAGAAGAAAACAGCAACATTTTGTTGATGGTATTTCTTTATTTCACATATAAGCACTGTATAGGAACTGTTGAGTCACTGCCTAAACCCACTGGTTGATCACCTGGAGAAAGGATCTGATCAGCCCTGGGAGCACAGATGAAGGCAGTTCACCTGTATGACTGGAAGGGGTGGAGCCTGGCTGCACATCTCTTAGACCCTATTTAAGGGTTGACTGCCACAGAGGAAGTCTCTCATCAGAGATCCCTCCCTTGTAGAGTTTTCCTCTCTGAGCCTAGATCTTTTTCTGTTTGTCTCTTTTGCTGTTTTATTTTTGTATCACCTTTTCACTGTACTAATCTTTCCAACTGTAACAAGCACCGTTTATACAACCAGGTGATAACGAGGTTTTCAGATTTAAAGAGAATGCTTGTTGATATGGAATTACTTCCATCTCATTTCATTTTGATAGTTTTGTAGAAACAGTAGCTTGAAAGAAAGTTTTATATTAGATATAGCTATAAGTTGCAGCTTCCAGAGAATGTAAACATTGAAAGTGATGGTCTATACAGAACAGCGTGAAATAATGTATAACACAACAAATGTCAGAGATGTTCAGGGCACAGTAGAGCAAATTGGATACAAAATGAGCTGAAAAACAGCTTGTTTCTTTTTTTCTACCCACGTTACAATAGTTCTGCGTTTACTCGTTATGTATTTATTTCAATACTCGTTATGTATTTATTTCAATACTCATTTTAAAATCTTAAAAATATATGAATAATAATTTATCTATTCTTTAACTGAATTATTTCATTCGTGGTCTGATTCAGAGGTGAAAGGCAGAGAGTATGTATTCTCCATATGGATAGTGGCAGAGTTTCAGTTTCCACATGCTGGATCACTGCAGATTGCTACAATCCAAGTAGTTTGCGTGCATCCTACAGGAAGAGTGAAGTTCTGAAGTACCCATTGCTGAAAGCTGTGCTGTTTACCATCTACACATACTACTGTGTACAAAGAGGATGTACCTTTCTTTCTTTCCTTTTCAGGTTCTTCATACTGCAGCCCAGGAGTATAGATGTATTGATTCCTATTATCATACACAAGATAAGTCTTTGCTAATGGTTCTTCACAATCCTATGAATCAGAATCGTTTGTGCCAGGAGACTTGGGATGTTGCATTGCACTCTAACGTTGGATTCAGGTAATTAATTTTATCACTTCTATATTAATCATAGTCATTTTCAATTAAAGCCCTATATGGTCATGGCAAATCTTTTGAAATTTCGTCCTGCATGACCAAAGCTTTGAAATTAAAAGGTATCATGATGTAACTACATTTAAGAGAAAGCAAGGCATAAAGGTAGAGAGCAGTACTGTATCAAAAGAGTTCTGATGAGATAAAGCTTTTCATAGTGAGGAGAACCATACAGTAACTGTGCATGAGTCCTTATCACATGGTTTAAGAATATGATAATACACACAAAGTCAAATTAGGGATATACGTGTCAAGAAAATAATGTTGATCTGGAGGAGTTCAAATGGCAAACTGTGTAAAAACTTAATTTCCATGTTTTTCAACCATAGTTATATAAATGGTACAGCTATCATATAATGTTTTTCTGGGAAAAGCTAGAAGCCTTTTATTAGTATTAGGATCTTTTTTTTTTTTTTCTTGGAATAACACATTCCTCTTAATTGTCACTATCTGCTCATCAGTAAGAAGTATAAATGTGCTACTATTAGAGCTTTTTCCAGTGGATGTATTTATTTTGGTACCTTTTTGCACTGCTGATGGGCAGTATAGATTATATGAATCCAACTGCTATTCCAGTTTGTTGATTAAATGTAGAATATGTGTCCATGTACTGACATGTTAAGAAGCAATAATGCTATGGAGGGACATCTGAGCTAGCTTTAACCATAACACAGTGGTTCTCCCTGAATTATTTAAATCTGATTCATCAAATAAAGTTAAAAGTAACTTATCAGTGGACAAACCTGTTTTGCTTTTTTTTTTTTTTTTCTGCAAGTCTATCAGTAAGCATCACTATCTGAGGAACCTATTCTATTTATCAGAATATTGGACTCTTTCAATGTAAATTTTTGTTGATACCAACAGATTTAAACAGGTTTTAATGCTAAGCAGGTGAAGTGTGCCTTCCAGAAGACATGCTTTGTACTGTTTTTGCTCTTAGGGAAATCTACAGGAATCCATCTCAGTTTGTTGTGATTAGCAGTGACTTATCCTGAGGACCTGCTGTTGTGTTACCTGTAGGAGCAAATATGTGGAACCAGACTTCCTCAGGAAGCAATTAGACTTGAAACAACTCTTCTAACAATTCCTAAAACAGTTTGGCAGCTCACCTCGACACAGTATTGAAATAGTCAATTCAAGGCCAACTGCAAAATGAGAAGAGCTCTTGAAACCTTCAAAACAAAAGATAATGATTTTACATCCAAAGAAGGAGTAATGCACACTCTTTGGCAGACAAACTAGTTTTGCTGAGGCTGTGCTAGCTATATGTTTACTCATTATTATTCTTCCAGACACACTGGAAACAAGACTTGAACATTAAATACAACTTCTTGGTAGAGCATGCCAGCTTTGTTCACTGACATTTCTTGGAGTTCTATTTCAAAGCAGAAAGGCATTCCTAAAGAAACTAGAATGAAAGCTAACTGAAAGGTTTGATTTTACTCTTCTTTTGGGGAAATACTCTGTGCTCTCTGTCTGCTATTTAGTATCTATGAAGAGCTGTAGGCTCTTGTTTAGTTCTGTTATGTAGCATCTGTACCTGCCTTTTCTCTGCAAAGTAATTACCACTTTTTCTGACCTTACTCAACCTTTTTGCTAAAGATCATGTCAGATTTCCAGACAAAGTAATCACAAATATTTGCTAGCGTATGTTTCCAAGCAACCTAACACTTCTTCGGAAGTCTGTCTTTAAATACCTGGAGCACTTCAAGTTGTAGCCTCTCTTGGCTTCCAAATCTTGCTGAGTTGCCATACACACAGTCAGAAACCCTACTTGCTAACCTGCTTACTAATGTAGTTGTATTGCTTGTGGCACTTTACTTTTCTACAAAATATTGGCCTTTGATGTAACCATGGATTAGTTTTCCTTTTATTAAAATTACTGTTATTCTCATTTGGGGGTTATATTTAGGAGTCACACTTTCAGCACAGGGGAGATATTTGACTGTCTCTCTGTTATGGGTTTTCTCCATGTGTGTTTACTTGTTACTTCTTTGTTGTGATATCTTACAAACCAGATACCTGCTTTGTAGGGTTGTTCCATAGTTGCTCTCTGGAACATAGTTCTCTTACCTGCATACTTGAGAAATTACTGCCAGCCAGTGGATTTCAAGTCGTTCCTTTTGTGGCAAATTCTCATACAGAAGGGAATCAAATTTTATGTTGCAACAGCTTGACTTGGAGTTGGCTTTGCTCCTGGAGATCTCAGTTACTTCTCCTTCTTCTCCATGGCTATGAAGTCCTATAGTTCGTGTAAAACACCCCAAAAATGCAAGAATTGTGTCCTTCATAGGTCAGGCAGTATGAGAATGCCTGTGAAATCGAGTGGATTCTATGGACTAACTGGGTCCAAAGGCATGGGCACAGTGATACGTGTGTAAAAACCCTTCATTTCTGTTTAAAAGTGACCACTCTATCAGAAAGCCAATTTCAATGTTGTCATAACTATTCTTTTGCTGAGAGTGAATCTTAATGACATTTGTTTACTGTTTCATAGTAAGCACATTGCACAAGTTACTGGAAAAAATAATTATTTCTGAGAAATGATTCTGAGTCAGACATTGGCAGTAGTGACATCAGAATACATATTAATAGAATATGTATTTTTGACTTAGAATGACTGTTTCGTTGCCCTAAAATACTTTCCATGCGAATAATCTCAATTTTATTTATAACATATATTCATCTTCAAGTTATTCCAGTACTGGCAACTCTAGGTCTAGCTTAGCTTTGCATTTGATTTTCAGCACCTCTGTTTTTCTAACTTGTATTCTTTGATTCAAATAAAAGCAGAGTTGCCTTGTCCCTGCTGAATACATGACAAACAGTTTTTCTATGCAGGTATCTCAAGGCAGGCTGTATGCACACTGCAGGAAGTAGGTCAGACTAGTATATCTTCAAGCTGTATATAAGCTGTGTATATATGCAGCCTATGTACACAGCTTACATATGAAGTCTCTTTGATATACAGAGTAATGCTACGGTAATTAATTTGAAACCATCATGAGGTCAAAAATTGCTTGTTCTGCATTCACCACCAAAATCTGTGGATACTGCCATGGCTTTAGAATACAGTGGAAGCATCTTGAACTCTTGAGTGAAAAAAATTATGAAGATAAAATGACTTCTATGCATGCTTCTTTTACTTTTACACTTGAAGAATTATGGTAATCCTCCAAGCAAGAGATTGAGGAATTACTACATGTGCAATTTTTAGCTTTTATCTTGGTTTGAAAGCAGTCATGCACAGTAAACTATTTAGTAGTTTCAGATACCATTGGAAGACAAAGTAACGCAAACTCTGCATCAGTTTATCATTCAGTGCTGACTCACACTATTATTTACCAATATTCTTAATTTAGGACAGGCTACAGTGCACTGATTCTCTAATCTGAATTTGGGTGATAATTTCCAAATGTCTTTCCTTGTCATATTGATAGAAAAGAGCTAGAAAATAAGCAGAGTGCTAGAAACTAAGCAAAATAACACCTCCTTAGATGTCAAACAAACAAAAAAAGTGTATTTTAAAAGGCAATATAAATCAAGAGCAACTAAGAAAATAAATAGAATTGGTCTGAATGTCTGTTTTCTGGATGTCTGGATTTTGTTTGATGACAGATGTTCTTTGGAAGACAAGTTTCTACTATTTCTTTGCAGTCAGGAGAACCCAAATCCCAAACATCAGTTATTTTAAACAAGTATCATTCAGGCATAAATACCAGTGTCTGTATTTAAAAAAAATTAAAATAAAAAAAAAATCTGTTAAACACAGTCCTTCTCTCAAAGGTCACTGCATAATATTCATATAAATTGAGAAGCTGAGTGAATTTTTCCTATCTGAAATCATCTTAGTGAAAATTGTATTATTGTAAATAGATAAATGTTACACTTTTCAGGAACTATCTTGAGCTGGTAGCCAACTCAATTGAAGACTGGGTTAAAGAAGAAGAAGTCAAATATCAAGAGAAGAGGATAGCTAGAGAAATAAAGGCTCTTAAGCAGGGAGAAGGTATGACAGAAGGACCATCTGAATTTTTTGACTGTGCTGTCAAAAAGCCTGGCTTATCTATAAAAGCTACAAGTGGGTATCTTTCTGTTTTATCCTAGAAAATTCGTTCATCATGGTAAGAGCTGAGACCCAAATCTGTTCATAGTAAAATCCCATATATTTTTAGTAGGGCAAGCATGTCTTGTCATCTATATGTATATAAACATCTTTTGAAATTAAGTATATTTACTTAAATCCTCTGCATCATCCTTCATTTTGCAAACTTGAGTCCCTTAATATAAATATACACTTTCAGGATCTGTTTTTATTTAATGGAGTTACTTGAAAGATTACATACAACTATGAAATCTCTGTCACGTGACATAAGTGAATGTGAAGAGACAAGCAGTAATTGAAATTGACAACTTTTTTGAAAAAGCAGGAATAAAAGCTGGAAGTCAGAAGCTGCAGACTAGAAACTAAAACTGGAAACTGGAATTAACTAGACTGCAAAGCGAACTTTAACTACAAGCAGCATTTTGAATATCAAAAATAGTAAGCAGCTTATGCAGTAAATGTTGAGCAGGCAACAAAATTTTTAACACAAATATTGACAAAAAAGAGAGCTTTTGTCCAAATTTTCAATTTGTGTATTTAAGTGGAATTTAAAATGATTTGTTCTGTAGCCTTTACTTTACTAACTTTCTTTGAGAATTTACTTTGAAACTTTCTAGCGCTAAAGATTACCATTTACAAAAGTCGGATTGCCATTCCTTAACTAGCTTAATGCTTCTGATTATAGCTTGAGAACCAAAAGGACAGTTATGACCTTAGAATCTTATCTTGCACCCATGTAGCTCTCCCAGTTTTGGCTTAATTAGAGCTAATTTTCTTTGCTAGTGTCTGATACAGTGACGTGTTTTGTATTTAGGAGGAAAATAACATCGACAATACCCCAGTGTTTCAGGTGTTACTCAGCAGTGCTTGCATGAAGAGTTTTTCTGCTTCTCGCATTGCTCTGCCAGCAGGGTGGTTGGGAGTGCACATGAAGCTAGGAGGGAACACCATGAAGACTGTTCACCCAAAACAGCCAAAGGAACATATGGCCCCCAATTATGAATGCCAATTAATACTAGTTGTGAGATAAATTTCTTCTAATCTGAGTAGCGTATTATATCTCTAAAAATATTTAACGTTGACTTCATTCTGCTCTTATACTTGTATATTTTACTATTTACCAATGTGTATTTTATTTTGTTTACTCATACCCTTTTTATTTTCATTTATGAACTTTTTTTTTTTTACAGTTGTTCAATTTTCACATATTTATGATCACAGTTATTCCTCCTCCTTTTCTCAAAGACAGCACATCAAGACCGGAGAGCATAATGGACACCGTTCTAGAATCTCAGTCCATCAATGAAAGAAGACCTTTTATTAGAGAAGGTTCTCTTAAGGTATGGCAAGAATGTGTATGGTTCTGAAAAGGACTTAATTAACACTGATTTGCCAGAAAGGCATGCTTTCATGCTTATGTAGACTTATGCATACTTGCACTATCCGTTATACTCGGTAGATCTAGCTTAGCTGATGCTGCACTCTCTTGGTTCTTTTTGACAGTCATAGTGTATCTATCTCATCTTTCTAACAGTGTGCAGTGCTCTGCACTTAAAGTACTGCCACTGGAAAGTAGCTATGAAATGGCTTTAACCAATTCCTGGGTACTCAACTTGATCTGACATAGCTCAAGTTAGCCATTGGCCTAACTTGTAATTGTGAATGCTTACTGTTTCTTTCATGATAATGTTAGTGCATTAGTGTGCTTAGAACATAAAATGCTAACCTGGAAAATGTCAGATGCCTAATGTTGTTGTCTTAATACAGGTTAATAATTCTGGTCTTAATAGCTCTTTCCTCTTTCTATAAAAGATAAAACAATTTTATGTCACATTTTGGGAATAAATTCAGTCAATAATTTGTTCTGATATGGTGATAAACATTGTGGAAAAGTGAACTATAAAATCAATAATTCCCTATGACTGAGTGTGTAGGATACAAATTATCATCTGGTACAACTCTTTCGATCAAGAATGTCTGATCCTGTGAATTGAGTGTGTCAGTAATTTTATGCAGATTATAGTATGCAATATTGTGAAACTGTAGGCAAGTTTTAAAATTATTATTAACTTAGAAGACCAAAGGAACCTATGTTATTTTGAGTTTGTTTACTCATACAATTTTCGCATATAAAATATCATGGATTAGAAAGTAACTTGAACTCCTGATTATCATTTAGGCTAGTAAAGAGAAACAGAATAAATTACTAGAGGAAGAACGACTTAAGGAAGAGAAAGAAGCAAAGAGAGAAAATTTGAGTGGTAAAATGAAAAGACAAGAGACAGTAATATGTGAAGAAAGTGAAGGTTCCAATAAGAAATCTTCCAAAGAGAAGCTTAAGGGTGAGCCAGCAAAAATCCCTGAACCTGAGGAGGATCTCAGCATCCCAGAAACACATTCTGAGAAAATTTATAAGGTAAAGAGTGATATTATTATACCACATTAGGAGATTGTCAGCTATTTATATATAGCCAAGATTAGCAAAGCTATAATCCTTTATGAAACTGAAGTGCAGGACTAATTAATCATAGCTAGGTCCTGTTCAATTCTATCATTTTCGCATCAGATTGCTTCCTAAAAGTTTTGAAATGCAGCTTCTGTTATTTAAGACTATTTAATTAACTTGGATGTTTTTAAATGTGTATGACATAAACACTTGATATTTTGATATTTTTGATATTGGTTTTGTGTCCCTGGTTAGTATTTTCATAGGATGAATTTTGCCTAAAGAAGTGTCATTTATGGGAGAGTGTAGGAAGGGTAGGAGGACCTGTTCCAATTCATTTATCTGGGGACTGCTAGACCTGGCTGAAGTTTTGGCTATACACATTGGAAATCAAATAAAAGGAATCTACTGTTTCTTCCATTTCCTGTTTCAAAATTCATGTCCTTGGAGTGCCATAATACAAGCTATTCTGTCTGTTACACTAACAGAGAGAGATTTCTTACTGGGGGAACTCTTTACCAATAGTATCCAAATCATTTTTAGGCAGTTTGCACTGGATTTTATTTGCAGAGTAAGCCTTACATCCAAGACTGTCATTCCAGAGTTTTCTTCTCACTATACACCAAGAAACTATAGACCTGCAAAACAAGTATTAGACTAGATATTCCAAAAGCAATTTATTGTTGCAGAACTGGGAAATGACAGTTATGGATAATATCCCACTTCTCCTTGAAATTTGCTGGACATTAATCTACAAAAACAGAAGATTCAGATTCATGAAAGTAGTTCTCCTATTTTCATTACTTACATCTCTTTGAAATTTAGGAATGTAAATAAGGAAGCTTAGAGTTCCTTTATGGCACAGAATTCTATTTCCTAGATATAAACAGTGGTTATGTACTGCAGATAAAGTGACCTCCTTGAGTCAGTATACTTTAGTCTGAGCTTGCTTGAGTACACCCTACAAAATCATAACTATGTAAATTTCTGATCTGAACTTGCCTAACAGTACACTCCATGTCTGAATTCCAAAATCCAGGGCTGGAAATCAGAATCCTTATCAGATTTGGTTTGGACATACAAATCTCATGGCATTGTACTTTGTATTTTATCTCTTTGTATTTGGCCAGAATTTTTCTTTCTCTCTTTTATTTATTAAGCCACCAGACTACTTGCTACTTTTTAGTTCCCATGGTGGCTATGTACAACTGAATAACTAGATTCTACACTCATGTGAAACAAGTTACTTAGTTAGAAAGTGATATATTACTCAGGTGTAAGAGTAACATGCCATATATTTGTTAAAGTCACAATTAGATCTCTGAACAAGAAATATTGATCCGAACAATGTTAGTGTGATTACCCTAACCCTACTTCACAACTTTTGCCTTTTACAACTTTTGCCTTTCTCATTTACCCACAGTCCAAAACTTGCATTTTTTTCAGTTTCTTGGTTACAACACAGGGGAGAATCTCATTCAAGTATCTGGAATCAATCACTATCTTTATCCATCTGATGGAGGACAGATTCAAGTAGAGAAGATAGAGTTTGTAAAAGGTGATTATTTTATACATACAAAGCACTTTGCTTTGTCTCACTTAATAGCTGATGACAAAGTTTCCTTTATCCATAAATGCTTTTTTGCATTTCAGTAGTAGAAATTCTGTTAAAGATACTGTGGCAGTACCATGTAATTCCATGTTAGATTTTATTGCCGCTGAAGTTTAAGTTTTTCTGTAGTAGGTTAACAAATTCATAAAGTATTAAAAAATAGAATTGTTCAGTGGCAGCCAATGCAATGTATTCCATGAATTCATATCCCAGTCAATTGTCCAGTGTAAGTAACAGGGTTGTTCCACAGTCTATTGGTTGTAACTGTCAGAAAGTTTTCTATACGTTTAGTAAGATAATCTAAATTCAGATAAACTTAATTTGGTCGTCTTTGCCTAATAGTAAGAAATTGGGCCCACTTCTTTTTGTGGGTATAATTTTATTTTTGTATGACTTATAGTTGCAGGTGCAGGCTTTTCTGGGGGACAGAAATCAGTACTGAAGTCTAACAGTATTCCATTGCTTTGTAGGTCTAACTTTGGTAAAGGTGAAAGTGGTAAAGGACAATCACAACTTCTTCATTCATATCACAGACCCCAAGAAAAACTTAACAGAAATTGAAGTGCATGAAAATAACGAAGAACAGAAAACTGCACCAGGTTAGTGGGTTGACATCACTCATTAAAAAAAATTAATAGTTTGATGTACTTAGTAGTCAGATGTAAACCTTATCAACTAACATAAAATAAATTTCTAATTGCAAAGAGTAAATAAGATCAGTGCTGCTGTGAATAGATGCATTCTTTCAAATGAAGAATGTATACAAGAATGTATGTTATTAGTCATCATTCAGAATTATAAAGATATCAGGATGTCTGTGAATGTGAGGTATAAGTGAAATGTTCAGCTATTTGCACCACTCGTCCAAAAAAACAAAGTAGAATGAATGTGTACTTCTCTGGTCACTACTATGTTTTACAATTTACTGACCAAATGAGAAGTCCAGAAAAGATGTAGAAATATTTTTTTCAGTGACCAGTCTTCCAGCTCAAGTCCTTGAGGGAGTCTTGGCAACATGCAGATCTAGTACTGCCCCAGCTTGCTGGAACGGAAATGATCTTTGAACCTTCTGAGTCAGGAGATGAAAAAGATGGTAAAGAGGGATGCTCCATTCTGTCCTTTCCCTTGAAAACTGTGTTATTTGGAATGACAGCTTACAGGGTGAGACAACTCTTTGTATCTGAGATCAGAGTGAGACTCAGTCATTAAAAAACAAAAGGTTAAATAGTAATCCAGTTTGCTGACTTAAGCTTCATGCAGAAATCTTATTAAAGCGTAGACATAAGCATAGTGCAGGACAACAGATGCTAACCACTTTTTTAAGCAAGGAAGTCACTGAAAAAATTCACCATTCCTTAGGAGAAGAATTCTCATTTTTAGTGTAGGACTCCATCTGATCTTAATGTGGCCTGGGAAAGACTAAGAGGATGCAAACAATTCTTTACAATACCCAGAATAAATTTCTGCTCTGAAAAGAAAAGTCTTTCCACTTTGAACTGAGTCGTCTTTTGTGTGACATATAGCTGTAGAATTAGTGCTTTCTCAGGACCTTTGGTGTAGAAACATATCCTTTCTGCAGTTCAGCTGTATCTATTGCTTGTGAGTGTCATTTAGAAATATGCCACAAGTATTGAATCGCAGTCACAGAATCACAGAATGGCCAGAGTTAGACAGGACCTCAAGGATCATGAACCTCCAACATCCCTGCCATATGCAGGGCCACCAACCTCCCCATTTAATAGTAGACCAGGCTGCCCAGGGCCCCATCCAACCTGGCCTTGAACACCTCCAGGGACGGGGCATCCACAGCCTCTCTGGGCAGCCTGTTCCAGCACCTCACCGTTCTTTCTGTAAAGAACTTGAGTCCTTTCTGTAACCTGCTGAGGGGGTGGTTCCAAGAAGGAAGATGGTCTGTAATGATTCGATATGTATTTCTCTGCCCTAAACACTGCAGAATTGCTCATGCAGATCTGGAGAGCATTGAAAAAGTGTAACTTCAGGTAGGAGTTTTAGTTCTTTTACTCTTTACCATTAGACAGCATCTTGTTCCTGCTCCTCTCCTTGGCAGCAGCTGTCACCAGTAGGTTGGATGAATAGAAAATTTGCATCCCTTCCACAGATGACATTTCTTGTCCACCCTTCTGAAAGTTGTCATATGTCATTTTAACGTCTGTCAGGTGACACTTTCAATCACAGTGTGTTAGCATCTGAAGCCACTTTTATTCATTCAACACCAATGGGAGGCTTTCCTTCTATCTAAACAGGAATCCCCTGTGTGATAGAAATGAGCAGTTCAGCATTATTGTCAACCAAGAAGGGAAACGAAGATCCTTGACTCCAGAACTTGTTTCATTTGTTGTTTAAGTTCACAAAGAATTTTCACTAATTGTTGCTATTAATTCACCTAGCTAATTAGAAAGTTTTCCTTGCTCTATATTAATTTGTTTTACAGGTTAGTCATCCAGATTAATGTGCCACTGTTCAAATCAGTCATTTGTTTGCAAGTCAGATGGTTCTGCAGTGCGTTGCTATCATTAAAATTCTGATTTTTTTTTTTTAAGGAAAAATTAAAAATAAAAAGAAAGCTGTGAGCAAGTTTGGATCTTTTTCAGCCACGTTAGAAAATGGAATCCAGCTGTCCCTGAGCTATTATGGACCTACAGGGAAGACGGCAGGTAAAATAAGCAAATAGAAGAGGATATTTGAGAACCAAAGGGGGAATTCTTTTTCTTCTTTTTTTATTTTTCATGCACCCCTTAACTCAATAATTTGTTGCATGCAATTCTGCCTTTCTTAGCAGCTGTTACCACATGGTGGGGAATTTTCAGCAAAGCTTGAGATGAGATTACATTGTCAAGAATGTTCAGTGATTTAAATTTCAAAATGGAAAGAGGTCTCCATGCTTTTTTACTTACTGTGAAAGCAGAGCAGTGGAGGGAGAAATTTGCAAGTATTGTTATTAAGTAGTCCAGCAAAATCAGCAAATTAATTTGAGCCAAAGAAAATGTGATTTGTTGAGGAATCTTTTTGGTTTTCCAAGAAATAATATTTTCATTAACTTATGTAGGTGATTATGGAATTTTCATTTTATGTTAGGAGTTGGCCTGTAGGTTCTAGTTGTGCAGTCATAATGAGGGATTTCTCTCAGCTTTTCAATAAACACATTCACCAACTGGAAGCAATTGCTTCACAAAACCACAGTGAAAATAGCATCTGCTTTTACCAAGAGCTTTTTGTTTCCATTGCATTTGAAAGGCCACTGAAACCATCACACGGATAAAAGTGAAACCCTCTTCTGATCAGAGAATAATCCCAGCATTTTTCAGTTCTTAAAATATGAAAATATTTAATTGAGTGCACCTTTGTGTGGACTGTGGTAAACCATTCAACTATATACTCCATTTTAATTATTCAAATATCTTCTCCAAGTGATTTTCTAAAGAAGAACTATTTAAAATTGGGCAAAGATAGCATTCACAATGTAGTGGACTGTGAGAACTCTTGTATTTTGGCATAAAAATGAGTTGTCTAATTAAACACTTACATATCAGCTGTGATGTTCAGGCTTTTTTCACATATCCAATAGGCAACCTGTTCTGCATTAGAATAATCTTTGCCATATTGAGTGTTAATGCAGCAGTGCTGACTGGCATTCTTTGAGCGTTTGCAGTTTTCCTGCAATCATTTGCTTATGGCTTCATTTCCCTTGTGGGTGTTTGTGTTGTAAGAGCTCAGAAGCATACTAACCAGAAACACTCGGGCTTAGTCTGTTTTTGCACATCATCCATTCCTAAATTAGAATTATAATGGCATGTAATCCAGAGCTTTTCTCCATGGACAGATTAAATTGTGTCATTGAAATAATTTTTTGGAGCCTCTCAAATTCTCTTTTTTTGTGTGTTTTTTTTTCCTTACCTTGTTTTACCTCTTCCATATTCCTCTTTGAAGTTCAGATGAGAGAAGGACTCAGATTGTTTGCCAGCTTTTTGTTTCTTGGTTAAATTTTAATATTAAACTTCTAAGGTTAAAAAAAAAAAGACAACTTTTAGTTTTTAGATTGTTTTCTCTAGCTTAACCCAAATCTAACTTCAGATTTAGTAAGTAAGCTCTTCATCACTTTAAACTACTTGAGCTCTTCTGGAGTTTTTGCATCTGGATGTTATGAAAACTGTGCAGTTGCAGTTTGAGCCTTGATGAAATCCTGAGTACAACTCCCAAGTCCTAGAGATCTGATTTTGTTTTAAACAGGAAAGGAACCTACCCTGCTTTGATAGTCCTCTGGAATTTCCCATAATTCTCAAGATTTCTGAAGATATTTGCTCTCTGTCATGACAATCCATTCTTCCATTGCTGCCTTCAGAGTGTCATCCTTTTTTCAGGACAACCAGAGTTGTAAGAGTAGATGAAATTTCCTCAGAGACTGAGAGCCTATAACAGCTTTTATACCTAAATAAGTGCTTGTTTGTAACTAGTTTGCAGTGATCACCTGAATTTTTATACAAACTTGATAAGATGGATCACATTCACTAATGATTTTAAAAGCTAGTTCCTCCAGTCCTTCGTTTTAGCTATTATGCTTCTCAGTAGAGAACTACCTCTGCCAAAGATTATTCATCAGCTGTTTCTACTAATCATCCACCTATAGATTGATACTTCTGTGGTTTATTTCACAGTCGTGTTCTCTAATAAATTTACATCACATGGTCCCCATTGAGAACGTTAAACTTTCTGATTTTATATAATTAGTTGAGAACTTATCACTGGCTTATTACAAATAAAACAGATTTGTTCATCTTTCCATCATCAGCCATGCATCAGCTATTGAAAATGGGTACTTAAAAGTCCTCAAGGTGATCTAAATTTTTCTGTCAGGCTGAAGGCTATGGATGTATTCAGATATTGCTGCATTTCCCTAATGCAAGCATCAAGACAGAAGCTGAGATTGAAGAATTAGGTTAAAACCTGAGGTGGAAGACTTGTTTTCTGTGGACTGCTCATTAGATGATCTTCTGGTGATGATAGTTTCTTTCAGTCTTAGATTGTCAAATTTTGTGTCATCTTTGCAGTTCTCATAAATCCAGAATCATCCATAAGGCAAATGTTCCTGAGCACACAAACAGCCTTTCTAGTGGATTAGAATCTGTTTTTTGGGGTGTTTTAAGCGTCTTCTTATCTGCAGAGCTAAAAGCATATAAGTCAAAACTTCCCTGGAAACTGTGCGTTTAGTAGGTATTGGGCCTACCTTTTAGCTTGTTGAGCCAAAGATGTATTAACACTTTGTCTACGTTACAGAAGACCCTGTGACCTCATGCCAGAATAGTTTTATTAGCATGCTTCCGTATGTAATTTTTTTCCTTTGTCTAACTCCAGGTTGGCTTGCAATTTGTCAATGAGTTCATTAACTTTTCTTTGCCTAACTTATTAGTTTTTCACATTAAAATACATTGCTCATTGTAAGAAGCAAAATTAAGAAGTAATTTTACCAAAAAAGAAAAAAGGATTTTTGAAAGTTTTCCAAAAGACACTTTTGCAATGACTGACTTCTCATTAAACTTCAGAGTTTCAGGAACTATGAAGCAGATCAAGCTTGCTATATATATTAAATTTTTTTAAAGGTTTCCAAAGGCTGTTTTCTGAGATAATCGTAGAATCATACAATGGCTTGGGTTGGAACAGATCTCAAGGATCACAGAATCACAGAATCACAGAATCACCCGGGTTGGAAGGGACCCCAAGGATCATGTAGTTCCAACCCCCCTGCCTAGCAGGGCCACCAAACATACACATTCAGATCAGGTTGCCCAGGACCCCGTCCAACCTGGCCTTAAACACGTCCAAGGACGGGGCATCCACAACCTCCCCGGGCAGCCCGTTCCGGGGCCTAACCACTCTCCCAGTAAAGAACTTCCCCCCAACATCCAACCTAAATCTTCCCTCCTTCAACTTAAAACCATTTCCCCTAGTCCTGCTGTTGTCAGCCCTTTTGAAGAGTTTACTTCCCTCCTGGGTGTAGGTTCCCTTCAGGTATTGATAGGCTGCAATGAGGTCACCCCGCAGCCTTCTCTTCTCCAGGCTGAACAAACCCAACTCCCTCAGCCTGTCCTGATAGGGGAGGTGCTCCAGCCCCCTGATCATCTTAGTCGCCCTCCTCTGGACCCTTTCCAAAATCTCAGTGTCTTTCTTGTACTGAGGGCTCCACACCTGGACACAGTACTCAGATGGGGCCTCACAAGAGCCGAGTAGAGAGGGACAATCACCTCCCTGTCCCTGCTGACCACCCCTCTCCTGATGGAGCCCAGGATCCCATTTGCCTTTCGAGCTGCCAGAGCGCACTGCTGGCTCATATTCAGTCTCTTGTCCATCAGGACCCCCAGGTCCTTCTCTAGGGATCTATCCAACCTGGCCTTAAAACCACCAGGGACAGGGCATCCATAACCTCTCCACACAGCCTGTCTGATGAGCACCTCACCACTCTCAGTAAAAAACTTCCCCCCTGACATCTAATCTAAATTTCTCTTCCTTTAGTTTAAAACTATTCCCCCTTGTCCTATCACTATCTACCTGTGTAAAAGTTGTTTTCCCCCATGTTTATAAGCTCCCTCTAAATACTGAAAGGCCACAATGAGGTCTTCCTGCAGCGTTCAATTTTTTAGGCTGAACAAGCCCAGTTCCTTTAGCCTATCTTCATAGGAGTGGTGCTCCAGCCTTTGGATCATCTTTGTGACCCTCCTTTGGATCCTCTCCAAAAGCTCCATGTCTTTCCTGTGCCCTAGGCTTGGATGCAGTACTCTACATGGGGCTCACAAGGGCAGAATAGAGGGGGACAGTCACCTACCTCACAGAATATCTTATTATTTTCAAGTCACTGTTTCAGAACGTAATGCGAATACTTAATGTCAACATAGCAGACTGTTGTAATGCTTGACTTTTAAGAAATGGGAGAACTTAAGAAAAAAATTATTTCTGAATCATTGAAACAGAATAGAGCTATGATACCCAAAATTGCTGGAGTCAGTCTATGCTCCATCCATCTTATCTTAGGCATTAGACTCAAAATTTCTCCATGTGTGTAAGTATTCTGGAGTTAAAACAGAATTAAAAAGTTGTGTATTCTATTTTGAGGCCAATTCCAAACTAAGGGGAACAATAGTTTCAAGATTCCTTTTCAGTTGTCAAATAGCCCATTCCAAATAATTTAATATGTTCAGACCGTCTATCTGATACCACTGAATTCATTATTTCAAGGATAAAATTTAGAGTATAAAATCTTGTCAAAAACGAGTGTAACAATTTACATTTATGAAGCTTAATTGCATTAAAAATAATGTTTTCCCTTTCTTTAGATGATGAAACAGATCCCATCTTAGCAGCAATTCTGAACGTTCCTTCTGTTCATATTCCGACTGTTCCTCCTTCCATTACATCAGCTTCAGGAAAAAAAGACAAATCAGTCAAACAAAAATCAGGAAAATCTCTGCCATCTACAAAATCAAGCGGTAGCAGAATAAGCTCTTCACCACCAGACAACAATGAAAAACAAGAAGAAAAGGTAAGAAAACAGATGATTGTCCGCTGAACGTAGAAAAGAAACAAAAATTTAAATACCTACACTTGGGTAATAGAAATATATATTCTTCTCAGGATTTTGAGGAGTGTTTCAACAAATTCTTAATAATTTATGGTGCTTCTAAGGATATGCTTTACTTTCTCCAGTTGTATAAAAATCATTTTGGTCATGGTTGGACTCAATGGTCTTTAAGGTCTTTTCTAACCTGAGCAATTCTATGATTCTCAAGTGTAAATATTGGTAGCTGTTAATTAAGGTAGCTTTTAAAGCTTTGTGATGTAGAGCAGTGATCCACATACTTGCATTGATTTTGGTTTTACAGTTACACCTGTTACGTTCTCACTGATTAGGGCTGCTCTAGAAATTGGTTTTTATGCAGCAACGGAGAATTAAGAACTGCAAGGGTTAGAAGGGACATTTAGATCATCTAGTTCAACCCTCCTGCTAAAGCAGGTTCCCTACAGTAGGCCACACAGGAAAGCTTCCTAATGGGTTTTGAATATCTCCAGAGAGAGATTAAACAGATTGCTCTTGTCTGTTCCAGTGATCCATCACTCTCATAGTAAAGAAATTATTCCTTGTGTTTGTACAGAACTTCCATGGTTAAAACTTCTTCTGTGGTTAAACTTTCTATTTTAACCAAATAAGAGAACTTCTCTGTGCTTTCTGAAATCTGTATTGGAAAGTCTTCAGCCAACCAAACTGGAATCATAGAATCATTAGAATCAGTTAGAAAAGATCAAGTCCGACTGTCGACCTAACCCTACCTAATCCATCACTAAACCATGTCCCTAAAAACCATGTCTACAAATCCATTAAATAACTTAAGAAATGGTAACTCCACCACTTTCATGGACTGCCTATTCTGATGTTTAACCATGAAGAAATTCTTTCTAGCAGGGCACAACATTTCTTTGGAGGTCTGCAAGCAGCCAAGAGATGACAATATTCTAACTAAAACGGCAGGTTGCAAAACACATCCAAATGGCTTTCCTTCCAACCCAGCCCCTGCTCAGATCCTTGTTTTTTAGTCCCTTCACCAGCTTTGTTGGCCCTCTCTGAATGTGGTCCAGCGACATTCTTTCTTGTGTTGAGGGGCCCAAAACTGAACGCAGTATTCAAGATGTTGTCTCACAAGTACCAAATACAGAGGGACAATATCTTTTCTAGTCCTGCTACCTGCACTATTTCTGATACAAGGCACCTGGGCACACTGCTTGCTCGTGTTCAACTAGCTGTCAACCAACACTATCAGGCTCTCTACTGCTGGACAACTTTCTAGCCTCTCCTCCTCAAGCATATACTACTTCCTGGAGTTATGACCCAAGTACAGCACTCAGCATTTAGCCAAATTAATGTTATCATTTTTGAAAAAGCTTGCTATGCAGTTTGATTTTTTTCAACAAATCACAAGCCAGGCTCCAGCAATTAGGAAGCTGCTTCTGTCCATGGCTGAAGGAATTCTACCTCAGGACAGGGCTTTGGAAAGGATGGATGACATTTTAGAAGTAGATTCTGCATTTGTTTTATGGAATGCTTATCACAAAGTATGGTAGAAATTACAGAGCCATGTGCCTCAAAAGTGCTTAGCATTTGATCTTGAAATTCTTCCACAAAGTTCTGTGAGAAAACACTTTTTTGGCATGGAAACGTGGGTGAGGGAGAAATGGGTCACACTGGTCACTTCACCATTTATTTCAAAACCACTCCTGCTATTCCCTCTTCAGCAGTTTATGATACGTATTCTTAGCCCTCTTGGCAAGGGAGGTTGAATGAAGACTGTAATTATGTTAACAGAGCTGGGCCGAGCTGTTCAAAGATGCAGAGTAGGCAACATGGAAAGGAGGGGGTAAAATGCAGTATAGATATATTTGAAACAGGAGATAGTTTCCAGTGCACATCAAGTTACAGGGGAGGGCAGTAAGAAAGACAAGAATGAAAAGATACTGAATGTTTTTAGGATATCCATGGAAGGTTCTCTGATATGAAATAGCTATGCTTCTCTGTGGTACCAAGTAAATGATGCTATGCTGTAGCTCTTTCAACTTGGATTCTGCCCATATCCGCAAAAAGCCCTGCTGGCCTAATTTTCTCAAATTTAACTAGATACTTGAAGAGCTCGAGCAAGGGAACTTGCTAGACAGCACTGACAATAACATATCACAATTGTACGGTACATTAAACCCCACACACACTCCCCTACCAATAAAATTCTGTCATAACCTTTATGTTCCATCTCTTTCCAAAAAATTTCTTACTGTTTCATTTAGAATGTCTTCAGTCCATTATTTTTTGTGTTCTAATAAAAAGTCTGTAAGACAAGCAATGTTCCTTTGCTAGTGCATGCAGTACCTAGTTGTGTGAATCTGCAAATATTTTGAAGGACAGCTTTAGAGTCTGAAGTGAACTTGACAAATTCACATAAACAGTGTCTGGAAAACAGTAAAAACGTACTAGGTTCTGTAATTGTGTATAAATAATCAGTAATCTGTAGAATGTACGACCATTTTATCAATGACAATAATGCAAAAAAAAGGTCTGAGAGTTGAAAAGAATGAAAATTTATATACAAGTCAGTAATGCCATCTTGCTGTGAGAAGGGCAAACACCATACTAAGATGACTAAACAAGAGTATAACTTGTTAAGTATGTAAAATTATTCTTCCCATCAGTACTGGTAAAGAAAAATATGGGCCACATTAAATACATCTGAGGAAAGTACTAAAAACAACCCGAAGTCTTGAAAACTTTACCAGTGAGGAAAGGTTAAAAGACTTGGTTTGGGTTTGTTTGATCCAAAATTGAGAGAGAGAACAGCTTGCAGTAGAGGGACAACAAGATCTCTTACGCTAGCCCATATAATCAGAAGAAATCATCAGAAGTAAATTAATTTTTTATCAGAATGGTTCAGGCTGACCAATAGGGAAATCTCAGTAAGATTAATAATTGGAATAGATTTGCCTAGGGAAACTAGGAAATGTCTAGCCCTGGAAATGTTTAGGATAGGTTATACTACCAGTTTTCTCTAATGATATAGTTATACTTTTTCTACCATTGGAAAGGGGGAAGTAGAGGACAAGTGAGGGTTACTTCCACCCTATTCTGTGATGTCTACCCCACGATTGTATGGCTGTGATTTTAGGATAGTGAGGGTAGCCTTAACGACCCAGTAATATTTTGTAAGGTAACCATAAAATGTCCCTTGTTAAAAAGATGTGGCAAAGCATCTGCCTGTTTTCCCTATTTTCCCCTATATTTCCATCCATATAAATTAAAAATACAGGATAATACAGAGACTAGTGCTCTCTTACCTTCACCTGCAACCCAAAACTGTTTTCATCTTATGATTATTGGTATAGCGTAGTTCATTGTCACATACTTATCTGTGAGGTTGACATCAAAGGATCCATTGTTGTATTTTTCCTGTATTTTCTAGAGCCTTCAGACATCATTTCGGTCATCCTCATCTTTTCTATTCGTACTACGGAGTAGTGCAGAGGACTACACTTTTTGTCTCTCAAGCATTCCTTCCTGTTCTTTTCTCGTCTGCTGTACATCCATCAGACTTGATGTAGTGTTACTTCTATTTTATGCACTTTTTTAACTGTTGAAGTTAGAATAGCTGATACAAACTCAGTGCTCTTCTGCTTCATGTTACCTTTTATTTCATCCTGACACTGTACATAAGATCGCTTAACAACTCGGCAAAATAAATACAGTCAAGAATGTTTTTTCTTCAAAGGTTAATAAAGATGAATAAAATAAGATAGCATAATCAAAGAAAATAAGCTAATGCTTTCACTTCAGAATCCATACACTTTCAAAATGCTACAAATCAGTGACAGAACGTACATTTTGTTATGTTTGGGTAAAACTGAAATCTAGTCTAATTTTGTCTTAAGTCTTTATAAATGTGGAATAAAACTAAGTAAGGTTTGTTACTTCCTGCAGGTGGAAGTAGAAGAACCAGCTTCCCAAACAAAAGTGATGTCAGCTGCTCTTGCTTTCCGAAGCCTCAACGTCTCCTGTCCTAATGGACTAGCATTAACTTTCCTTGGTGAAAGTTTTGAAGGCTAGTTTTTTGAACCACTACAGAATAAGAACCTTTTAAAGAAGTTAAAATTACAGATAAAAATGTTTCTTTGTCTTGAGAGATTTAGATTTAACATCTCAGATTTCAAATTCTGTTATAAAGTCTGTTTAATAGTAATCACAACGTAAGTAACATTTTAATTTGAATACAGTATTAATATTCTGTCAGTTTGGTGCTATAAATTTAGTTTAGCACATTTAGTTTATAAATGTGCTACGATCAATGTGATATGAAGTACAGTAAAAAGGATACAGAGAATTTTCAAACACACAATTTGACAAGGAGTGTAAGTTCAAATATTGAATGGCTGAGATGAACAGAGCTGTGACATACACGTACATGCAATCTCTTGACACAGTTGCCTATTATACTCAGTAGCACACTCAATACGTGTCCATAATTTGTCCTAAAAACTTTATTTATTGAAGTAGACAGAATATCTATGTTCGTTTTCTATTCCATCTCAAACTTGGCGAAATTCAGTAATTTTTTTTCCTTTTTAGAGCCAGTTTGGAGATTCCTCTATCTAATTTCAGTTTTCTAAAAGTTCAGCATCCATACTAAACCAATCTAAAATTTTCCTTTTTTTCATGTGGGAAAGACACATCAATAGGACGATGCAGAGTTTCTGAGTAGATAACTGCTTTGAATTGCTATCCAAGAAACAGAAACTGTCCCTCTCTCTGTGGGTTACAGAAGAAGCCAAGTTGAGTTAGTCTTAGTAGCTTAAGTTGAATATCATATGTAAACAACTCGATACTGGGTGTTTAACACTGTTGGAACGTGTGTACTAAGTAATTCAGAATTTGTTTTCAGATTTGGAAGGTGCAGCTGCTACAGTTGAAGCTAAGGAAGATGAGGTTGAGAAAGGTGAGATCAGAACATATAAAGTCAGAGAAGAGGAGGGCGAGAAACGGCGGACTGAAGCGGATGAAGCCAAGGAAGAGGAGGCTGAAAAAGATGAGGCCAAAGCAAACGAGGTGAAGGGAGAGAAGGCTGTGGAAAGCGAAGAGAAGGAACATGAGGCTATAGAAGGTGAAATAAAACAAGACAACACCAAGAGAGAAAATGCCAAGCAACCAGCTTTGAAAATTCTTGTTAGGCAAAGTTATCCCCAGAACGTGAACAACTCTCGTCTATATGCATCAGTGACAAGTCAAAGAAAACAAGAGGTATCAAGAGTCATCACCAGTCAAGGAACTGTTGTAAGATACATGATGGATGGATCTACCTGGGTATGTTTTGCAGCGTCTTTGGAAGCAGCCTGTATAGTGTTATCATTGAATTTGTGCTTTCTCAGCTGGCATAGATAAGTATATAGTTTGTCAGTGTTGGAATTGAGTAACAATGAATTTTGCAGCAGTTTCAAGACTAAAATGCTCTTGGCTTTGTTCAGAATCAGATACCATAACAAGCACAAGGAATTTTAATGGTGAAAACTTTAGGCATGTGAACATTTTAGGCAATTTTGGAATTAGGAAACAGCTTAGTATAGTTTTGAGAACTACATAATATAGTTCTGAGACCTACATGAATCATCTGAAGTGTGTATTAGTTCATCTTTCTTATTTTTGGTGACACAAATGCATCCGTATCTTTTTTCGTACAAGGTTAAGAAAAGATACACTTGTCAGTCCTGTAGACACCTTTTGGTATCCTAAATTTTCATCAAAAAGACTGTATTCCTAAGTTCCTTCTTTGTTTATGCACAAATTAGGTTGCCCAGAATTTTGGTACCTTTTAGGTAACATAAGTTAGATGCCACTTTTGCAGATACTATAATCAGTCAACAACCAATTATCTTTTCTAAGTCTAATACTCTGTGTATTGTAATCAAATTGATGAAAAGATGTGTGCTTTGACTCAGAAACTGTCAAAATTATTCCTTATTTCCTCTTTTTTTTTTTTTAAACAGTTTAAGTAGGCCACAACTGCTAGTACAACTTTGTTACGTTCATTCGTTACATTAAATCTTAAACCATTTATCCAAGATTTCAGAAAAACATACCAATTTCAGTAGTATGCAAAGAAACTAGCTGCCTTTCATTTGTATATCCTCCAGATGCAGTCTCCTGACTGAAGAATTCAGGGCTCGTGTGCCTAGGATGGTCATACCACAGTCTTTGTATACACAGATTCTAGATGACTCCTTCTTTGTATTAATTTAACATCTATGAGTTATAGAAGAATGGAAAGCATATAGACAAGCACTCAGAAAGAAAAATAAATGGTTAATTATCTTACAGGAACTGTAGGTCTTGAGATATGACCGTATGTTGTCCATATGTTTTCCACATTGTATGTTTTCTCCACAGTATATCTGTTTTCTATTTGTAAATGTGTTCAGAGATTAATGAGGTAATTCTGTGCTTAATCACACAAGGAAACTTGCATATCAAGAGTTAGATATTATGGACAGTAGATCTCAGAAATCAGCTATAGTAAAATAAATAACCATTAATTCTTTTTGTTAGACTTGATGGCTAGAAGAATTAGCAGCAATCCTAGACGTGTGGAATACCTGAATACAGATAAATACAGTGGCACAGATGCATTACTGCTGTTAGGAAAAGTGGTATTCATCAAAAGATATCAACCTTTGACCACTTAAGCACTCAAAACCTTTGCTTTTATGCATGCCTACCTGTTACTAAATAGAATCCCCGCTGATTAGATATGTGAACTGAACTAATTAGCAGTCCTTTCTTTTTTTTAATATAGGTTCTTTATTTTTTGCATTTATTCTGTGAGCCTTACATTTCTTCCTTCATCGCATGCTAAATTCTAGTGACTATTGTATTTGTGACATATTGAGACTTCTTATTAGTGTTTGAAATTATTTTAGTCCCTAATATGTCTTTGATTTCTGTAGATTCTGTTTGCTGATGGCACAGTGAGTAGAAGTCCTGATTCTGGCCCTGTCCTACCACCACCTGTAATTCCAGAAAACATGCAACCATTATCAGAACCAGAACCTTTAGCTGAGATGAGCACTAGGAAAGGTAACGTTTCCAGTGTTTTGGATAGATTTAATGTGAGCAGGGCTGATGATACTCAGTAAAGGGCATTTTTCTTTGGTCTAAAAATTGTGCTGGTGTAAAATGCAATTTATCTGTACTCAGCTGCTATACACTGCTTATTTGTTATCTTCATAGCAGATCATTTCTTTCCTACTCCAGCTTTCTTGTAACACTTAAGAGCTCTAATAATAAAAGGGTATGTAAGAACTACATATCTAGCAGAGTGATTTAGTAACAGTCTTCTCAGATAAAGCCTTGTAACTCCAGGAACATCAAATCTTTACTTTCATGTTACACAGTTTTTAATTGTTATATTGAGATACGTCCCATTTACAGTGGACTTGCTGTATTTTTCTTTCTCACTGTATCTATTCCAGGACACCTGCTTTATTCATTATTTGATTGTATAAGCTTGTGGTCTGTCCAAGTATTCTCATGTCATTCCATTTCAAAGAGAAGGAGGCAAATATGTGTTTGCTTCATACCTCACAGTGTGGTCCTACACGACTCTCAGTGCTAAGTAGTGCAAAGAATGATTAGGACTTGCCACAACATTACCTTATAATTTATTGGAAGTATGTGAATAAAAATTGCTGCTAAAGAGAAGTCTGTAAAAAGAAATTTTCTGAATCTTCAAGTCCAGTTCTCTGTTCTTAGGATATTCCTTAGGAAATCTAGAATCATGTTTAAGAACTGACAAACTATCTTCTAATTTTCAGTCTCCATATCTGTGACCAGTGTATATCTTTTATTCCTTATCCTTTATAATGATTTCCCTCTCCTGCCCCCCACCTTTCCTCTCTGCTACTTAGTCTTGACAAATTTGTGGTGAATATTTACACTTTGTTTTGTTTTGTTTCTTTTTTTTTTCCCTAGGACTTATAAACTGTAAACTTTTAGATTCCTACCCAGGCCATGCTATTGTCTTTTACCCACACTTAGTCTAGTTCTCTTTCTTAATGTGAGTGATCAGATTCTCAGTTGTATTCTTGATAAGATCTCTTCATTGCCTTTCACAGTCTAATCTGCATCTCTTTACTTCTGGTGAACCTTAGGTTTGTATTTGCCTTTTTTGTCACTGTACTTTCATGCTGACAATTGTAGTCATTCTACATGGATGCTATATCCAGATCTTTATCTCATTCTACTGTTTCAAATGTGTATGAAGCAGAAATCATTTGTCTTAATCCTTTTTGCTGTAACTTATTTCTGTTGGGCTTTATCGATTCCTAGTACTTTAGTCCTCAAGCTAGTGGGACAGTTCGGGATGTTTTTTTTTCCTTTTAAGCCATTCAGATTCCCTTCTATATTCATGGTACGTTCCAAAGCCATAATCGAATCATAATAATGATAAAGTCATAATCGAATATCATAGCATCCTGTTTACTTTTCCTGTGTTGTTAATAAACATATTAAACAAGATTGGTTCAAGTGAACAATTTTGAATAATAGGTCTTGTTATTTCCCTCTCGCCTGAGACTGTGATTCTATGATAAATTGTTCTTTCAATTCTATCAAAGCCAATACTCACAGAAACTCTTTAGTTGATTGATTTTGTCTTTTCCCTTAGACAATACCAAGTCTTACACAGAATTTTTTGTTTCTGCAGGAAAAGGCAATGACAAAAACATCGTATTGCACCCAAAGAAGGAGGAAATATTTGAAGACGTTACTCAGGGTCTGGTTAATCCTGAGCAACCTAAGGAGAATCAAGCAGGAACCTGGATAACAACAACCCCATTAGGCATTCGAGTGGGAACTGAAGGAGGAAGGCAAATGGTTCTGGAGCCAATCTTATTCTATCAGGCAACTGACCCAGCTGATGGAACAGTAATACTATTTTTGTGTTGTTATACCACTGTCTACTAAGCTATGTGACAGGGCTGCCATCATCTGTTGCAGAAAACATTTTCAAAACATCCTACAGACTGTGTAATTACATCATTACTAATATAAAAGCTGTAGATGTTGAAGAAAATGTAAATCCTTGGTCTCTGACACAGATAAAGTTGGAGCAGACCAGCTTCTTCAGAGTTTCAGTACATAATGCATAATGCTTTGCATTACCGTTGTTGCTGTCACAGGTATCTCAATGCTAATGTAAATCCACGTTCCCTTATTATTTCAGGTTATGACTGTACGAGATGATGAAGTGATAATTGTTGAGAAGCTGGATGGCAGCAGAGTAGTAGATCATGCAGATGGTACTAGAATCACAACTTTTTACCAAGACTGTGAAGAACATCCTGTAGCTCAGGAGAGCAAGAAAACAGGTAAAAACAAAAGGGGAATATTTATCTTTGTTTTATCTCGTGATAGGGATAACTGTCAAAATATACTTTTAAAAGGCTTTTGCTCATTCTAATCAAGAAGGCTCATGCCTTGTGTAGGGAAAGTTATTTAGTGAACAAGAAATGTCAATGGCCAAATTAATATACCTGTTCAATTTGTTCTTTATGACTTGTGCTGCTGAATAAGAATTTCTTCATATCTTAGAGCGTGTATCACAGGCAGAATACATTTCAGTGATCCAGTTTGTATGTTACAAATATCCGAATCATTATGGTTAGGATTATACTTGATAAATTAAGTATAGCCATCCTCAGATAATTTTTTCTATATTCAGTGCTCAGTCCAAAAATTTTAAGGTTGTACAGTGTCTGCATAACAAAATTAGATGATAAAGGATAGTATGAAAAAAATGTAAGGACCTTTTACTGAGAAGATAAAGGTCAGAGGAAAGAAATACAAGCTGAATTCTAGGACTTTTCTATAATTCATTTACTCAGGTCCAGTTTTTTTTCTGTATTAATTTCTAGATGAACTCTCAGAAACCATCACAAGGAAAGTAAAAAGGATTCGAGTAGAAAACCCCAAATTTGCTACTGTTACAACAAATTGTGAGGATGGTACCTGTTGTACCATTTTTGGAGATGGGACATCCATTATAGCAAAGCCACGGGGAACATATCAGGTAGAAGTTACTTTTAGTTTGTGACAGTGATATTTATGTCTGTGTCCCAGATTACCTGTCATCGGTTTCATCTTGACTGTTTTAATTCCCCTCTCTATAAATGTCACGAATCCTGTGATTCTCTCAACCTTATACTCTGCCAATGTTTAAGTAATTCTTCACAATTGTGTAGTAAATTTAATTCACAATCTTAAGTTTTCTTGAAGTCAAAATTCTACAGATACAAACATTAGCTTGCCTCCTGGACCTCATCTTCCTTCCTTCTCTCCATCCATTCCATTAAAGCATCCCCAATTTTTACTGCAATAGGTTCTACCCATCAAGACAGGCTCCCTTTTCATTGATGAGGATTGCTCAGCAGTTTATACCCATGAAGTCTGCAATTTCACCACCAGGAAGGAAGGGACACAAGCAGGGAGATATATTATGAAACATACTTCCAGCACTATTTGTGAGATGATGGATCCTGAAGGAAATCTTTTCAAGGTAAAATACATGGAGATAAACAAGTTCATGCATTCTAAGTAATTTTATCTCATGAACAACTCTCAAAGCCTTCTTATAGCCTTGTGGCACTCCCAGTAGCCTACCTAGTCAGAAGGCATAGATCCTGAATCAGAACTCTGAAGTGTTACTGAGAAAACGTGACTGGTCTCAGGTTTAACTTTTGTGGTATTTCCCTCTTTTTAGAGAGGTTGAAGTGAAACACAAGATCTACAGTTTACCTCACCTGTAAAGTTACCTTAGTTACTGTGACTTGTATTACAGCAAAAAAATCAGCTCTGCAAATGTGGATAGAAAATTAGAGGGGATATTGGCTTTTCAGAAGGACCTTAGAAAAACTGTAATCTGCCTAGTAAAATATTGTTGTAAAATTCAGTCTTAGAAGTCATATTGTTAGTGCTTTGATCTTTCCACACCTACACCTAAGGCATGTTTTTGAGCTAGGTTAGTACTTTGCTACAAGTTCGGGAAATAGATAGTTTAAGTGTCTGTGACATACATGTTATTTTCTAAATGTGATATCCAATTATAATCCTCCCAATTTTTCCAGATTGTATTTATTTATTTATCATCATGTGCTCTGATAAATCTGATAGAATGTACAGTAATGAGGATATCATGTAGTTTCAAAGTTCTCAGACATACAGTTTGGCACTGGACATATGCATTATGATGCAGTTTTTAACCTGGTTCCCTAAGCTGGATAAATTGTGCTTATAAAAATATATTTTATCTGTCAATATCTCCTTAATAAATTTTGAATAATCAGTGGAGGGGTAGAAATTTAAAAGGTATCAATTTCCTACAAACTCAATGTTATTCAAATTATAGAAGTTGATTGGCATCAGCATCAGAACATCCACCTTTTTCCCAGCTGGTACATAGAGAACAAAAGACAAAAGTTGAAGAAGCTGTGGGGCAGCTGAAGGTATTATGAAAGCAGTGATCACAGGCAACGTGGGGTGTACTGAGAAGGGCGAGATGCAATACGAGAAGACACAGACATGGAAAATATTCAAAGAGTAAACAAGTTTCATTGGTTTTGACATTAATGAAGTATATTTCAATTACATTATCCCACACTATTTTACTCTCAAGACCCCATTTTCATTGGTGTGAGGATAAGAGGAGTGTTCAAGTGATGGAGCTGGTGTATGCAGTACCAGTATCACCTTATGAATCTATGTTTAATAGGAAGCACCCAGCTTTAGAGTCCTGCCCAGCGTGTATTTTTTATATGAAGTTGCCTATTGATGCATGCAGATATATATATTGCAAACGTAATGTAATCATAGATGACCTCATTTGACAACTCACAATCTCAAAGCATGTCAGCATGTAGTATTAGCATTTCTGATATGTCATGTTTTCCTAGAAATGTTTTCACTTTTTTCACTATGTTTTCAGTTTTCTTCATTTCTTTTTCTCGTCAATTTCAGGTTGCTCAACATGGTTTTATTTTTGGTCACTGAGCTAGATTATACTTACAGTCCAGCAGCAAGTTACTGTTTTAAATACATCATGCATCTCAAATCATTTTGCATGATTTCTGTTGTAGGTCATGGCTGATGGCAGCACATCTGTGTTAGTTCAAAGCATTGGCTTTGACAGCAAGGAGAACAAAAGTTCAGCATCCGTAGTCCCAGAAGTTAACAAATCCATCTCTTGTGATGAACATGTCCCCAGGTAAACTTCCCTAGGTTGATAAGTTTACACTTTCTTTCTTTGCTACTCTGTATTTGTACAGGGTTTGTAGACTTGCACTTTCTTTGTTCATTACTGTGTATTTCTGCACTTGATGTCAATGTCCTGAAATTCTGTTCTCTTATTTTGTTATTACAGAGCTTTCTTATTTTCTCCATCTAGAAAAGAACACAATTCAGAAGTCTTGGATTTGATGAGGGTGGTGGGTTGGCACTTGTCAGCTGCCAGACCCACTCAGCCTCTCTTTCACTTCCCCCTCCTTGATGAGGCAAGTGGAGAAAATAAGATGGAAAAGCTTGTGGGTTGAGATAAAGACAGAAATCACATACAAATTACTGTAGTGGGCAAAACAGACTCAACTTAAGCAAAAGTAATGTAATTATTGCCAAGATTTGAATAGTGAGAAAGAAGGACACACAAAAAAACACTTTCTCCCCCATCCCTTTTTTTCTGCAGGCTCAACATGACTACTCTACTTCTTCTCCCTGTCACCTCCTTAGCTGTACAGGGGGTGGGGAACGGAGGTTGTGGTTGTGGTCCCTCCCAATTCCTCTCTGCCTCTCCTTCCTTCTCACAGTTTTCCCCTTTTCCAGCATGTTCCTTATCCACATGCTGCAGTCCAAGGCCACAGTTCCTTAAGGAAATATGGTAGACCTTCAAGATCATCAAGTCAAGCTAACCTACACTAAACCATGTCCTGTTGTGCCAGGTCCCTATGTCTTTTATATCTCCAGAGTTGGGGACTCCATCACTTCCCTGGGCAACCCATTCCACTTTGTGCTTGACCACTCTCTCCATGAAAAAAATTCTTCGTAATAACCAAATAGAACATCCCCTGGCATAAGTTGAGATTTCCTATTACTTGTTCCCCAAGAAAATAGTTTGACACACTCTTCACTGCAACCTCTTTGCAGGGTTGTTGGAAAGATTGGCAAAGTCTTATCTCAGTCTCCTTCAGACTAAATAACCCCATTTCCTTCAGCATTTCCCCATAACTCTTGTTTTTTACTCCCTTCACCAGTTTTGTTTCTCTTCTTTGCACATGTGTAAGCAATTCAACATTGTTCTTGTATTGAGGGGCCCAGTGCTGAACAGAGTATTCCAGATGCAGGCTCACCTCCAGATGCAATGCTGAGTACAGGGGCACAATCATGTCCCTGATCTTTCTGGCTGCAGTATTACTGATGCAGACCAGGATGCTGTTGGCCTTCTTGGCCATCTGCTGGCTGCCTGACAACCAGCAACCTGAGCTCCTTTTTCTACTGGTCAGCTTTCCAGCCAATGTTCCCCAAGCCTATACCAATGCATCAGGTTGCTGTGACAGAAATGAAGGACCTGGCATGTAGCCATGTTCAATGGCATGTGATTGGACCCAGCCTATCCAGATTCCTCTGCAGAGCTGTCCTACCCTTAAGCCAATCAACTGGCCCACCTAGGTTGGTATCACGGGCTGCTCTGGCACCTGGAGCACCTTATCCTCCTCTGTCCTTTGTGTCTGCAAGATTGTTTCTCATACTATCTTTCTCACCCCTCGCTGCCTGTGCAGCATTTTACCCTGTCTTAAATATGCTTTCCCAGAAATGTCCCCCCAGCTTGGGCTCAGCTGTGTGGCTGGGGATGGTGCAGCCAGCTGGAGTTCTGTGTCTGGCACAGAACTGCTCTCTGAGCAGCCTTCCCCGTTGTCAAAACCTTGCCTCCTATACACAACACAATCAGAGTTCTGTGGCACTCCAGGTTCTTCATCATCCATATGGATGGTTCAGGAACCGAACTCCTGCGGAGCAAGGATGTGGAAGAGTATCTTGCTGAGGTCTGTGGTGATCCAACTGTTGCAGTCTTGCAGGAACCTGTACAAGGATATCCAGGTAGGAAGATTTAGTTCATTTTCTGACAAACTAGTGACAAAAATAATCAAAAGTAGAGTCAGAAGTTTCAAAGCTCATTTGGATGGGAAATATGTAAATGTTTTCCCTGTGTGGGCAATTGTCCACTGTCCTGGCACTGAAGGAAAGGGAAGAGAGCTTGTGCAAAAGCTTGGAGAAACAGAGAATTAACTGAACGATGCTTTGAAAGGATAAGAAAGTGAACGAACAACTGGCATATCTTTATTCACTCTCACACTTACAAACAAAAGCATTTGCCAGATTCATAAATCCTCTGTGTATCTCTATCAAAAACACTGAATATCTTGCAGTCTTCATATAGTAATATAGCTGTCTTTATCAGTGAAGTCAAACATAATCTGTTGTCCCTTAGTCTAGTTGTAGAAAGATTAAATGTACATTACTAAAAATCTGGAAAAAGAGGACTGAAATGGGAGATTCCAGTAGCACCTGGCAACAGCCACCTCATTACACCGATGCAGTAAGTTACATCCTGAAATGGTTATTATTGTGAAGTTAGTGGGAAATAGTGTTTCTGTAAATATATGGTGGCCTAACAAGATAGATGTAAAGCCTAGACATGGTAGACCTAATGAAATAAATGTATCTTGAAAATGACAGAAACGAATGTAGAGAAATTATAACAATGATTAGTTCCCCTCTATATAAACTGAAAGGAATGATTTTCTCATGGGAATAGAGGAAAAGTCCTAGGGGAGCCAAAAAGATAAGGGAAGTGGAAATCTCTGGAAGATGGAGAAGATAAGCACCTGGTGGAAATCCCATTCAAGAAAACCTATCAAGATTTACCTTGATAATAAGATGTTACAATTCTGTATTATTGTGACAGAACATCTCAGTGGAAGTATCAGTTTTGAAGGCCACCTTTTGGATAGAGATAATAGTAGATTAAGTAGACTTTGGATCTGGGTAAGAAAAAAACATTTTGAAACACTTTAAAATTAATTGCAACAGTAAAAAGAAATAATAAATAATTTCCAATAGAATCATTCTGGTGATCAGACCGTGATGTATAAAGCACATTGAGGAACTATGTTTGTATGAATCTAATATATATCTTCTGAAATTAGTGTTCAATACACACAAGTCAGTGGTCTTTCTTCCTTTTTTCCACACAATATGCAAACAAACTGCTTCCTAAAAGAAGTAGCCAGTTGTTAAATGTAGGCTGAGTAATCCAGAGCTGTCCAGCTATTGTATAATCACCTCAGTGATCCAATATTATCTATAGCCTTGGGTATCACATTTTCACCTGGAGTTTTACATCCGATCATAAGTTTCATTATACTTATATTTTTCTGGAAAGTATATTTTTCTGGATGTCTGAGACCCTTGCCCATTGTTTTTGGATTCAAACTGATTCTTACCAAAATACACTTTCAAACCAGGTGCTGTAAGTATTACCATCCTCTTCCCCTTGTCTGAAGCCTCTCCCTGGGTGATGAAGAAAGAACCAGAGAGTATTGTTCCTCCAAATCTTCGGCCAAGAACTTGGAATGCATTTTCTCCTTATGAGGTATAATTGTTTTGAAACTGTCTTTTACTGCTTAAGCAGTACCATGTTTGTCACAGAGGTTATTGGAACTCCAAACAATGTGACAGTTAAATAAGCAATTAAATTTATTTTATTAAGCAAACAAAGCAAGAAGTGGGCTGTGTTGGGAAAAAATCTAGTCAACTTGGGCTTCTTTTATGCTTGCTGAGGTGATTGCAACAGTTTTAGGGATAGTTTTTTTTGCCAGATGAAGAGATTGTAGGATCTGTAAATTATGCCCAAGGATGTACTAACATGATTTACTGGATCTCCAATGCTATAAGCACAGCATGTGCTTTTCAGCTGAAACATGAATTATTGATATCTATAGTTACCCAGTGATATAAATAGCCTCTTGCTTTTTTTGCTTGCTCTTGCCTATGTTCAGAAGGAGACCACAGTCAGAGCACACATTTGGAAGGGTCTCTGCATTGGATCCAAAGAGGAGACATGCTTACCAGTACCTGTGCGAAAATGTCCAAACAAACTGCAAATCCGTCAGCTGTTCCAGTATGAACCACTCAGTGATGAACTAAGAAAAAAGCTACAGCTTTCTCTCAAGGTAATACAATCATATTCTCTTCATTCTTCCAGTGAGTTAGAGAACAGACAAAATGGGTAACATGGATTTATATATCTCTGAGACAAGAACCATAGTACAAACCATTTCATATGTAGGCAGGTGCCCTACGAAAAACGTGATTTTGAAGCTGCTTGTCTCTCTTCTCCTATACCTTTTGGAACCTACTTTTCTGAGCAAATACATGGGGACCAGTCCAGTGCACATCACAGACTGTATACTAGCAAATCAATGCTGAGAGAAAGGGAAATATATGTTACTTTTTTCTTTGCTTAGGGTTTATTTTCCTGATCAAAACCTTGAAAATATCTATAATGTTACAAAATAATTTTGAATCCACTGTAAATCTACAGTTAGCTTAGTGATGAAGTCACTGGGACAGTCTTCATTACTGATTAGTTTTTATAGGTCAGCATAGAACATTTCTAGGTTGAAGCCTGAGTTCTGTCGCTAGGTTCACGTCTAGCAAATAGCTGTGTAGCCTTCTGCAAAAGTGTCTGTCCATCACTCGTTACTGCCTGGTTCATAAAAAAGAACAAGTTGCAGCTTAAAAGCTTAAAGCATTCTGAGATAGGATCTGAAAGTCCTGCTATTGATCCTTATTAGCACTTCACTTTTTAGTTTTTGTATAAAACACTGATTTATTTGATTCATACTGTCAAGATGCTCTTAAAACAAATTGTATAGTTAAAAACATTATTATTTACCAGTCAGGGAATAACAAAATACACGTGTTCTATAATTAAATTGCTAAACATTTTGATGGTGGCATTGCAGACTGAATTTCAAAATTAATGGCAAATAGAATCTGTGATGGTGGAGGCAAACTGTAGCCGGTTAGACTTTTTTTTCCACCTTACATTTCAAGAAAGGCATGTTTGCAATAGAAAAACATTAACAGCTGTTCAACTTTGGCATAGTTTGAGACACACTAATCCATCAGAACTAAATTTTACTCTTCTACATTCTATAAATGTGTAGGTTGGTCTGAAAGTAATGCCTCCTATTATTTCCATGAAAACTACAACAGATACAAAGAGTACAATAACACTATTTGATAGAGCAAATTCTCATCTACAAAACAGTACAACTTAGTCATCACCATTAGCTGTATATTTTGCCAGCAATAAACAAGAACCTGCATGCCATGTTCAAAAAAATCTGCACCAGCAGAGGTGACCCAGTGTTTCACAGCTGCTATGATGATGCTGTTGTTAGGAAAATGTTGCCATCACAGTAAATCTTTCATAAGCCCAAACAGATGAAAGTCAGAAGGCACCAATCCAAACTACTTGATGGCTGTGGTAGGACTGTACAGACAAGATTGGCAGTGTGCTCCACAATCTTCAGACTGGTTTGGGGCCTGGCACTATTGTGTTGCAAGTGAAAGGCTGTTGTCTTCTCTAACCTGACTCTGAAAATTTGATCTTTCAGCTTAGTCAGCATCAAAATGTAGCAGTCAGAGTTGATGGTTTGTCTGATATTCCAATGTTGCGACCTATTCCAGTCATTTCCAGTGCATTGAAGCCAATATTCAGCTCCATACACAGTTGCCTGGTTGTAATCCACTGATTTGTGTGTATGAGCTGATCAAGGCGCTCCTCATTTTGTGGTGTGACAAATGTGCATGGCCATTTGGAACACGAATTGTGTTTCTCATCATTGTCACCACTGCTAACTGCACCACCCACCACCTCACTGTGCTCACATCCGTTGGTTGGTTTTCATAAACATTCAGCAAGTGTTGATAAATGTCAACAGGAGCAATTTTTTCCACATGGAGGAATTCAGTAACATACCTTCATCTGCACTTCCATGTCAGATGCTATTTTGTCAAACTGCCATCTGTCACATGGTAACAAAATCTAAAAGAAAATTGGTGGAAGGTTCAAGCTCTACTACCATACCATTGCTTTCAGAGCAGCCCTCATATATCAAACTTGTTCTTTAATTTACATATTGAGTTTTCAAAGGTAACAGTCTTAAAAATAATAATAATAGTAAATGTTCCACACCAAAATCCCAAATTACATCACTCCATTGACCAGATCTCTTCTGGATTTTAGAGGAAGAAGAACACTGTTATGCTGGGAAGGAAGAATTGTAATTATTGGCACTGAGGAAACATTTGTAAATAACTGCATTAATGTGCAGTGAAAAAACCCTCATTGCTCATATATCAATGTCAAATTAATGGATTTTTCCAGAAACAGATATCTTAAATCTTTAGCCAAATGCTCATTTTTGCAGAACTAAATCAGTATCTAAAGAAAAAGAACTGGAACTAGAAGCAGATTATTTCTGCCAACCTTCTCCATGCATAAAGTTCAATGTTGCATGTAACTTTCTAGCAGGGTGATGTGTTAGGGCAGCTGTCTCCAAAGACCCTTCTTTTCCATCCAGTTGATCACCTAATGGATAAAGAAATGTGTAAAAAGAGCATGCCCTTTTCTTTAGCACTCAGTGTGATTTTGAGAAAGTATGCTTATGTATAAAAGCAGAGCTTCAGACACTTTCTAAGCCTGATTTTTCAACTATGATACTCTAAATTTCCATTTCCCTAACAGGGATCAAATGGAAAGAAGACAGAGATCACAACCAGTGTTTGTTCGATCCCCTTTATTCGTTAATGTGATCTTAGTAACGTGATCAAATCATTGTTATTAATAACAGATAGGTGTTGATTAAACACATTCCTTTATTCACTCATGTAGTTCAATCAGATGCTTGCACGCTCATCATTCTTGCCTGGCTAGTGTGACAGCTGGGAGGCCAGCCCTTACTTCAACGTGAGAAGCACAGGATCATACAGGCACACACCAAGGGATTCTAAGTAGCTGATTGCCACCCTGTTGGGTGTAGGTCCAAGTCATACAGCTCACTGTGGGTGTGAATGTGTGCAAGTGGCCTGGTGCAAATTAAGCAGATGCTTTGTGTCCTCAGTTTGTCACTTCTTGCATATTCAACAGTATTGCTTGCTAGTCATCAGAGTTGATTAGACCCTGGCAAGCTTTCACTCGTTCTCTGCACACATTCCTCTTCTTCAGCTTTTTGTAACTATTTCCCCCTGCAAACCTGTAGATATGGAGTCACACATTCTCACAGAAGTGCTCTTTATGACACTGCAAAGTATACTTATACCCATTACTTCTACAAACTTTTTTCTTTATGTGTCCATTAAGTCTACTTCTGCAAAGCATACTTGCTTGTTCTTTTTCTATTGTCCCCACAAGAAATACATAGAAAACATTTTAAAGCAGGAAGATGAGCTGGAAGAGATGAATTTAAAAGAACCAAGAACAGAAGAGGAAAAAGAGAATGCTGCAAATCTCCTTGACCTGGCTAAGGTGAGAAAGAACTACTTTTTTTCCAACAAATATACTGTATTGCATTGCAAGTGCCACACTTGAAACTCTGTTATAGTGTATGTTCGGATAGCACAGTGCCTCCTTCACTGTAATTTAGTGGTAAAGCAAAGCCACGCTGTTATTTAACGTTTAGCTGGATTACTGAATGTCACTACTGCCATCTGGGGAAGGACTGCTGAAAACAGCTTAAGAATTTGGATTCTTCAGAACGATATGTTCCCAAACACACAGGCCAAAAAACACTGAAGTGCTTGTGTTCCCCAGCATTAGGATGAGAATGTTTCTAGGCTGCAGCTGGGAGACTTGTCTTTCAGTCAGTACCACCTTCACGTCAAGAGTTTAAACCCTCCTTTCAAGGTAATCTAGAAACAATCTGGAGGAATATTGTTACTGTTTGTCTCTGCTTATATTTTTGTAAAATACGTTCCGTTAATTTGCACGGCTGATTAGACTATGAGGAAAAAATGGGAGGGGAACAGGGAAGGTGCTGAAAAGGTGAAGAGAAGCTTGGAGTTAGGGGCCAGGAAACTGTGAGGTCAGTGGGAGATGAGTGGTGACAAACTGAAGTTCAAGCAGCAGAAGTGGGCGGGCATTAGGATGAATGAGAGACACTGTTTACATCTTACGTTAAAAATCATCACATCTTACATAGCGCATTCAGTTTGCTGTCTTTCAGTTCTTCAAATCATGTTTTCTTCAGTGTTTTTTAAATTTGGGACCTGGCATCAAGTTAATTAATGTGCGAGACTTTTAGGTTATTAAACACTGCTTTCCTTTTTATTTCCACTTAGTCAAAAAACAAGCATATAGCAAATTTAAACATACTGAATTCAAAAACCTGATGTTTGAATTAGCCACATTAGTGTAAATATTCACTACCAGATCATTGATCCATTTTTCAGAAGTGTGAGAGTATTCTAGAAAATGAACATCATCTTAGGCTTAGAGTCTACATTTTAAAAACTTGTTTCAATGTGCAAAATCAGTAGACATTAAATCTTTCCAGTGTTAAATGCTGCTGCTGTCTTTCTCTTACCTCTCTGGATTTTATTCTTCCTTACAAGCTTTAAAAATAAAATGTAATCATGTAATTCCACAATTCACCCCTGAACCTTTTAGTCAAAGTGACCTTTCTGATTTGCTGATATTACAACTTCCACATACATTTTTCTCAACACTTTTCATGCGATGTGCACTTTTTAAATGACAGCAGAGAAAAGATACCTTAAAAAAATAAAAAATAAAAAATAAAAAGCAGGAGGTAGGAGGGAACTCACAATCTTTCTGGAAAGGTTGGTATTGAGAAATGATCTCTCGGTAATCTCCCTGTGTCCTTTATGTGCTTTGATGAGAGCCAGGTGCCGAATCTCACATGCTATTTAGTTCCAATGGATTTTTCTCCTGACTCATCATTGCTGATTGCCCTGGCTACCAGAGCACATTTGCAGCTACAGATTTCACATTGGAAAACTGTTTTCTGAGACGTAGAGTCCCACTGTGGACCTTCTGTGTTATATTCCTCTGAGGTCTCCACTGTTCCCTAGTTCTGTTATAATGTAGACTGTCTGATGACAAGAACTCTGGTTTCCAGTTAACTGCTTCAGGGACGGCATGAAAACAAAGGAAATGGCTTAGTAAAAGAGTCTGTCACTGCTCAAACGCTTACTGAGGAGCTCTCTCATGCTTCCCCTACAGCTAACAAAGCCTGCAATTTCCTGAACCTATTTCCTATTTGACTCTTTTTGCCTGTGAGTTTGAGGTATGATTTGAATATGAACTGGCTTAGTTGATGTAATAAAGAGCAACTCTGTAAAACATGAAGCTAGCCGTGACGTAGATCATCAAGAAGGAAACCTATATTTTTAGGCCAGGAAAATTGTGCCTCATTTCTTTTTCTTCCAGCTCATGTTTTCTAACACACTGATGTACCTCCATTCCAGTAGTCATGTTGTCAGGTAACAGATAACATTTGTTTAGGATAGAAATCCTTTAAAGAGGATATGATTGTTAGATCTGTTTCTCACATAGTCACAGTTACTCTTTCTTCATTACAGTTCTTCCCTAACTGGGAGAAATCATCTGAAGATCTCAGTGCCAAAGGTAATAAAAATTGAATACCTATCTTAATAATCCCCTTAATAATTCATAGCCCTTTTCCATAGAAAAATATACAGTGTTCAATCTCATAGTGACACTACTCTTCAAAATGTTATTCTTCTTCCCCTCTTACCTTGCCAAGGGTTTTTCTACTTGTTAAGAGACCAAAACACAATATGTAATGGAAATGAGAATTTCTGCAACAAAGGCTTACTACAGTTTTCTAATTTAAAAACAAACAAACAAACAAAAAGCCACATAATTAAAATGCACTTGTAATGTACTATTATTAACAAGGAAGATATTGTGAAAGAGGCTCATTAAAAGAGGAAGAAAAGAAGAAAAGAAAAAGAAAAAACAGGAAAATACAAAAATATGTTTTATTGTGAAAGAAATGCCAAATAGGTTCATATTTCTCAGTACTCGTGTATCTTAAGTTTAACCACAGAAATTTCTTTTGAACAAAGGAATTTTATTTGAACTCACAGTGTAGATTCAATGCTTGGAAGAAGCAACACAGTTTATAAAAGATGTCTGTAGATAGGGAAACTTTATAAAAGCCCTCAAATTTGTCGCAGTCTTACAGGCTGGCTTTTCTCCATGGAATATATTGAACTAATAGTTCAGTAACCTGATAATGTTGATTGTGGCTATGAAGCAGCAGCAATTAAAGTACAACCAAAGTAGGCTGAAAGTAATAAAGGTACCTAAAAGCCCACATTATTTTCCTCGCCTGGAGACAGAGTTGCTCACTAGTTAGAAAGTGACTGAATGTTAGCAACTTTTCCTGCTCACAGCTATTTGATTTGTATCTTGAACATAAATACAGGAAATACAGAGTGGGGGTATGAACTTAATCTGCTTCCGATTTGGGGGTTTTTTGTTTGTTTGTTTTCTATTGATTGAATTAATTTCTTATCAGCTAATGTTCTGAACTTGATGTTGGAAATGAAGTTCTTTATGCCTCTTTCCTCACAGTAGTAAAGAATCTGTAATTGGCCTGTCTCGTATTAATGTTTATTGTCTGTAAAAAAAAAAAAATGGAAGAACCCAGTTTTCTCTTCAGCTGGCTCTGGAATATGTTCCTGGCAATTAATCTTTAATATGATTAGAAGTGATTCATAAGAACTAATTTTATCTTCACTGCTTTTAACCGTAGCTTTTCATCAAGTATAAGAAAGATGCATTAAGATATGTCCTTTCAAGTTTGTTAGCCATAACGCTTACAAGCGCGTAGCAGGATATGTGCATTCAGTAGTGCTCTTTACATTGCAGCTCACATAACTGAGCTGTATGAACATGCAGTGGCTTCTCAACGCCTGCTTCACACCAAGAAAAGAGTCACAGAGCAAACAGCAGACCAGCAGCAGAGCTTCAGGTAGGACGTACCTGTGAGAACTGATGTAAATGTAGGTAACACAAAAGTAGGAAATAAGCACACAGGAATGGCATTGTCCTGGCTGCTGCAAAGAACCAAGACTTAGATCTCTGGGTACATATCCCAGTGTTTTACTAGTTTTTCCTGTGGTTATTTTGTCCCTCTGTGCCTCTCCTCATCTGAAAGATACTCAAACGTCTGTTGGAAAAGGTTTTTTAGGAATATTTTGGTTGAATTGAACAATATAAATGGAAATATGTGTGAATGATTTTCCAAATGATACAAATCCAAGTCAGGAGTCACTAGCAATGTTAATGTTTTGGACTTCCATAAAGAACATTTTCTTTCCAGGGCTGTCTTGCAAGTGTTTTTGTGCTTATAAAACACTATGCTAGTTTTCTTGTTTTCATTACCTTTTTCTTTCATAATTATTCAGCACAGAAGAACAAACTCCAGTGTCCAAATGGCAGAGCAAACTACAAGAGCACAGGTAATAGTATTAGTAGGGCAGAAATTTACTTATTTTAAAAGCCAACTGAAGTCTGCATTTGGACAGACTTACTGCTTTCATGAGGTCTTGAGTGCTGTGCTCTGCTAGCAAATAAAGGGGTGTTCTCTGCAAGTTCAGCAAATGCTGAATGGATGGTTTGCCTTTCATTTTGTCAAAACCTGATAGTGTTTCTGTTAACTTAGCATAATTAAAACAAGGGCTGAAGTCAGAAATCCTCTATTCTATCATCTGGTTCTGCCACCAGTGTGAAAAATAATATATATTAATATTTTCAGATGCTAATGCTTTAGGTTAAGATTCTGGCTTTTTTTGTAAATCCTGGCTGATTTTTCTAGTAGAACCCCAGATATACCTGTGGTGCTGCTTCAAAGCTTCTCAAGGCTGAACAGTCTCTTCCTCTGCACATATGAAAGATGCTTCAAGCCCTTAACTCTGTGGCCCTTCTCTGGACTCACTCCTATAAATCCATGTTTTTCTTGCACTAGGGAGCCCAGAACCCAGTACTCCGGGTTGCTCTCACCAGCGCTGAGTAGAGAGGAAGGTTTACCTCCCTGAATCTGCTGGCAACACTTCTATCACTGTCCAGGATTTTGCTGGTTGTAGTCACAAGAGCACATCCTTGGTTCAACTTGGTGTCTACCAGGACTCCTAGGTGTTTTGTAGCCTTGTCCCCTGGTTTGTACCTGTGCATGGGTTTATTCCTCCACAGGTCTCTGACGTTGCATTTTCCTTTGTTGAACTTCATGAGGTTCTTCTCTGTCCATTTTTCCAGCCTTTCAAAGTTCCTCCAAATGGCAACACACCCATCTGGTGTATTAGACTCCCACCTTCAGAAGTTTGAACAAGTTTTTTTTCTGAGCATCCACAGAATAATCAAGTTTTTCTGACAGGAAATACTGAAATTTGATTAATTTTATATTACAAATGTTAGTAATCACAATGCATCTGCAATACCAATCCTCAGGTTTAAATGTTTGTTGGAAGGTCAGAAAGGCACTATTAGCAGTCTCAGACGTGATCCGCAAGATTTACGTAACTGGAGTATGTTTTGAGTAAGAGCTCTTTATAGCAGCCAAAGCACAGCATGTATGCATTTTTATCAGACCTCCATAAATCAGTGTCTGCAGAGAACTGTCTGCAAGCCAGTCCAGCCTGTTCTTGGTCTGCCTCTGAGAAAATTGCAAATTACAAGAATATTGTTCACTGTAATTAAACAGAAAAAAAATAAAATAAAATGCCACTTTGCTTTATCCCTTTTGTTCTTTAGTGTCTCGGATATTGTACTGAAAGCAGGATGAACTCAATTATGTCTTTTTTCTTTCTTTTCCTTACCAACAACGACAAAATTTCTTAGGAAAGAACTTGATGAAGGAAAGAAAACCTTAATGGCAATAAGAAACAAAATAATTCCTCCCTACTTCAAATCAGAATTGGGCAAGGCATTTCTCTCAAAAAAGGTAATGGAGATGAAAACTGGGTAAGTTTATGTGAGGCCAGGTAACCTCTGCCATAGTCCCACACTTAGAGATATGGTTTTACATCTCAGCCTCAAATTAACTCCAGCAACCATTACAGAGGACAGTTGTGGAAGAATTAATACTAGGAATTAGATACTCTTGCCAAAGGAAATGTATCTTAGAGGTGGCATGTATTTACTGAGGCAAAACTATGGAGATTCCTTAGGTAAACTCTGGACAATCTGATTGATCCATAGCAGATACTGAACCTTGGGTCTTTTCACCCATCCCCCAGAAAACATCTCTCTGTTAACTTGAAAAGGAATCAGTAAGACCAAACCACCTGTGTTAACTGGAGGTGACCTTGGGAACTTTCTTCTTGTAATCCCACCTGATCAGTGCTATGAGTATAAAGTATAGTCAAAACCATTTGGGATCTGCAGCATATTTATGTGCATAAATTCTGTTGTTACCTCTTTGGTTCTGCTTCTTATTATTTCCATTGACCTTTTTCTTTTCATAGGGGAGGTATGCTGATGAGGTTGAATTTTTTATATTTATTGTTGGAATACCTAAGCCTCTTTTCATCCTTTTTCTCTATAGTTTCCTGATGTGGAAGCACTATCTAAAGAACTTCCTCCAGTTCCACAAAAAGAAAGTGGGAATCTCCTTCCAGAGACAATGAAAAACATCAGGAGAGGTAATTTGGACTCGACTGTCTGGTAGCATTTTAATATCTTCTCCATTTTTATTTTTAATTTTTTTTTTACCCAGTTGCCTCATTTCATATTGAGGTTAAATTTAAGAATAAATTTTCTGCCTCTGTGTATTCTCAGACATTTTGATAGCTATGGTAACATATGAAGCATACCCAGCAGCATTTCCTCACATTGAGGTCCATCAGTATGGAGTAGGCTGTGTCTATGTTAGCAAATTCAGTCTCACAAAAAAGGCAGCCATTTCCCCAGCCAACTTAAATGCCTAACAATGTTTCTGGGGAGACTGCTCAACAGCACTGTCAGTATCATGCCAGTGTTCAACAATTTGACCATATAGATTAACATGTTTGAGTATCTTGAAATGTTTCCATTTAATCCACTAGTACCAGTGTGGCCTATGAGACTTCTGTGTTTCACGTGCCAAAGGAGCCTTTGCAGACATCACTGGCTTTGGATGCAAAGCTGAGGAATTGTGCTATGAATGTGAGGATTGATGGATGCAGAATGCTCAAAAAAAAAACCCAAAGTGAAATAAAAATAGTCAGGAATAAGTGAGCAAGAAATGAGGGGGCCAAGTTTGGAAAAAAGACCAGAAAAAGCTGAGAGATGATGCAAATACTGAAATGAAACAGGGATGGGGCAGCTCAGGACTGAAACAGAAGGGGTATGGAAAAGAAAATGCACAGCGGAAGGGTAGTTTGGAAAATAGAGGAGGAAAGCGTTTGAAAGAGGAGGAAGCCGTGACTGAGGATAAGCATTGTAAGAGTGAGCAATCCATTCTGAAGTTTAATCTTTACAATATTGAGAGAGATACTTCTCTGTTTGAAGGCTGCTCTGGCAAGGTACTGATATGGTGAAGTGAGATCAAGAGTCATACTCAGCAAAGATTCGTATTAGGAAAGTTGTCCTCCGTGGGGTTTTATCAGATCCCTGCTGGTTTCCACACTTCCTCAGTTTGCAGTCACTAGAAGGCTGGGTTGGATTGTACATTAGACCTTTCTGATGACTTCTCTGGCTAACTGAGAAATAAATGAAGAATGACAAGATATAAAGTTGTTCTGTTGTTTTTTTGTTTGTTTGTTTTGCTGTTTTTGTTTGTTTCTTTGTTTGTTTCTGCCTGGGGAACATGAGTGCAGAACTTACCTAGCTTCTCATGGTCACGTAGGCAGCTTTCAAAGGCTGCCTAAATTAAAGTGCTAAATACTTTGGGTTTTTTTTCATGTGCTTAAGAAAGTGATAGTGATTGATTGTGAAGAACACCTGTCACAGTATCCCATTATTTTTTCCTTTAGAATCTGAATGTCTTAGTAGCACAAGTGGCTCCTCACCTTCCCCTAGTCTTCTGCTGCAGACTCATTCCATACAAAGCGAAGATTCCAGCAGCACAACAGGTAAAACTGCTTTTCAGAGCATTGTTTGGAGCAGGTTTATTTCTGTCTACTTACAAATTCTGACTGTCTGCAATAGATATTTAAATCCACCTCTATCTGTTCAACATTCTGAATATATCTGAGCACAAGACTGACAGAAAGGGAGAGTGCTATAAAAATAATGGGAGAAATTCTCTCCTTTCCCCTAGCAGACTGCTATAATTACATGGGCATGATAGTGATGGTAGAACCACAGACACAGGCAAGCTATAATTCCTCCTCTAAAACATTTCATTCCTATGCTCCTTTTATGTATATTATACAGTGGAGTTCAGTTCAAAGACAACAAGTTAGGGGCTTGGTAGATGAAGAAGTTCACAGATAATCCACATGAATGAACTGCAGTAATAAAGGCAAGAAATTCTGGTCAAAAACAGAACTTGCCAGATGGTTGTGCTGACAGAATCCTGCTCTGGGACCTGGACTAGAACTTCTCCTGCTTGAACACACAGATTGGCTTGACCAGCCTGGGTGTGATCAATGTGCAGTTGAAGCCCTTCTTTGGAATAGTAATGTCCTCAATTATGATTTTATGGGGTTTTTGTAGCTCCTATTGTGTTTTTAATCACTTTCACAGATGATTATATACCTTCATTGCATATTTCCACTGTGATGCTTCCCACAAATCAGTTTTACTAATTATAGTACATAATTGCTTATTTGTTCAATTTTAATTACTAGCTAGTATTAGAGTGGTGTTTTTCGTTTTTGGTGTTTTTTTTTTTTAATGTATTTGTTGACTTTTTAAATAAAATGAGACCAGTTCAGCTGTGCTAGTGCTAATCAAATTCTTTCATGGAAATTAAAGTTTTATCTGAATAGGAATTTCAGGATTGGGCAAAATTTGATGCCCACTGTTTTATGCTTCTGAAATCTTTGCTTTCCAGACTCAAGCTTGGCTGTGGGGTCAGAAGAGGCACCCTTTCAAGTAAAGGTTCAGAGTTTGCTGGTGAATGCTGCAGGACAGCCAAGGAAAGAGAAAGTGAGATTACCATCATCACTTCTGGGAAGAAAACCAAACTCCATACCACATAAAAAGGTGAAATAGCATCTTCTGTTGTTGTTAATATTAAATTCTCTCAATCATCTCTTTTGCATGAAATCTTTATTCTGGAGCAATACTAGACATTGTTTTGAAACTGTTTACTGAAACAACAGAACTTGCAATCTATACAGAAATTTACTTGCAATTCTAAAAGTAGCTTTCCTCTCAACTACTAGGGCTACCTCATGTGCCAAAAGCCTGGTTCTATACCAGGTGCTCACATGAGAGCACTAATTTCCAAAAGTGTAGAGCATGCTCAGTTGCCCTGAAATATCTCATTATGTCTGAAAACTCAAACCACTATACATTTGCAGATAATATTCAAAGTACCTAGTTTTGCCTTTTCAGTTTGTACTGCATTTACGATGCCTGCCTGTAATTCCTCAAGATGAATGGACAGAGATCAAATATAGGTGGTTAGGTTTAGTAAATCTGAATCTAAGTCGTTGGGCCATCAGTTTTGTCTGTTATCTAATATTTTAATTCTGTTTGCAAAGGTAGAAGATCCTGCCGCAGGAAGGGTCAACATATCTTCTCTTGCAAGAGCAAAACAGCATCTTAGCGACTTCCACCTCATTCCACCTCAAATGATGTTTGGAGTACTAAAGGAAGGCTGTACCTATGCAGCCACTGTGATTCTGAAGAATGTTGGCATTAATTTCTCAAGGTTAGTTCACATTCCCGGTAACGTGGTTTTCAACCAAAATATGCATTGCTTGTTAATTGTCAGCCTTTTCATATGATGAATGTGAGATAACAAAATGTATGTTTATATTTGGAATCAATGTAAGAGAACATAATAGTAGCAATACTGCTGCATTATTTGCATATTAGTGTTATTAGGAAGATGCAAATCCGGTAAGGAACAGCAGGTTCTGTATGCATAGTCCTAGCCCACAGCAGATGATTTACTGGTTATTACTGAAGAAGAAGAACCAAACTTTTTCATGGTAACCAGTATTAAGTTTGGCTTTTGTAAGTGCTGCTGGATGCTGCAACTCTGACAACCTAAATGGACTGAGCTGTGTTCAGGCAGCCACATGTCTTGAGCTGCATTTAGAAACAGCTTCAGTGATGATTTCAGAAACAGACAGATAAGGATGAAATAAAACATTCATTTGAGCATGTTTCCCTCACTTGTCACCCCTGTCAGTGGGTGAGAAGATAGCAGAGCATTGTGACTGAACATATACATTCATTCAGTCATAGCAATAGCACTGTTCCAGTGTTCCAGAGTGCTGTCACAGTGGTGCTACCTTAGCAATCAAAGCATCCTTCTACTGTAGTGCCATGATGCAAGGATGAGACAAACACGAAGCATTTAAATATAATGTAAATGTAATACTTGCTCTCCTTTCTTGGGTGGAAGGAATTATCATCAAAATAGGGGCTTAGAAGAGGTGCACCCACATGAGTCATCATGGTCTCATGTGACTACTCAGGCAATGAGGAGCTTTAGAAATCTGTTCAAGACCAACTGAGATACTCTTGTGCAACTTCTTCTATGAGAATGGACAGGATTTTATTTATTTTAAATCAGTCTAGTTAGATGTGGCCTCAGAAAGACATTTCTACTTTAATGCACACTTTAGCATCATGGTACATGCAAATGATAAATCAGTAGGTCATATATCAACATTCTGGAGCTCCAGCTGTGCACATTACATTCTTTAGATTCAAACCAGAGCATTCTATATAGACACAGAAAATACCACCCTCATTCTATTCAATCCAGCTTGAGTCTTTTACTAGCTGCTTTTAGAAGCAAGTGACTAGCCACTCCATGACAGCAGAACATGCTGATGGCAGAGATATAGGGCAAAGGTGGGCAGTTCTGGCCCACATCTGCCACATGCTGAAGCCAAAACTTCTCCAGGGCAGGGTCAGTAGAACTACTGTGTGCCACACCATTGCCTGGGTGTGCTGGGATGCTGTGACAAAGATGAAGTGCAGTTTCTCTTAACCAGCACTCCAGAGGAACTGCAGGAATTCTTACAGAACTATCAAAGGTCATATCTGCTCTAATGACTTCTAGAGAACTTGACAGTGATTGATTGATTTAGCATGCTAGTAAATTAAATTTAATCACTGCCTTACTGGGTACCGTGAAACTGAAGAGGCTCATTTGCATGTAATTTCTATAAGGATCATGCTTCTGCACTAGAATCATATCAAATCACATTGAAGAAAGATCTTTAAGGACTTCTGGGTGTGCAACACACAGGTAGCTGCCAAAAAGGTGTAACTTGTAGTCCAACTTCCTTTGTGTATTGCAGGCTTAGACTGCAGCTGTTTCACTTCTGTTGCAAGGACAAGGCAGTATAATAAGCAATGTAAAGACTTAGTTTAGCCCATTAAACTACTGCTTTGATTTTTGATAGGAGCCTGAGCCTTGGCTGAAAGCCCAGGAATAGTGCTATAGCCAGAGCTGTACGCTGTGGTGGGAAGGATGAGCTAAAAAATTCTGCTGTCATTTACACAATCACAGGAAAAGCAGATGGGCTGCTTCCTAACCATGTCTTCTGCTTGCCTGAAAGTTTCTAGCAACCTCCCTCTCTTCCTTTTCTGACAGGTTTCGGGTGAAGCAGCCACCTCCATACACAGGACTAAGCGTGCTGTACACACCTGGGCCTGTAAGTAGTACAGAAGGTCTTCTGTTTTATGCTACATTCACATGACTCTGATGATGCTGCCATAACAGCTGTCTGGGAGTAGACCATGTCGTTGTAAATAACTTCAAAGTTATTTAAAGTGATGCTGCCTTCTGCTCTCTCTGCTGTCTTCTGCACTCTGTGCCTCAGAACATGCCCCAGAATACTGTAACCCTATCTCCAAGTTTTTCCCATCGTTTAGGGTATTTTTTAGAGCTACTACCTGTTAGGCCTGCACTTTCATCTCCTATCCTGGTATCTGCAAGAGTTGAACCTAGTAAACTTTTGCCTCAGTGATTTTCTCTTGCTTGCAACCATCCCCCACCGTAAATCTTTTACCCTGCAAAGCACCTCAGCACATGAAACTGTCTCATGAAGTAGAAAGCTTTCACACTTTCTGCTTTTCTTCGGTATCTCTTCACCTACACATTATAGCTTTTTTATTTTCTCTCAGTTGTCCTTATTTGCCTTTTGCCTATAGAACTGACAGGAAATTTAAGGGGAAAAAAAATTGCAATGAGACAAAAAAAAACAAACAAAAAAAGACCTGGCAGTTTTCTTTCAAACTACACTGGGAAGAGCCACTGCTTTATACAGACCTTTCTCATGATACAAGTACTCAGTACTCCACTAAGTCTCTGGTTTCATCAGATAACACAGAACAAGAATCAACTGGAAGCACTGGTGGAGGGGCTATGTATGGAACATGCACCTTGTTTGTCAGCAGTTCTCTCACTCTCTCTCCCTCCCAGGTGGCAGCAGGACTGCAGGTTGAACTGGAGATAGAAATTTTTGCCATGTCAGTTGGAGAGGAAAGTACCGATGGCTTTGAAGAAATTTCCCACGATATTGAAATAATAACAGAAACAGAGACTCTTTTGCTGCCTGTGAGAGCAAATATCCTTTGCAGTCTTACTTTTCCCCCTCCACACACACCTTCTAGCAGCATCACACTGAGGACTGACTACCTGGCAGGAGCCTTAAACATCATTTCCTTAAGCTTTTCTGTCCTTTTTGGAAACACCAGATCAATGTTTTCCAAGGCACAAATGAAGAATTTAAGATTCTAACTCCAAAAGCAATTTAGATAAAGTAACAAGACTTAGAAAAACAGGGAAAGGAGGAATGGTAAGGCCAGAAAGATGTGGGTATTAAGAACAAATAGAAGATTAAGACTTTGTTTCCACTTTCCACTGACAGAAATATTTTAATCACAGTTTTGAATTGTAGAATTGTTTGAGTTGGAAGGGACCCTTAAAAGTCATCTAGTCCACCTCCCCTGACAATAAATAGGGTCATCCACAGCTAGATGAGATTGCTTGGAGGCCCCATCCAGCCTGACCATAAATATCTCCAGGCACAGAGCAGCCATCACCTCTCCAGGCAACCTGTTCCAGTTCCTCACTGCTCTTATTGTAAACAAACAAACAAACAAACAAAAATCACAACTTTTTTTTTTTTTAATCTCCAAACCACATTTGCCTTTTTTAAATTTGAAACCATTTCCCCTGAAATGGTTCAGCAGCGGACCCTGCTGAAGAGTCTGCCCCCTTCTTTCTTATAGCCTGCCTTTAAGAGACTAAAAGGCTGCTCTCAGGTCTTCTCAGAGCCTTCTCTGCTCTAGGCTGAACAGCCCTATCTCTACAGCCTGTCCTCATAGGGGAAGCGTGCCATCCCTTGGAAATAAAACATATGGCAGCATTTGATGGTAAAGCCTCATGCTCTAAACAGGCAAGGGAGAGAATCGCTGTGTCAGCAATTGTGAACACAGAACTGTATGAATGCTGCCAGAAATCAGCCCTGTGTGGGCTCAATTGCTTAGTCCCAAAGAGAAGAAGAATTCAGGGTCCTATGAGACTGACTGGAGTGCTAGTTAATGGCAACTGCATCAAGGTTTTATATGCTTTGGGAAATCTTTCAGGTGTGTAACTGAGGAAATGGGCTAGACAAACCTGGTGGCATAGAAGCAAAAATGGTTTCTGCTCCATTCCCACTCGCCCAGACATCAGTCACTCACTTTTGCAAGACCACCCTCCAAAACAAGCACCCTCGCCCAGTATTTTACTTGGCCTTTAATCTTTGAGTTGAGGCCAGCAGTTCAGATTCAAATTGTCTCTCAGCCTTCCTTCCAGAGTTCCTTCCAGCCTCCAGCCATATTCTTTTAGTTATATAAGCATACTGAGACGATTCGATCCTTAGCATAACGTCTCACCTGTGTTAAGAAGTGACATTTATGAGTGCCGCCCCCAAGGATACCCCCAGGGTGGGATGGCAGCGACAGTTCGGGCAGTTCCTACATGTCCCAAGCCACGGTTCCGGATTATGCTACCCCGAAAGCTTTCAAGCTAATGTAAGTATTGCATGCAGTGCTGCCAGCTGTGAATTAAACGGCAGATGTACCTTCTCTTAGCTTCTGATCCACAGCATCAACAAACCCGCCAGGTACTGCCAGCAAAGCTGTCACACACACATCACGCACTTGACCTGAGACAAGAAAAAGACAAGAAATGCACTGGGTGACATCGTTAACAAAAAGATTCACTGTGAGAGATTTACAGATTACTATGGCTGTTCTGCTCAGTGGAGATACAGTAGAACCTCCCCAGCCCTGCCCCAAATCCTTCGTTTAATTGTCTCCACATTAAGCAGTAGATTGAGCCTTCTGGCAGCAGGCAGCTAGATTTATTTCGGTTAAGCCCTAATAAATCAGCCTCAGTTTAACACTCTTCCTAAAACCACATCTTATTGCTGACCCTTTGACACTGACAGCAAGCCTAATATGGGACAGCAGCCTTACAGACACAACTTAGCATGTTCCAGCACACATCACCCTCTGCACACATTTCATACAGAATATCTCTGTATCCTAAATGAAACAGTGTCCATACATGGACAGTGGACACATCTTCCCTGCCAACAAGACAGCTTTACTGGGAATTTTTCATCAAACCACCGACCACCACGTTAAGCATTGGGCTGGTGTTTCATCTCATCCACATCAACTCAGGTGCTCTACAATATAGCCAAATGTGACAGTTCATAAACAGAAATCCTATGGCTGTTTCTTCTCTATTCAGTTTAGACTTCCCATTTGTTACATTGACATCATCTTTTTTCTTTCAACTTTACCATCTGTAAGCCTGCTATGTTATCTAACAAGTCAGTAAAGAAATCCCAGCTGTATCTCATTTCCGCTCCTCTGGAGGGAAAAAACAAAAAAAGACCACATCAGTCAGTTCTCAAAAGAACTTCAGAGAGATGTGCACCTCTGACTGCTGCATCTGTTCTAGGACTGCCCTGATTACTTCAAGCATTGCTTTTTTCCTGTTTAAATATCTTCTTACCCTTTCAGTATGGAATTTTATCTCCAGAGTAACAAACAATTGTATCTAGGAAGAATAGCAAATTTAACACCTTCCATCTTAGCAGCTTACAACTTGTAGCTCACCAGTTAAGGCAGTTTAGACAAACCCCTCTCGCACTGTTTTGAAATGGAACAGAAGTACTCACCTAGTCTGACTCCTCCCTTTCCCACCTCAGCCCATCACAGCCCTGCACCAAAATACAGCTGTTGGATCATCCCTGAACACCAGGTACACACCAATCTACTTGTCCCTGCCAAGCCTATTCTGATCAGCGTCACCTTCCATTAGAATTCCAGGTGGAGAGAAATTAGTATGTTATTCATCTCCCACCTGACTATTCCAGATAATTGTGGAGACTGCTTTCCTCGTTGCCATTACCGCAGTCTGATGTCCTTCCATTCTAGCAAAGCCTTTGTGTGAGTGGACTGACAATTTCTACCAATTTATCAATTCTTAGCCATACCTCACTCCTCAAACAGCTGAACCAAAAGCTTCTTTGAACATTCTTCCCCAAAATACCTCCTGAGCTCAACATCCTGTCCATTTCCAACACATCAAAAATTAGCATTGATGGGGGTCAGAAAACACTGACACTTCTATGTTAAGGCTCACATCACTTTGAAAAGTCTTGTTTGGCTTCACCAAGACAGAAGTAAAGTCTTTGCAGGGTTATGTGACAACTTTTTAAGTCCGTATCACGTTTCCTAAGTGATTACTATCACTAGAACCAATATTATTCTTTCCCATGACACCTAGAAACTTCCCTTGCCTGGAACTGATCACAAGTTTGCCACACCTTCCAGCAGAGACCAAGAATCAAAGATCACCAATGAAGCAACAGCAGCTCAGGCTCAGGCATTTCTTTCACGTTTTCTCAAGTTTAAAACATTTCACAAAGATTCTCTTAATACACTCAAAATGAAATACTGCAGAGGAAGCTGCCAGTGAATGCCTTCAGTATTCCCAAGCAGATTGCCCAGCTTGAACTCCTGGTCTTGATTTTTATTCCACTCAATTTATGAAATGAAAACAAACCCTTAATCTAGTTTAAGCCTATGCGAGAACCCGTTTTCATGTTGTTCCCTTCCAACAGCAACAATACAGGCCAGTTCTACTGAAGGCAGCCTGACATAATTACGGTGTTTCAACAACCACACAGAAGTAGACCTTTTTATTATTATTATTTTACTTTTATTTCCTCTCATGTTAATTTTCTCTCCTCTTTCCCTACAGGTCAAAGCCTTGGAAGAATGATGTAAAAAGCAGCAATATTGAATTACCCAAATTTTAGACCAACGTTATGGAAACATTCCCCGCGTAGACTTTTTCATTTATTCAATCAAACTAGCATGAATGAAAATTTTGTCTGTCTCTTATTCATGGGAAAGGTGGTCCGAAAGTTGCAGTGCCTTCTGTGGCTGCCTGAAATGCCAACAGTTGAAACAATCGTGGAATTTCAATTCCCCCGTTTGACACTCTGCACTGCAAGAGTGCTGAATGCTTCCTGATAGGTTTATTTTGTTTTTACAAGAGATTAGGTTTCTGTAGCCACCCTGAAGCACCTGAAACCCCCCACCAGTACCAGGCATGCAGCAAGTTTCACTGAAGTGTGACTCTTTGAGCAAGTAACTGTAGCAAGTGCTGCTGATCTGCTCTGGCCTTCTAATTCCTAACTTTCTGCTTGCTTTCAGTCTGAGGCTCAACTTTCTGCACACAGACTGCTCACCTACCTTTAATTATCTACAAACAACAGATGGGGGCTGAGCACACAAAGTTATACGTGAAAGGAATTCTGTTTATATCCACTTATCTTCAAAGGTTCATTTTATCACAGTGGTAGACTGAACCACTTAGAAGTGCAATTTTCCCCTTTTTGTTTCTACTTACGCAGCAGTCACTAAAAGAAACAGCTTTTTTAGGAGATACCTTATTCTTACTGTTAAGTGCAGTTCTGCATTTTTATTTCTAATGTATTTCCAGTGGGTTGCTTTCCTGTGCTTTTTCCAGTACCTAACATCCTAAGAAACAGGGAGTTTTCTCTAGTACATGGAGACGACTTTCAACACTTTACAGTGACTGAGAAGATTATGACTGGAGATTAAACAACAGCTTTCACTACTATAGAGAACAAGACTGGACAGTCAATAACAACTTGGATGCAATTAAAAATTCAGATGAACTTCATGTTAGAAAGAAGATCAGCTTTGAGAACCTGAGTCAGACCTGTCAGTCTAAAAGTGATATTATTTTTTAGGACAAAGTGCCCCAGAAGCAGCCCCTACATCTACCAAACCTGATCACTGGGATAAAAAGGCAGCATACATGAAAAACTGATTACTGATCAACAGGAGCAGAGGCCTGCCCACTTAAATCATTTTTATCTGATACAGGACAAGTATGACTTGTCCTGCAACAATTCTGTGCAATTTCCAATACATGGGAGCAGATGCAATACAAATAAGCCCACACTTCTCATGCTTCATCTGCCAGTTGTTTAGAAGAGCACAATCCTTCACTGCAGCCCTTTAATTTTCTCCCACAATTTTACTTTCTGGGAAAAAAAAAAAAAAAAAAAAAATTATTTAAGAACCAGTAAAACAGAATGACACAATCAAAGATTTACTACAAAAATATCAGGACATATTCCATGGACAAAGTTGTTTGATAAAGCATATATAAACATTATTTAATAGAGTACAGTGTTTCCTCCATTCCATTGAAAAATTAATGGCTGGAGATGACTTCTGAAGTCTCAAAGCCTTGCCCACAGCCTCTAAGCACTTCCACAAACCATCAGTAAGTGTCAAAGCAGCACAGAATGTTGCCAGCTGCCTCCTACGGACAGGGCAAAGTCTGACAAGCAGCCCATGTGCTGATTCACCAAATTCAGTTAGCACACTGCCAGCAGGCTGATCTCTTTTGGAGAAGAAACCAACTCCAATTCTGTCAGGCATTTTGGTAGAGGAAAGGCATTAATCTTTGACAGCCACCTCAGAAACAACTGAAACGCAGACATACAGAGCAGAGCACAGACAGCTCATCTCACTAGGTAGAGACGATCAACCTGTGCTGGCACTGTCTCCAGCCAGGCAGGGCTGGCTATCCCACAGGAAGAAGGGACAGGCTTTGCTTCAGTCACCAAATATCACAGAGATGTTCAGCCACAAGAATAGGTCCATGGCCAGCACAGAGGTTACTTGATGCCATCCCCGTTGTTCCAGGCAGCGAATGCTAAACCACTGCAAGAATCATCTTCTCTTTCTTCTTCCTCTTCCTCTTCTTCTCCTCAAAACGGTCTGTAGCATCAGCAAAAAACATGACCTCATCCTTGGCTTCAATCTCTCTCTTGAGGTACTGGAGCCCTGCCATGTTGAATCCCAGCACGTCCTGTTGAGACAGACAAGCACCATGCTGTTGGGCACATCTCCAGCTTGTTAGGAGGTACAAGCTGCCTGGAAACTGCTGATACTCTGGCCTCTCTCTACTGAGGGATGATGAAAGCAAGACAATCCCCCACAGCTAATTAAGGCAGCAATACTTAAACGTAAATTTCATCTGAGCAGGTGAACAACCTGCACTCTTTTCCCAACATTTTTGTTAAAAATTGCTATAATCCACTATTTCCTAAAAAAACAAGTTGTTGACAACCATCTGAAGACGTTCCTGGGAAAGGTACTTAAAAGATTTGTAGCCCACAAGAAGACAAATAGAGTTTATTTACTTCCCACATATACAAGAGACCCAAAGCACAATTACTTGCATCAACAAAAAGCCAAAGGAAGGGGGAAGGAAGAGCGCACATAGGATCATTACTGCATAGTGTCACATCAGGAAAACGTAGCCTGTTTTCACAGGAAGAAGATGAAAATGGGCTCTAGACCCCCAAGCAGCTTTCCTACTTGACTGCAAATGCTTCCAGACATTGGCCAATACTGCTATTCCAGACTCTGGAGGAGAGGTAGCAACACTCACCCGGGCCTCACTGACTCTGGAGATGGTGGTTTTCTTCAAATTTTCTATCACTGTCACCAGCATCTGGTTGCTTGTTATCTGCCCAAAATGTATCCTGGGAACAAACACAGGACCAGCAACTGACATCAACAGAGGCATGTCAGCACCCTGCATTCTGTTTAGCCCACTCCCAGATGATCAGCTGCAGCTGAGGGATGCAGTAATTCCTCACTTCCCACATCTTAATTCCCAAGAGACCACATTTTTATTCCTAAGGTGGCTTTCCAGGAGCTCCAGAGCCAGAAAGTCCAGATCTTCCCCACACACTTAAGCTGCACATGTTCACAGCGCATCACATAGTCTTTACAGCTTCAAGAGAGAGATTATATTCCCCAGCTCTTGTGCTGTCTCAAGGCACTGCCTCACAAGAGGAATGAGCACCTTTCTTTTCATGTAAGTGGCACAAAATGAGTTCATGACAACACACTATAGATGGGCCCTGAGGAACAGGCAGACCCACTGCGGACCAGAGCCTTCCTAGCATTCAGGATCCGGACAGTAATGACAGCTGAACTTAGACCAGCAGCCCTGTCTGGGCAGGTGGAAGACTCACTTGAGCAGGAAGAGGAGAGCACGGCACAGGAGTTCAATTTCTGCACCCAAGTGAATATGTTCATTGAAGAGTCTGAGTAGGTCAGGGACATAGGAGAAGGGCAGCACAAGGAGAGACTCTTCCAGCTCACTAAGAAGCAAAGGGATGGTAACAATAGTCTCAGCTACTGCAGAGCTATAGATGAGCAAGTAATGCTTCCATGTGGGAAGGTTCTGACACAAAAGCTGTGCTGAATGCTCCCCACTGCTGGTCTGTGCCTGCCCACAAAGCACAAAGCACAGCCCAGGGCCTCGGCAGCAGGCATCTTCTGACACAAAGAGGAGGCACAGCATTCCATCCTCAGCATCCCCAATTTCCTCTTCACATACGCATACACCTCCAGGCAGCCAACACCCATATACAAGCTTCGCTGAATACTCCTCATGGACAAATTCCCACTCCCCAGTTCCAAAAAAAAGGCTGCCAGAGAGTAACTTCCACTCTTCAACACCACCCACTCAGCACAGAAGTCTAACACAGGACCCCAACCAATTCAGAGATCCAATTCTTTAGCACAAGCCTGTTCAGCAATAAGGCTCTTGGGACTCACCTTGACTTGACCTTCTTGAAAACTTCTAGCACGTACTCAGAAGGCTGGAACAGAAGAAAGACAACAGCTCTGCACATCAAGAAACATTCCAAGACAAACATGTGCCTTTGAGGTTCATTTTGCCCAGTTAAAAACATGCAATCACATCTTGTGAGATGGATAGATCCATTTGAACATAACAAACAAAAAAGAAACCCCTTCAGTTCCAACCAACTACCAGTCTTGGAAGTTCTCCCTCCATAAAACAGAAACCCAACCTTCTCGAAATACACCAAACTGGTGAAGATACATTGGGGAAAAAAAAATTATATAAAAACAGACAATATATACAAAACTTTACACAAACTCATCTCCTGCTTAAAGTATTCAGCAAATGCAGAGCTGCCAAGTGCCAAAGAGAAGTGTCTCCATACTCAGTCATAGGATCTCATTCACTTATTTTCAGTGTATGCAACATATAATTGACTACAACTATAGTCAGAGAGAAAGGGACAGGATGTAAAAGAATGTAAATTCTGTATGGAAAGAAATGGGCTCAGTAAAAGCTGTACCAGTTCCCTAAAAATAAACCTGGTCAATTGCAACACAATGCCTTGCACGGCATTGCCCTGCCTAATTGATTTCAGGTCAGAAAGCTTCCAAGTGCCTCCACCTCCTGCTCCTTGAGTCAAAGCAATACAGTTGATACACTGGGTCAAGCATCCCACATGCAAAGTCTGTCCCAAAAAGATGATGATAGACTCTCATGGCATGAAGTACTTTTGTTCATGATTTTACATTGTAAACGCTCACCATGGTCAGCTCATCACATAACAGAATGTGTCTTAACTTGTCAGTGTTTTTACCCAGCACCGACACTTGGGTGTTCCTCAAGAACCTTCTCTGTACAAAGCAAAAAAGTTGCTACTACCACACCACAGAATTTCACTCACCCCTGTTAAATCTATTTACTTTGCAGTTAAATATGCCTGTATTTACAGAGGAAGGGGGAGAATGGTTCTGGCTAAGTGTTTACAGATGTCAAGTGGCCAGGGGTGCACAATGACAGTGGTTCTCAATTACCCATTCCACTGGAGGTCCAGGTATTTTGTATGTGATGGCACAGCTCCCCTGAATATTCTATAGCATGGCAACCACAACCTCTTGCCAGAAGCATGCATAGGAAGATTTTAACTAGCTTCCTGTAGCTTTCTGTAACTCTACATGATAAGGTCAAGACTACCATCAGGGTTATGTTTGGCTGCTTTACTTTCATTATGCTCATACGAAAGCAAGTAAAAACATATATTATGTTCACTTTGCATAAATCCTGTCTTCCCATAGCAATCCAGTGTTCTGGCTCAGCCAGCAAATCAAACAGCCTCATTCCAGTTGATGGTAGCACATGACCCAAGGCCAGAGCTTTCTACTTACTGTAATATTTCCATAGGCACGGAGAATGGGATTGGAAGGAAAGGGAACCTGGAGACACAGAACGGGTTAGGATGAGGCAGGTTATTCAGAGTGAAAAACACATATTCACAGTGCAAAACAACCCACAGTAGAAGACAGTTTTTATCCAACGTCTTCCCTCTTCAGAACCTCACTGAAGGCCTCACTTGCAACTGCTGGACAAGCTAGTTCTCAGATATGTATGAATAACTCAAAATATGTACGAATTTTATTCCACTTCTTATTGTCACATACATAACAGACCCTTGTTTAGCATAAGTGTTAAGATTAAGGCAAAGAATAGGCAGTGTAATGGGAGCATGGTCAGCAGCACAGATCTTACTTACATTCTACTGTGACTTTCAACATAAAAATCCTCAGAACACACCACTAACCATGCCTCAGGGTACAGTGCCATCTGTCCTCTATAAGATTTCAGCAAATCTCTGCTCCTTCCAGCTGTCCTGCCTTTATCTGCATGCTGAGCCTTTCCACCAAGAAGCTAAAGTTGGAAAGATACACCCACACACCTTGGGAATGGTACTTTTCTTAGTCATTTACCTCTTTTCCAGCAGCTTTACATATGGCCTTGTGCTCCTTCAATTTTGCCATCTCTTCTCTATACAGCTCAATAGCTTCCATGATCCGTTCAGCCTGTGCAGCACAGGAACAGAACCATCAGTCACAAAGCACAGTTCATGTCCAACTGGACAAACACAGGGGGAAGCCAAGGGGCTAACTTGAAGCATCCCAGGACATCCTCCTCAGAAAATAACACTACTACTCTGATCACATCAGTCGTGCCCTGAAGGAGTCAAGCACCATCCACATTCCCCAGCTGCCCAGGGTGCACTCTGCTGCAGCTTCAGCTCTCCAGAGAACAGACTGGTCTTAGAGGCAGAGATGATTCTGCACCTTTATATCTCACAGAACATCTCCTCAGAGCTGCTGCACTTATGGAACAGCATAGATTACTCACCTTCAGACAGATACTCTGACCCTGTGACACCCCCACTCTAAGAAACTGATAAGGCACAAAGCAATGGTGGGTGACCCATGCAGTCTTACCGCTTTGATGGTTTCAATAGTCTTCTTTCCTGCCAGTCCCGTCTCTTCTTGTGTCTCTCCAGCCACCTACAAAACACAGTTTGCAGTTCTCTCCTGCAGCTGCTGAGCAGCAGATACACACACAGAGGCACCCCCTGCATCTTATCACAAAACATCAGCCCCATTCACTAAGCTTGCCATTTGTCTGAAGAAATACAGGTCTTCAAGTGCACAGCTTTTGCTCAGGACCAAAAGCACTGTGCCAACTCAGAACACTGGGAGGTCTCACCTGACCAACAGAGGCTGAGTGATCTGCTCAGAGCCAGAACTGTCAACAACACAACCCCAGTGTCTGTGCAGAAGGGAATCAGGTTTTTCCACCCACCCTGCATCACGCGGACCTGAAAGTAGCTGCCTGAAGGCAGCCCAATCTTGCTCTGGGCCTGTGTGGATGACAGCAGGGGAGATATTCAGTATCCACAGCCCTGTATGGCAGTTTGGCCAGCTCCAAACACTCCCGAAATTGTCTGAGCCAGTATCAGAGTCCTAGGAAATTTTCCTGCATGCAAATTCCCAATGCAACAGAATCACCAGTCCTCTGGACATTTCTTCTGTTTCTCTTACAGAAATTCTAGACTTAGGAAGGAGCTCTGTACAGTCAGACAGACTGACACTCAGATGGCATAACTCACCACAGGTTGCTCTTCCTTTGCCACACTTTCTTCATATTCAGCTTCTCGTTGCTACAGTGAAGAGAACACAATGTATTAACACTGGTGAGCAGATAGCTAGCAAGTGTACAAGTTTCTTCCAGACTGGTAGTGCAACAGAGCCTGCAGCTTCTTGCAGCCTTGTGCAAAAACCAGGACTGATGCACAGAGATCAACAATATCAGTGCAAAATCTGCTTGTCCCTCATTCCCACCCGACAGAGAACTTGGGTTGAAAAGACTGAAAGAAATAAAGGTTTCCAAATTAGATGCAGGAACAGCCTGCAGACAGCCCATCAGGCTGGGACTAAGACACCAGCAATTCAACACCAGACTTTCCACTTGGCGTGAAGCACAAAAGAAACATGCTCAGGAAATTTCCAGGGTTGTCCTAGCCTGCAAGAGGAAAGAGCCTCCTGCCCACCATCTCTCATGTTCATAGGGCTCCATCAATATGTAATTCACTACTGGTATATTCCTGCCCATTTTGTTATTCAAACTGGACCCACAACATGCTTGTCTTATCTAGAAAAGGAACTCTGTCTTTCCTGTTAGTACCACCATTCACAGCATGCCAGTCACCGCATTAAGATGCTGCCTATGAATCTCTTTGCAAACAGGCCAGGAGAAGAAGAGTTTATTGCACATTTCTTAAACATTCCTGCTTCTGTATCTGCGTCCTTCCCTCACTAAGGCTTGAGAACTTCTATAAGAGATACAGAGCCAGACTCTTCTATGGGATACAGTAAAAATAAGAGTTACAAACTGCCCCAGGCTAATTTCCCACTAGAAATGTGTGAAAATGTTTCCCCTGCCCCACGGTGGTCCAGCACTGGAACAAGTGCTCAATCTGGAAAACTTCCTTCCTTGGAGATGTTCTTGAGTCCCCAAGTAAGTGTCAGGGCAATATGACAGAGTTTTAGGGTTTGTGCACTGTGAACAGGGGGTTGGACTACAGACCCCAGAGTTTCCCTCCCACTAGAGTCCTTCTGTGAACATGACTCCTCACACAGGTTCAAAAGGAATGGAAAGGGCTTCTTGCAGCATCCCTAAGCTCTAGGGCCTGCTAGCGAAACAGAATGAACTACTCATGCTTGGAAAGGGGGAAAAGAAAACAAGCTGCATTCAACAAGAATGGTGCTCTCCATCACCCCACAACAGCCACTTGCTGAACTGTGCCCAAAACACTTCAGTAGAAGTGAGCACAAGAGAGTAAGAGAAGCTTGTTGACTATAGCCAACAGAACCACAACCATAGAAGTCTGGGAAGTGGGACAGAAGCACAGAATAGAGAGCAAATTAGCCAGGCATCTGCAATGCAGTATAGGCGGAAGAGCACAAGCAATACCTGTGGTGCTGTCTCCAGACAGCTTAAGGCAACAGTGCAGTCATGCAGAAGATGGCAGTCAACCCAGGCATCTCAGCACCAGGCTGTGGTTAGTGATAAGGAAGCCTACCAAGCGTGGAGCCAGACTCTGCCACAGTGAAAAATGAGGAACCTGTCTGATGGACCAAAAAGAAATCTGGGAGCTGTCTTTGGGAGGAAGAACACAACTCACCATCTCCCTCTCCTCTTCCAAGATAAGTGGCTCTCTTGTCCTCTCCCAGAGGCGCAGGGACTTGTCATGGGATGCTGACACTACATAGTCTCCATTGGGACTGAGTGCCAAGCACCACACCTCCTGGTGATGCCCCTGCAGTAGAGAAAAGGTAAGACACGAACAACACATCTCCCAGCTCCTGAGGAAAGTGCTGCTCACACAAAGATAGTGCTTCATTTCAAGAGCCTCCAAAACTTCCTACCTCCAGTGTCTGGATGTGCTCAAATTTATCCGCATCCCACTGCTTAATCTTGTTATCCTTCCCAGCGGTGAAGAAAAGATGGGATTTGGCCACAAACTGGAGATACATCACACTGGGAAGGTAAAAAAGCAGGAGAGAAAGGGACCTCAAAACACATGTGTATAGGAGACAGCAATGTATCGCAAAACCCTGTAGCCCTCGTCACCACTTACCTCTGGGAAATGCCTTCTGACATCAGCCCACACAAATTCTGGCCTGGGACAAACAGCACCATCTGCTGCCAGAGGGCAGAGCATCCAATGCAGCCAATGAGGATTGGCACAAGAACCCTGTGATCTCAGCAGCTACCAGACATCCCTAACCACCTTTATGCTTGTGTCCCACTGCCTTGGACTCTCCGTGGGAAGCTGAGCTCACAAATTTGGTGCTAATACAACAGACCTTGCAGCAAACGTAGTAAAGGCTCAAATTCACCCACCTGGGGGACACTTCTGATGGCTTCTCCCCACTACACAGGACAAAAAGCTCACTTCTGGATCACAGTGCCCTCAAACAACAAAGCAGCCCACAGCCCAAAGATGCTGTGGGATTTGACCAACCTGTCATCATGGGCAAAGAGAGAGCGGTGACAGTCCCCAAAATCCATGCCCCAAATCTTCACATTTCTGTCCGCAGACCCAGTTGCAATCAGAGTCCCATCCTACAGAGAAATGCAGAGAATGGTGTGGGCAGCTGGCTGGCAGCCATATCAGGAATCATCAGTGGACTAAGCAGTGCCAAGGCACTGGCTCCTGAAATATGCCCTCCTGATCAAGTTCTTTACTATGAGTGGTAAGATGCTGGAACAGGCTGCCCAGAGAGGTTGTGGATGCCCTGTCCCTAGAGGTGTTCAAGGCCAGGTTGGATGGGGCCCTGGGCAGCCTGGTCTAGTGTTAAATGGGGAGGTTGGTGGCCCTGCCTGTGGCAGGGGGGTTGGAGATTTATGATCCTTGAGGTCCCCTTCCAACACTGGCCATTCTGTGATTCTGATCCCTCCACCTCTTCTCTCCTTAGCAAGGTGCATAGCTGTAGTAGAGACCCCAGAAAGCACCCTGACTCTTTTCTGAACCTTTACAAACACTTAAGATCATAGCTAAAGCTTAGCATTTTTGTAATTCAAAGAGCTTCACTGCAAGGCTACCATGGCCCAAGAATGAACAGACATGAAGAAGTTGCTCCATCTCAGCACTCTTCACTGCTCTCGCTATCAAAGAATTCAGACCCCACAAAGACAGCTAGTAACTTCAGCAGTGAGTATGTTGTACCTCTTAAGATGAGCCTCGGGAATCACAGCAGCTCTTTAGTTTCTACTCCTTATGTAATGCTCTGTTCAGTTCTATAATAATTGTTGCTCCACCTTCCTCAGTGTGTACAAGACTGTATGATGAGGAGGAGCTTGCTGTGTCATATCAAGAAACTGCTGACTATGTCAGGAGGAGAGAGGCATCAGGAGAGCATTGCCCCAGAGGCACTGCTGCCAGCAGAGGCTCACAGTCATCACCACAACCCCACTTGCAGCAGATGCACAACTGTAATGATACTTACATAGGAGATGTCCATGCACAGCACTGGCAGCTTGTGTCCATACAGAGACAGGAAAAACTGAAGCAAAAAAAGGATGTCTCAGTTAGACATGCTGGGTGCATGCATGTGAGAATGCCAGGCTCCAGGCTAGCTCTGCTCTTCCTCAGGAAGCCCATCCAGCACCACTCTTGCCCTGAGTACAGGTAGCAGCATGGCCACGCTGGCAGAACTGTGATGATGAAGATAAAAGAACCCAAGCAAGCTGAGCTAACTGGTTCTGACCAACACCACCTGTGGAGTTTATCTGTTTCACTTTGCATATCTATCATTGCTGGTCTTTGCTTTTGTCATTTCCCTCATGCTCATGCACTAACACACAGAGCACAAAGCCACCATATTGCCTCAAACTGTACAAGGAAGAATTTCCTTCCCCAGGTTTTGCCTGTGCTATGCTCAACTTAAGAGCCACATGCAACACCAATTCACTCTATCCTTACAATTCTACATGGCTCTGGCATACCATCCTGCCTGCAGAGTTTGAGCAACCTTGCCATATGCAGGTTCATGATCCTTTCCAGATAAAACATATTTTCTCCCCAGCATGAGAAAGCCACAGTTCTGTCAGTATTCTGTCAGCAAGCACAAGAAGTGGGATGCAAAGTCTCTCTTTGATCATTATTGGGATCCTACAATAAATGGGCATTTTTCCAACATACTCCTCATCTTCCAAGCTACAATTATCAGTGCCTCACAGCCCATACAGTCACGTACCTTGAGCGTGTCAGTGTAGAAAACTTTCACAGTGCAATCCAGTAAAGAGACAGCTAGCAGTTTCTGGTTGGGGCTGTACCGCACACACAGAACATCTTCATCCAGCTGCAAGATGCGCACCTGTTTCATGGACAGCCTGGCAACAAGAGGAAGAAAAAAAAAAAAAACCCAAAAAACTCTTACCCCAAAGGAACAAGTTGAGAAAAGGCATGGATACAATTCCCACATTGCACCCTGGGAAAGCAGGCTAATCCTAACACAAAGCATCTTGCTCCTCATCAGGACTTGAACAAGACAGGATTGGAAATGAGCACGACATTGCAGGCTGACAGAGTTCACTGTTAGATGTACAACTTGTGATTAGAGGCTACACTGCATGCAAGCAGGGGACCTCACATAAACTCAGACCTCCACAAAGCTCTGCACTGACACTCTTCACCACACGTTCCATGCACAAGTCATTGGCCCTTCTTGTGGTGCACAGCAAAAGCCAAACCATCCATCAAAGAGAATAAATACTGCAGTTTAACTCGGTCAACGGTTTATTTTCTCACCTTTTCTGAATGCTGCTCTCGTCCTTCACAAGCTCAAAATCCCAGAATTTGACACATTTATCAGCACCTCCTGTCACAAAACCACGCTGCAGGGGAAAAACAAAGTTATTATGAAATCAGTTCCACTGTAACACAGATATGCTACAGGCATGAACTGCCAACACATCAGGTTTTTGAAAAAGGCCTCACATTCCCACAGCTTTTATGATTAAGAGGACACAACCAGGAGCACTTGCTCTGGCTGGAACACTCATTACCAACTGGCTGAGCAAGAACAATTTCAGGAGCTCTGGCAGGCAGGTCTGAGGCAACAACTGCAAATGTAAAACAAGACATGGACTAAAACTTTGGAACTGAAAGTCATCTCAGCTGTAGGTAATGAAGTGCACTTTGGGAATGAGCTGACGCTCACTGTTCTCGAGTCACAAACACCTCATCATCATCACAAGCACAGCCTTCTAAAGGAAGAAGAAAACACTTTTACATTAAAAACAAGGGTAAAAACTGTCCCATATGTTTTAATTCGCTGAGTGAATGAATCACAGGCAGGTCATTACTTGCTGTGGTTTTGATTCTACTAAAAGCAACACTGAAGCTTCTAGCTTAAGGATATGAAGAAAAGCATAATAAACAAAGAGAAGAAAAGTGAAAATTGGTAGAAATCCACATGAACCTGAATTCTGGCAATAGAGAAAAATACTAGAAAAAACAAAACCACACAGACCATTTCTAGAGATGGCTGTAAGAGATGTTTAGTAAATCCACACCCTTTTTGATCCTTGCTGCTTAACATTTTTCATCTGTTGTGCTCAGGGAAAAGCCATGCACCATAATCATAGTACAAGACTCCAAAAACTCACAAGACTGTAAAAAGCTTGTGTCAGATTATTATAAATCAATGGTTTCACATTCACCAAATCTAAAATTTTTATGGAGCAGAACTAGGTACTCTCTAAATCATCAATATTGATGCTCACTGAGTTTGGAAATATGAAGGAAGATTCAAGAAGAAACCAATAAAACATCAGAATTCAGACAGAGTAAGTAGGCAGGCCTGTTAATTGTGAGCTTACTCAACAGAAGTAACAGGCACTTGCAATTTCAGCAAACAAAGGAAGTAAAATTAAATTTTAAAATTAAAACAAATTCAATTTAAACAAGCTTAGGGAAAAATAATATGATGGAAATGACCCTTTTCCTTGGGAGTAATGCTGCAGTTCATAGAATCACAGCATGGTTGAGTTGGCAGGGTCCTCTGGGTCCACCTGCTCCATTCCTGTGCTCAAGCAGGAACACCAGAGCAGGTTGCCCAAGACCACTAACAGTCAGTCAGCTTTTGAAGACTTCCAACAAGGCGACTCCACACCCCTCTGGGCAACCTTTTCCAGAGCTTTGGCACCAAAACGATGAAGAAGCGCTTCCTGATGTTTAGTAAAAACCTTCTGTATTGCAGTTTGTATTCACTGCCTCTTAGAAGAGCCTGCCTCTGTCTTCTGTGCACCCTTCCTTCAGACACTGATATACATGTAGGGAAGCAAGGATCTAAGCTCAACATACACATCTACTGCAATGCAGTGCCCCAAATTGGCTTTAAGGAACATGGTGGATTACTACCTAACAATACATTCTCACTGCTGAGAGGTCAAAAGAGCTAAGTCAGTCCTTCAAAAGGAGCTAACTCGTGCATTTGGCACTGGTATAACTTTCTACCACACCATGCATTCAGATCCTAGGGCCACCAGCACAGAAAAGATTGCAGTAGCATAAGAAGTACCACAAGAATGATTTAAGAGCCTGGAAAACACATCCTGCAGGAACAGACAGGAAAAGTCTAGCCTAAGAATCATCAGATAAATGGGTAATATGGTCACTTGGCAAGAGTGCAACACAAAGGAAAAAAACAGCACGGTGTTAACAGGATTTTTTTAAACAGCAAATGAATATACTAGCAAATCCAACAGCTGGGAGTTAAAGCTCAGCAAGCAGAAACTACAAAGAAGCAGAAAGTTTAACACAGAGGATAATAGTGAAAAACAGCTTTTCTTTTTATCCAGTCTAAATCTCTCCATCTTTAGTTTGAAACCATTTCCCCTTGTTCTATGACAACAGACAGTTGAAGTTCTCCACAGCTGGAACACATCAATAACACACGCCCTGCTGCACACACACACCTTGCTGGGGAAGTCAAAGTTCTCGATCATACACAAACCAGGTGAGGCAATGAGGATGGCCCACCGCAACACGAAGACTCGCTGTGATGTGCCACCCAAGACCAGAGAGATATTTAAAACTTCATCTATATCTGCAGTTCAAGTTCTTAGATGGTACCAGCTGCATCCTTCACCTCCCATGACATTCCCATGCTCACACCAGTAGCATAAATATAACACTACAGGAAGGAGCTACACAAAAAGGCATGGAACAGATGATGCTTACAAGGCAGGCTGAGTTACCTGGTCTGGTGAAAGAGCAATGGACCACACAGCACCATCATGGGCATTAAGCGTCTCCATCAGACTCCCAGAAGCCAGGTCATACAGCTGCAGCTTCCCTGTCTGGGGATAAAGACACATCACAGAGGACAAATCAGACCCTCCAACTTCACGATATACCTCAGGAACAACTTACAGAGCATTAATCAGATCTGCAAACAGTCCTGAGCCTGACCTCTTAGAGAGGTCTCCAGAAATGACAAAGATTAAAACTGCTCAAAGCAGAGACAAAAGGTCTGAGCTACCAGAGGTGAGACTCCAGCAGCGACAAAACAGCCATGTATTAATGGAAAAACAAGGCTCCAAAGGTAGAGGAGAGCTCAGAGCAAATATTCCCAGGCTCCACAACACACAGGAGGAGTCACAGTAGCACCTTACTGGCAAAAGAGTTCTTGCTCCATTTGAGCTCTCTGAGCTAGGCAGTCATGTCTGAACAGGCTACAATAGCTCCTAACACATCTGCTACCCATCTCCTGAACTTCATTACACCACTGTTACACACAGATAGGCAAACTCCTGATGGAGATCAGGGAGTTCCCAAAACTCTCCTCAGCTGCCCAGCTCAAGCCGTAGGAACTACATAAAGACTCAGGGAACAGAACAGACTAACTGCCACAAGGGTTTTTACATCTAAAACAGAATACTCCAGAAAATGTTACACATTTTCATTAAGGCTGCCTTAATGACATTTTCAGAACATACTCCCAGACTTGGGCTGAATCAGGAGTGCAGAGGGGACACTATTTACCTTGGTGCCAACGATGACCTGCCGATCTCCCGGGACAAAGAGTGAGCACAGCGCGTACTCACAGTCCATCGTTCGGATACACTGCAAAGTTGATCTGTGGACAAAGAGTTCAAAAGCTCTTTTCACACAAAATCTGGTCTGCTGAGTGAGACATGCTCCAGAGCTGCCTCTCCCAACACCCTTCTTTTTGGCTGGGGCCAGAAGATACTGTATTACCATGCTATTCTGTTTACTTCTTTTACTTAATAAAGGAAGCAATACTCTATTTTATATTTCTCCATCATTCCCTCTTCCTTATCACTGGATCTCCAAACCCAGCATTCATAGGTTCCACGAGACTAACATGCACAGGGTAGAGGGGACTGAAAACGATTGCACAGCATACCTATTCCAAATCTTTACAGACTCTGCAGCTCCTGAAAGAACAGCAATATTATCAGAGCTAAAAGCTAATGTCCTGACATCACTGCGATGGCCTCCAATGGTTATCCTGGATGCACGGACAGCCTGCGGGACCTGTGCTGACAGGTTCACGGTGTGTAACTCAATGATGTTGTTCTGGAGCAGCAACACAATCTTCAGCTCTTCTTTTGGAGAGAGAATCATGTCAAATGACCTGTTTGATAAGACAAATTAGATGTACACACAGATGTACACAGGAGCCATAAGACAACATGTAGGAGGAATCAAGTATCAAGAACTGACAAAGAAGAATGTAGAGAGTGCATGCTATGAACAAGTGCAAGCTAAGCAACAGAGGACTGCAAGGAGGTCACCATTTGGGTCAGTGCGAATGGACTGGCAGACCATGGTAGCCCTCCACTTAGCTCCAAGTTGAACAGATATCGAGGGGGAAGCTTCTTCCACCTCCTCCATAATGAGCTGTGCAAAGCTCTTCCCAAGCAGCTTTACAACCACAGCCCAGCCTTGTCAGCAGGATTTTCAACTTACTTGATTTTTGCAGAAGCTCTGATGTTAGTGACCCGCTGGATCTCCTCCTGCAGGCTCAGCTCCACATTTCCTTTACGCTCATCTTCTTCAGATTTCTGCCTAGAAACATCAAATAATGGAGGGGGAGTCAGGTAACTCAGCACAGACAAGCCAAACTAAGACAAAGGGACTGAGAATAGTGCAAGGAGACCACTAAGCTCAGTGAAAACAACTGCCCTGTTATCCAGTAGCATTAATTGTTTTTTTAAGAAAAGAGCAAGACAGCTAAGTTCAGGCTGTTACACGTGCTAAGGAGACAAACTGTACCAAAAAAGGCAGCATCCTCTGGGATACAGCCAAAACACTTAACGAGGCACATTACAAAGATGGATACAAAACAGACAACAGCAAGCTGTGTTTGACTGACATCAGTTTCTGCTCATTTCATACCATTCCCAGAAAGTCCATGTTCATTGCCAAAAAGTGACTTCAAACATATCTATCTGCTCTGTGCTTCAGCTTCTATAGTGGAGCCAGAGCTCCCTCAATGGCTACTGTGAAGCAGTCATTAAGTACCAAGATACTCAGACATTTAACACAAAGTGGCCTTTCATAAAGCTCTGATCTGTATCTCTGCCTGCTGTACAACAGGAGATGAGGTATCAGGGTCACTCTGACTTCTCATATGAAACTCTCATTCCAGTATATCCTAACAGACATTTTATTTGACACAGTAAGCAGTGCAAACATGAACGTCAGGTGAAAGTGAGAAAAGAACATTTTCTGCCTATTTCCTTCCACACATCACCTTTTTTTGGAGGGGAAATACTCAGAAGGAAAGTCTCTGCTAGTAAATAAATGTTGCTTAGACAAGTGCCAAGGATTCACAAGAACAGTGCCCCTAAAATGCAACAGCTGGCACAGAAGACAGAATGACCAGTAGCTTGGAGTTCAACCATTGTGTCATGCTACTTGAGGGGATAACAGCTTTCTGGACACAGACAGTACCCTCATACACCCAGAAGATTGCTTACTTGGCTTTTTTCTTTGCTTTCTTCATTTTCTTTTCCAATTTTTTCTTTATTTCCTCTTCAGAAAGGACAGAGAATACTTCTAGAACAGCATCAGTCCCCTAGAGATAGAGCAAACAGTCACACACATGCAAAGCCTTAGCTGGCACTTACAAGGTCCAAGGGCTGCAAGAGCCTCTTCTGTAACTCAATAGCAGAGCTTCCCCATTACTTACATGGCAGGCCAAAATCTTGCCCATTCGGTCTGTGGCAAGAGTAACTACTCGATCTCTCCCTTCCCGCATGATGGATCCAGCTTTACTGCACTTTAGGAGACGCTACAGGAAAAGAAAAAGAACCCTGGTCTGGAAGGCCACGTGATCTTCTCAGGCACACTGAGAAACCAGCTTCAAAGGGAAGTCAGGAGGAAGGGACAGGGGAATGAACCTACAAGGTCCTGGTAGAACAGATAGCAAGGATAATCCAGAGACAAAAACACGTGTGAGTTGTAGATTATCTCCTTTATTTTCAAGTAAAATGCAACCTCAGCAGAAGAATAAAGTTGACAACCTCAGCAGAAGAATAACTTGATTTCACTGACAAACCAGAGTCATTTAAGAAATTAAGCTGAATTTCCATGCTGCAAAGGCAGCAGAGCACAGCTTCTCTGCCAGAAGATGCAAAAGAGACAAAAGGACAGGCAAAGGACTCTAAAATTGGCAATTAAAAGGAGAAAAGTCTTTTGAGATAAGGTAGAAGTCTTTAACAAGGCTCACTACCTACTATAACCACAAGCAGTTAGAAGTCAGAGAAAAATCCCACAAACTTCCCCCAGAAAGAGACTTAAAGTCTCCACCAGCAGCACAAGTGGGAATGGCTTTGAACAATCCCATCTGATGCTAGTTTGTGATCGTGCCACTCTGACCCCATGTTTCTATGCTTCTACTTACTGACATGCAAAACTGAATGAGAGCACAAAGCTCAGCAGCTGCCAAGTACCTACTATTTCATTCCCATGCAGTTAAATGAAAGAGCTGTTAGCACTGAGCCTTCAAACACTTGCTAATCCCTCCTTCTCCAAACAGAGGGCAAGGAAATTGGTATGTGCTTTGACACAAACACTTCTCATGTTCTGCAAGTAGATGAGGGCAGCAACTACTGCTGGAGAAGAAATTACCAAGTGATACAAGAATTCACACATTTTCCCTAACAGGCTAAATATGACACTTGGTGTATAAACTCAACACAGACAACCAACCTATCAGCATTTCTCAAACTCCTGTTGGCCCTGCAAGCAGCACCATGTGAACACTATATACACCAACCTAGACAGCATGAAAAAATGAGCTTACCTCCTCAGGACTCTCATCCAGCTCTAGTGTCTCATCCTCTTCACTGTCTTTTCCTGCTTCTGGTGAAGATCCTTTGCTTTTCTTGGACTCTGGCTCATCAGGGTCTTCTAGCTGTTCACAGACAAAATCCATAAGAAATAACTTAAACCACAAGAACTAAGGTGTATCAGTTCCCATCTCTGAATTTATTCATGCTTCATCTCCCTGGAGCAACAAGTAGTTAGTATATATGGCAATAACAGTGGCCTACAGTATGCCTGTAAGCACACAATGCTCCATGTCCTGCCCTCCTCATCCCACAAAACTGTCTTCTCCAGCTGTAATCCAGATGGCCAGAAGATCACACTCTAGAAAGTTTGTTCTAGAAGTTCTTGCAGCATCACATGCAAACTCAAAATACAGAAGACATCAAAAGTCTAACTCAAGAGCAGCTTCTGGACCCCTCAGACAACAAAGACATCACTTCAGTTCTGTTTCCCAAAACAGCAACCAGATTTAACACGTTTCAGACCCATTTCCGTCCAAAGATAAGCACCTGGGCAAGAGCACAAGGGGCTACAGAGAGGATGTCTTACCTCCTGGATATAAGTGATATCCCAAACTCTCAGTTCACTGTCAGCAGTCCCAGTGATCAGGCGTTTCTCTTCAGATAGCAAAGCCATCCCCCAAATCTGTTCAAAAGCACAATGAGAAGAGCTGGTTTGTGACTTCTTTGACTATCATAACAATGCCAGAGCATCCTTAATTGATTTATTTAAACGGGAACCTAGAGAAGTCTGGATCTAACTGGGATTTCCTGTAGGGATACCCATATTCGAACTGTCAACCCTGTATGTTGATAACAGTTCTCAGATAGTTTGGAAGTCTCTTATTTCCTTTTCCCTGAAGCTGAATAACCACCAAAAATATATCACAGTTCCAGTTTACAATCCCTTAGAGCAAAAAAATGCACAAGGTGAGCCATGACCTGCAATGCAAAATCCTTCCATCCCTATGGTTCTCTGCACTTCCTCTTTACCTCAGTACGGTGTCCAACTAGAGTTTTGAAGCAATGCTGGGTATCCAGGTCCCACCATTTCACCAACGTGTCTTTGCCACTGGAACAAAAACAAAAACCCCAGGTCATGAAGAAAGATTGCTAGAGCGCGTGGAATTACATAAGCTGAGAAAAGCTGAAGAAATACAAAACCTTAAACATGTTGCAATGTATCACTGACCAGGCTACAACAAAAGCAGCCGCCTTCACTTTGAGTTGCTTTTCCCAACGGAGAATTACAGCTGTTACAGTTCCTCAGGGCTCCTGTATGATTAAGCGACCTTGAAAGCTCTTGCTTGTGGCTACATTATGCTACAATAATGCTAGAAGTGCACCAGAGAAAAGTAATTTGAACATTTATGTAGACTGCTTCTCTTCACCCTACAGGAATTAATACTTTTCTATTTTTCATAACTTTGCTAGAGCCAATTTTTTTGCTAATAAATTAAAATACAAAATTTGTTTTTCCATTACTAAGCTTACTCAGGAAAAAAGAAAAATCACTACAGGTGATACTTATTGTCAATGCATGCCTTTTGCTACACAGCAGTCTAAGGTAAATTGTACAGCTGAAAATCCAACAAAAACTTCTGCACATAGAGAACTGTAGTAAGCTTCTTATGCTAAAAGATTAACAACAACAACAAAAAAAGTAACTATTTTTGCATCCTCAAAGACAAGATTCGAAATTGTATTAGGAAACCAGCATCATCTGCTAAAATAATAAAATGTATTTCCTTTGCAAAAAAGCAAAAAAAGGACACACAAGAAACTTGTTCTAATTTTACACTGAACTGATTGAGTGCACCTATTAGGTGACAGTAAATACAAACATTAGTGACTGATATTTGAGCAAGAGTATCTTTTGTCAACTGATTATTATTGAAGGCACACAATCATCTTGCTGATGTTTAACTAAAAACCAACTCAGTAAAACACCGAGTTTAATTAATCCATTTAATTATTACCTATTAGGAAGACATTTTTCTGTGACGCTGCTGCACAAGTTACACATACAGAAGACTACTTAATTACTTATCAAAAAATGGTGGTATGCAAAATGAACACATTATTACTATTCATTGTTATGATAATTCTAAGCTGCTAAGTCTACCGGTAAGTTAAAATCTTTTTCAAATGTTACTTTCCAGAATCTGCCATTTGTCTTCTGCTTAACATACCTGGAATTCAGGCATCAGATTCACAAAATGTGTGGACATGCTGGAATGTTTGTGAACTCATTTCTTCATCACAATATAATCACAGAATCACAGAATTGTAGGGGTTGGAAGGGACCTCCAGAGATCATCGATTCCAATCCCCCTGCCAAAGCAGGTTCCCTACACCAGGTACTCATACAGGTCTCATACGTATGGGTAGGACTTTGAGTAACCTGGTCTAGTACAAAGTGCTCCTGCCTATGGCAGGAGGTTTAACTAGGTGGTCTTTAAAGTTCCTTCTAACCCAAACCATTCTACGATGCAAAACAATCTCATCTTTTTTGAGCAGTTAAAGCACAGAAAAAGCTGTGATTCTAGAAAACAAATACAAATGGCTACAGCACCTAGAACATACGAATAGCAAGTAAAAGTGATTATTTTTCTTATTTACTGCTACACTCAGCCTGGCTTACCTGGTGACCAGCAGGTTCTTCTCCTTCAAGAAAAGGACTTGAGTGACAGCATCCTTGTGTCCTTTCAGCCGGTACAAACCGCTCTCATTGATGACATCCCACACAATGACATCTGTATCCTGGAACAGATAAAGTGTCACCAAGGGACCAGTTTCTCTCTACAAAATGCCTACATCTGCTATGAGACTGAAGAGACTACTTAAAATCAAGCTTTCTCAGTCTGAACTGGAATGTTAAGGATGATGAACGTAAACGACAGCCCCTCCATCGATGAGCTTTCAGACCAATAAATGCACTTCTGTCCTGGCTTGAGTCACTTTCACTACTCCTGACCTCACAATCTTCTTCACCTTCAGTAGCTCTGCTAGTACCCTCCCTTCTTCTGAGCCCAAGACTCTCCTAGCTTCAAACTCCCTAAAACTACTGTCATCTTGCAGCTCCAAATCCATTCAGTGCCATCACAGCATCGTAGAATTACATAATGGCTTGGGTTGGAAGAGACCCCAAGGACCATCAAGTTCCAAGCAGGGTCACCAACCCCCAGATCTGGTACTAGGTCAGATTACCCAGGGCCATCCCCTGCTACAGGCAGATGCCACATCACCCCCTTAAAATACCAAACATTTTAGCCCAGGTCAACTTTCCCAACAGATCACCTCTTTTGCCCTTTGTGAGAGGGCTTGTCCTCCTGATGTGCAGAGCTCACCTTTGAGCCGGACACCAGCCGGCCCCCCAGCTGGTCATACTGCAGTGCTGTGACCGCAGCCTTGTGCCCATTGAAAGCGACGCTCGCTTCCCCGCTCAGGAGGCTGAAGATACGGATCGAGCCATCTTCATAGCCAACAGCCAGGTGCAACCCATCAGGAGAAGGGCGGAGGAAACTGACTTCATGCTTGGAACCTTTAAGGATAAGGACCTGTGATTTTTAGGAGACAAAAAAAAAAAAAAACGTTGGTAAATGATACGTCAGAGCCATATACACAAAAGAAAAAACAGAACAAGAGAATATCCCAAGTTGGAAGGGTCTGTTAACGGTCTGATAAGGGTCTGAGAATGGTGTCCAAACGCTCCTTGCACTCTGGCACTCAGTACTGTGCCCACTACCCCAGGCAGCCCATTCCATGCCCAGCGCCCCGTGATGCAGACCCTGTCCCTCACCCCCAGCTGCCCTCCCCTGACAGCTCCATGCCGTTCCCTCGGGCCCTGTCGCTGTCACACAAAGCAGAGCTCAGCGCTGCCCCTCCGCTCCCTGTGAGGAGCTGCAGCCGCCATCAGGCCTCCCCTCAGCTCCTCTGCTCTGCGCTGAGCAAGCACGGGACAGACAAACCAAAGGAATACATTCTGCTCTCGCACTGAACTCCCAAACAAGCACTTTCAATATTCTTAAGGCCGTGCCGCCCGCCCCGCACCCGCTCACCTTCTCTCCTTTCCGCGCGTCCCACACGAAGACGTGCTCGCAGGCCGGCACGGCCACGCAGCGGCCCCGCTCGCCTCGCAGCGTCACGAAGGCGGCGTTGCCCTTGGCGCTGCCCACCAACCCGAAGAGCGCGGCGGGCGCGTAGCGCAGGTACTGCTTGGTCAGCCCCATGGCCGCACGTGCCCGTGCCCCACAGCCGGCACCGGAGGTGCGTCAGAGCCAGGCGGGGCGCGGCGGACGGAAGCGGAAACGCTGGGCGGCCGCTCCGCTTTTCTGGGTGATGTCGGCGAAGCGGCGGTGGATTGCAGGCTCAGGCCGTGCGGGCGCGGCGCGGCCCGCGGGTGAGTCGGCGGCGTGATTGGCTTGTCTTTGCTGCTTACAGCCTGCGTTCGGGTTGGAGGTGGGGTCTGCTTCGAGGGTATTTTTTTATTATTATTTTTTATTTCTTTTATTTCTTATTGAAATATGTTCTCTTGTTCCTGTTTTGGAACTGTCATTATGCGGGCGCTGCTTTGCCAAAGCTGTTACGGATGGAAGATCGTGAATAAGAGGTGCCTGTGCGGCAGGCTGAAGCTGTGTCGGGGTGGCTTTCATTCGCTATCCAGGTTCTGCAGAAGTGTAGCAGCCCGGTGTTACCTGCTCGTAGCTGTGCAGAGCTCGGGTCTTCATCCAGCAACCCGGGTTATTGCTGACCTTCCAAAAAAAAAAAAAAAAAAAAAGGTCAGATGGCCTTTCCTGTTGTGTTTTGATGCTAGATTTCTTTTTTTCTTGTTAGAGGTGTTTGGGGTTTGGTGGAGTTTTCTTGATGGTTGGGCAGAGGTGGAGGGAGCAGACACTTGTATTCTTTTGTGTTTGTTTTTAAGCATGACCCTAAGCCTGTTCTAAGGAATAGTCATGCACACCCTGCAGTAAATTTGCTTCTTTATAGGAATAAATAGTCCTTTCTAGGCTTGGGAATGTGCTTTCTGCATTTTCAGAATAAGAGATCGCGAATCAGTTGGACCAGGTAAATAGAGAAGGTGTTTTTTGTCATGCACTGCTTAAAAAAAAAAATATTTGCCTTGTCCTTTGTAATACAGCTGACCAAACTAGGAAGGAAGAGAAGCTGAGTTGGAGATAATTCTGTTAGTTGTAGTTGTGTTGTGGTCTGCACGGGAATTGCATTTTGTTAACAGCTGGTGACCTGGTTTGATTTCCTTCCCTTAAGCATCCGGAAGACTCCATTGAGAATTGGAGTGTGACAAGTTAAGAGGAGAAAAGAAGTTGTTCCTTCCATTCCATGGATCCCTTGGGTGCTCCTTCCCAGTTTGTGGATATTGACAGTCTGCCAGGCTGGAGTAATGTCCGTGAGGCTACCCAGGTGGATTCTTACCAAAATCCTGTTGAAAAAGCTCAAGTCGATGTTAGGTCACCCTTTCCATACAGGAAAGACCTCAATGCAAAAATTGTCTTGTGGTAAGTTCCATATGGCTCTAGTGTCTGCCATCACTTCTCCATTTACTGCTTCCTACAGTGCTATAGAAAAAAAGCTTTCAAGCCCTCCTTTCTTGAAACAAGCATTACAGATCTGAGAGGAAAATATTTTTTTTGTTCACTGGAAATCTGCAAATCTGATGTTTGCTATGCTCTATGTTGTAAATTACATGTTCATAGGCATTCCTTGATGCAGCAGACCAAAATTATACTTCCTGCTGCCATACTGGGTTTTTAATAATAAAACCTAGCCAGATGCTGATACCTTTTAAAATTTATTTAAAATATGTACGCTTGTTGTCTACGTGTTTTTTTTTCCTTTCCTTTGCTGGCTTTATCAGTATTTTTTATGTGGTTCTTTTATGTGGTTTGCTTGGTCCATTTTTTTGTTTTCCTTCCTCTCTCCGTTCTCTATCTTCCTGTCTCCATGCGTTTTCTACCACTTTCGTGTGCTAAGGTGAACCTGCTCCATCAGTTTTTCTTTCCTCTGTATCAGATACTCAAACCTACTCTCTAGATGAGTAACTCTGTTAAGCAGTATAAACAGAGGATTTTTCAGGGTGCAGATTCAGGGATCAGCCTCTTTCCCGGTTCATGCATGTAGGAAATAAGGCTGTTTGTGGATTTCCTGAACCAATCAAAGAAATAAGAAAAACTAAAAGCTAAACATCTGCTGTGACTTGGATTTGGGTAAAATAAGCTTGTGCACTTTGAACTGTCGTTTGAATCTCTTCCTGTGCGTGGGGATTGTTTCCCTTCCTATGCTCTTTGATTCCAAAATCCGTAATGACTATTTCTGTGACAAAAAGCAGGTCAGAGTTCTGCTGTTCCATCTTCTTGCATGGATCTCTGCATTGTTTATCTTCTGCTTGTCTGACCCTTATTCAGCAGTGTCAACATGATCACATAGTGAGTTCACAATTTTGGAACAAAAGCAATGAATACTTTACTAGTTGCAATGTTACATGAGATCTTTACTGAGGAAGACCAGCAGTGAGGTGCCCTGGATAATGTTCCTGCAGACCAACAAAAAAAGCAGATAGAAATATTTGTTAACACTTAGGAAATAATACGCCATGTGGACTGTCATCTTATCTCTAAGATATGAGACCATATGTCCCACTTTTGGAACATATTACATTCTATGCTGCTTTGCATGTTCTGCTGACTAAACCAGCCTACACACACAACTACAACACTGTTTTATGTGTATATCCCTAAGTTTACTATTAAAGTTAAGAATTTTCAAGGAAATGAAGGATCATGTGCAGTCAGTCTCTATCAGTGACAAAGGATGATTCTGCATGGTGAGCACATCAGGGTACACTACACTCTGTGGGATATTGCTAATGCTTTAACATATCACAGACAAACAAGGAAATGCTCATTTGAGAATATGCTGCTTAATCTGACATGTAACCTGCAATGAACTGTTTCCTCAGGAAAGGAGACGTAGCGTTACTGAACTGTACAGCCATAGTGAATACAAGTAACGAGTCTCTCACCGATAAGAACCCAGTATCTGAAAGTATTTTCATGCATGCTGGGCCTGACCTGAAGGATGAACTTCAGAAGCTCAAGGGTAAGTAGCACAAGATGGCTTTTCTTCTGAAATCTGCAGTCCTTGCATAGTTTGAGGAATCGCTATTTGGGCATGAACTAAAATCAGGATGCAGCTTTTTCCTTTTTTTCCCTGGTGTCTGTTATTAAGGTGAAATAAAGAGAGGAAGATAGACTCACATATACTCCTCCACTTTTGTCATTCAAATTACAGATCATTGAAAACTTTTGACAGGCCTGCAAGTTGCAGAGCACATACTTTGTGTTACAAGAATTCCCATTATTATTTGAAGCTACTTGGAATGGCTTGCTCATCTGAGCTTTTACTGTAGTTGGAACCTGTCTTACATAGCTTCAGGTTTTGTTCTTGCCCTGCTCAGTGTGTATCTGCTTGGTGAGTGGAAGAAATAAATTTAAGTTTGCCATTGCAGGAATTGAGTGAGTTTCAAAACAGGCAGTGTATCCTTTCTCTTCCTATCTTTCAGGAAGTAATTTATTCTCAATGCCTATAAATAAAAATGAGTGTTTGGGTTTTGTTTTTGTTTTGTGTGAGGAATCAAGAGTTTATAGTTATCCAAGGTCATACCAGAGTCTAATACAGGTTGCAGTTAAAATTAAGGTTGCTCAGAAGTATGGTACTGAGCTGAATTTTGAGACCAGACTGATTCCTGAGTGATACTGATTACTCTATTGGATCCTGTTAGAATCCTGCTACATATATTCATTCTTCTGAAATAAACTTGGGCTTCTTTTAGTTCATTATGAGGTGGGATGGGAGGGACAAGGTTTCAAAGAGGCCTTAAAATTCAAGGACTTTCAGCTCTATAGGAAGTTCTCTGTAAAAATTGGGCTTAGTTCCTTAAATTCCTTTTGCCATCCTGAACCATATGTGGTTTAAAGAGTGTCTGCACTCTTTAATGCATGCTACAGATTTATTTCTCTGTTTTTGATGGTTTTCCTTCAGTCTTGAGATGGAATCCTTTCAGAAATGAATTCTTTTCTGACAGTATACTGATTGGCATGTTGTGTGGGAGAAGAAAGAGAAGCTAGATTATGACTTTGTTATGGACTCTTTAATATGAGTTTAACAGTAGCAGAAACAGAAGGGGCCTTGGATAAGAACCTAGTTAATCATTCATCAACTCAACTTCCTTTTTGTGCTCTTTTTTTCTTTCTTTCCTTTTTTTTTTTTTTTTCTTCCATAGATTGTTCTTGATAAGAAGTGAAAATGCATGGGTTTTAGTCTAAAGCTGTAGAATGAGTGTAGTGGTGATTTTCAGCTCAGTTATTCCTAATTCTCTCTCTTTCATATACATATTTATATATATTTCATACAGTCCAAGGAAAATCATGATTTTTAAAGCATGTGATATGCTGACTTTTGAAGAATTGTGCTTTCTTTAAAACTTCTGTGTTCCTGGGAACAGTGTAGTTTCAATTAACAAAGAAATACTATAGCCAAGGGCTCAGACTTGCATGTGAACTGCTATTGATATATGCTTTCCTATCCACGCATGCTTGTTGCAGTCTAATAAAGACCTTCTGTAATAGCAAATCCTAGTAATCTTCCAATTCCAGTGTGGCTTTTTTTCCACTGCATGCATTTTCTCCACTCTAACATTCCAAAGTACAAGAGGCTGCTGTAGTGTTTGAAATATCACCAGGTAAACAATAAGATTTCCCAAACCTTGATCTTGCGTAAGTCACTACTGGCTCACCTCTCTCCATATGTTAAAACAGGAATTACACTTGCTGCTTAATTTAGTTTTGTAAATTTTGTAGAGCTCTCTACATAGAAAGCGTTGGGAAGCACTAAGTGTGATGTCAGTGTAGTTAGAAATAACTGATTCTGCATCTAGTTGTCTGAATGTATTAGTTTCCCTCCCGAGTTCAGAGCTGTACCTCAGGCTTGCTTCATTCTTTTCTAAAAGAGAAAATACTTCAAATGATTTTTATTACAGGTCTTGGGTTGCTCCTTTGAGTTTGTGTGACTTCAATGGACCAAAGAGAAGGAATAGAATCACAAAATATTTTGGGTTGGAAGGGACCTTAAAGATGATCTGATTCCATCCCCCTGCCATGGACGGGGACACCTCTCTCTAGACCAGGCCACCCAGAGACCCATCTGGCCTTGAACACCTCTAGGGTTGGCTTCTCCAGGCAGCCTGTTCCAGTTCCTCATCACCCTTGTTGTGAAGAATTTTAGCATAACAACTAACTGAAGTCTTCCCTTTTTTAGTTTAAAGCCAATTAACCCTTTGTCCTGTCACTTGATAGAGTCTCTCTCCAGTTTTCTTATAGGCCTTCTTAGGAACTGAAACACTTCTGTAAGGTTTCCCTGGAACATTATTTTCTTCAGGATGAACAATTGGAGCTCCTTCAACCTGTCTTCATAGGAGAAAATAGCTTGATATTTGATACATTTACTCCTTTGATTTTATCAACTAATTTTCCCACCTTGAATGTATCTAGTTGTGCTCTCCTGAGTTGAAGCATTTCAAAGGATGTGCAGTAGTTTGAAATATATGCTTGGTATGCTGTTGTATTCTTCCTTCTTAATCCAGAAGAAACAAAGTGGACATCTGTAAAAATAATGACATGATTTGTAAGATTAAAAGAAGTTCATGAAGAGTTAGCGTAAAGGAAATGTGTTGTTGCTGTTAAGAAGGCGTGCTGTAAGTCTTCAGTAAGATTCTCAATCTGAAACACATCTTGCCATAAAATATGCTTTTCAATGCTGTGATACAGCCTGAGCACCATAACAAATACAGTGGAGAAGGAGAAGAGGTAAGCATTCTTGTTCAGCATGAAGCTTCCTAATTGACTTGAGCCAAGCTATAGCAGTTCTGCTAAAAGAAGGGTTGTCCTAGCCACTTGTTCATATTTCATTCTTTTTCATGGGCAATAGCAATCTATAAGATCAGGTTAAAAACTAATCCAGTGAAAAGATTCATTTTCAGTCAGGCCTGAAAGCTTAAGTGGCTCAGTGCAGCTGTACAAGCAAAAGAAAGAAGGTGGGAAATGCTCCCCCTTGAGGGCAGGGAAAGAGGACTGAAAGGAGTACTTCATCTGTTCAAAACCACAGTAGGCTTGATTTCATGTGAAGTGACTTAGTTGAAGAAGGGGGAAAGTTAGCAGACTATTCTTCCAGGTGCATTTCTTAAAGGAAAGACAGACTTCAAGCACCACAGCAGTTCCTGGATTTTTTTATTTTTTTATTTTTTTTTGACCCAAAATGTCTTGACAGAGTGAATAAAGAACAAGGGCCTGTGGATGTCTTTAAGGATTCTGATAAACTGATTTCCTAACAAAAGACTGCAGGAGTTACATAGGACTAAATTGCAGAGACCTGCCAAAGAGAAATGTAAACTAAAGTGAGGTAAAGGTGTGTGCTAGCATGTAGAAAATGCTACTAGAGTATGTAACTGGAGGGTGCGGGAAGTAGATTAAATGTGTTGTTTTAACTTGGTTGCCTTCAGGTTAGACATCTGGTCTGTCAAGAAAGGTATGATCTCCTTTGAGAATCATACTTTTGCCTTGTGGACACTAAGAAATTAGCAAAACAATGAATGTAACCTTGTTCTGGGAGCGTAGGTGAAATGTGAGCTCAGTCTTTTTCTGTTTTCAGGAAGGTTTGCCAGCAGCTGTAAAGATTTATTTTGGATAAAAAGACTGCAAAGCTCCTTAAAGCAGTCTCTGAAATCCAAATAGTTAAATTCTGAAGGATACTTGTGTTGGTGTTCTCTATGTAGCATAGTAAGCACTCAAGACAGCACTTCCAGCAATTTATGGTTTGTCTTTATATGTATAGTTTTGAAAATCAGGAGGAATCAGCAGAGCTCTTACCTATTCAGCATGACTAGGTAGTTTTAAGCAGCTGCTTTGGGAGAGAGAGAGAGCACTAGCCTTAATATTCGATAGCAAAAAGTACTGATTTTTACATGAGAAGATGAAACTTGTCTGATTCTAGAGTAAGTCAAGAGCTTGAATACTTCTGACTTTCTTTTCATGACATTGGTGCGAATCCTTGTTTGTTTGTTTGTTTTTTTCCCAGGATGCAGGACAGGAGAAGCTAAACTCACCAAAGGATTTAATTTGGCTGCACGCTTCATCATTCACACAGTTGGACCCAAATACAAAAGTCGTTATCGTACAGCAGCTGAGAGTTCTCTGTACAGCTGCTACCGGAATGTCCTGCAACTTGCAAAGTAAGCATATAGCAGCAGCCATCCATGGCACATCTTTTTCTCCTTATGCTTTGGTCTACACAGAGATCTGAGCTGGTTCAAGTCTTGAAGCCGTGTAGTTAGAGCGGTGCAGTGTTCCTCCATTCTGAGGAGAAGTAAATAATTGTGCTGGGCTCCGTGCTGCCAAAAAGGTTTAAAAGAATTTGGTCAGGCAGCAGCTTCTTGTGTCTTTGTGCAGCCATGTGAACGTACCCACAGGCACATCTGACTGCTTCAACAGTGCATATGTTTGGCCTGTCTGCTTTCATACTGTAGCTGCAATTCTGCGTCAGGGTGCAAGGTTATTTCTAAATCAATATTTGCTGCAGGTGAGTTTGTAATTCTTCCTCTCTTTCATCTATGGTGTTTTCTACTTCCTCTTACCTAACAGTTCATCTTTACGGTTTCTGCTTTTCTGTGTTCTGTTCTTCTCCCATGATGGCTGTTGTAATGATAGCCATCATTTAAAAAAAAAAAAGAACAAAACTTGAACAAAAGCAGTGTCAGGAAATATACTTTATATCTATGTAGGGTTGGGAAGATCTGTTCACCCAAGTCTGACTTGTGTGTTACAGCGCAGTAGTAAGTGTTTTGTAATCCAGATTACAGCTAAAGTTTCTAGTGTATATTGTTATTATTGGGTTTTGTTTGCTTGTCTTTGCCTTAAAATTGATGAGCAAAGTCAGAACTGGATTTGAGCATTCTATGAATAATGAAGAAGTATTGATAATTCTGCTTACTAATTTGAGTGCCTTTTAGTCCTTCTATTATCTAGAGTAACTTCTGACGTTTATGGAATTGTTGTCTACCAGCTCTGAGCTAGTTCAAACTCCTCTGACTGTTGACTGCACCTTTGCTTTCCTTTTCAAACAGTGTGGCACTTTCCTGTTCTTGCTTTTCTTAAAGTATATGTCACTCCATGCCAATGATTGTCAAATCATAGCTATGACCAAGTAAGCCATTTCAGTCAGAGTCTGGACTACTGACCCCCCAAAAAAATACATACAAGGTCAGGTTAGGGAATAGGGTATTTGCAGTGAAGAGCACTGGTTTTGTTGTTTTTTGTTTTTGTTTTTTTTCTCCTTTCTTTCCCTTACTGTCAATCCTATGCAGGAAGGAAAGTTTTGGAAAAGATTACAGGGAAGCTGATGGAAGAATTTTCTCATTCAGGATGTGAGAAAATGCAGAAACAGTGTAGCTGAGGTAGAAGAAGAAACTGAGAACAAACATGAGGGAAAATGGTGTGGAATCATTAATGGTTCTCTCAGTTTCTGCTTAATGATGGTAGGCATGTATCTTTCCAGGTAAAAAATTCTTCTGAGCAAACCTAAAGGACATTACTACTACACAGAGGCAGGGAATAAATACTGGTGTTATCTACTAGATTGGTGAAGCTTTGTTTCCATCTGACCGTAGATGATGCTTCTATTTATTTATTTCTCTTTCTGGATTTCAGGGAACAGGCAATGTGCTCTGTAGGATTTTGTGTCATTAATTCATTGAAAAGATGCTACCCCTTGGAGGATGCCACCCACATAGCACTGCGTAAGTCTGTTGGAAAGTGACATAAATTCACTGGTAGTATTCAATAGATTGCTCATCTCTGCAGCCTGGTGTTGATTCAGGAAAGGTTCTTTTTTAGGGGACTGTGATGTGTTAGAGGAGGATATAAAGAGGCAAGCTTTAGATGGGTGAACAGAAATGGAGGATAAAAACAAATGAGCTTTCTCTGAGAGGTTGTCAGTAAGCATCTGTGAGAATTCTTGTTGGAACTTCTACTGTTCGATGTGTTCATTACTGAGCTGAAAAAGATGCTGAAGTGTAAGATGAGCTTGCTTGTAATTTAAAAAAAAAAAAAAGTGTCCACTGTCTATCCTTGTATGGCTCTGCCTTCACACGATGGGCTAATGCTGGAGAGCTAAACCTTGAGGCTGTAGTGATTTCTGCAAACATCAGCTTAACAGAGTTCAAAGGAACAAGCTAAGCAAGGCAGAACAAAACAAAGGACGTTATGCTAGAAATGTGTGGTTTATCCACTTCTGAAGTTGTGTGTTGGAGGAAAAACTAGAAGCTCAGAAGAGGTCAACAAGAGTAGGCAAAGGCAAGGAATAGCAAAGGCTAGTCATCTTCAGTCTGCAATACATTGAAACTGATGGGTGTATCTGTAAGCTCACAAGTGGAATGAAAACGGTGCATAGGAATCAGCTGTTTGCTGTCTCTCAAACTGAGAACTAGGAACTCTAAAAGGATGCTAATATGAACCATATTGAGAAAAAAACAAGGAGAAATGGTTTTGGTTTTGTTTTTTTTTATAATTGCATCATTTGTTGTATGGAACTTATTAGAATAAATTTTTGTGGATTAAAAAAAATTCAAGTTTGGGTTCAAGTATATCAATATGAAATTAAAAAATGGAGGTTACTAGAAACAAACAAACAAAAAGTCCTTGGCTGAAATGACTTTGTGTGTTTTTGCATTCTTTGAGAAGAGTATTATGTATTTGCTTATTTCTTACTTTTCTGCCTTTTTGATTTCTATTGGCCTGCTCCTTCTGTCTGCATTCCATTTATAACTTTTGTATGCTTCTTTAGCATAGCTGACCCTTGAGTTTTTGTGTGTCTGATTTTGCTTTGTACCAACTTCTATATGGCTTGCTGTCAAGCTGCTTCTATGGTAACTGAGGGAACCGTGACTTGTTCTAGGGACGTCTGGTTTTGGCAACTTGCTTAGAACTCAAAAGTCCTTCTCCAAAGGAAGGATTTGGCTTGGTTTTTGCAGGGTGCTTGGTTCGTGTTCAACAAATTGAAGTGTACCCAGTAAGCTAAAATCACAGATTCTTTAATTTTCATATCCATCTCTAAAGTGAGAAGCAGGAGAGAATGAGGATGGAATTTGCGATATGCCCCATTTCTTGTTAAACCACCACTTAATCCATGTTTGTGTGCTGCCCGTGATGCTACTTTGTATAAGAGGGGAGATGTCTCTCTCTATTCTGCACTCCACTGATTTGCCTTGCTTGTGGTCATATGTGTAAATGTGTTCTTCTAACTACATTCGTTCTTCCTTGCAGGCACAGTTAGAAGGTTCCTGGAGGTTCATGGGGAGACTCTGGAGAAGGTTGTGTTTGCAGTCTCTGAGCTTGAAGAGGTATTTTCTTGAAGTTCATTCCATCAAAATTCATAGGCACGCGTGATCTTCTCTGCAGCAGAATCAACTCCCACACAGTTTTGGACTGGGACTCCCACTACAAATCATCCTGTCTCACTTAGACTCTGGTTGTACAGCATCCTTCTGTTTCCTGCCAGCATAGCATCTTATCCAGCACTGCTTGTATTTCTAGAAGTCACCATGTTCAGTCTCTCCATTTCTGGCTTGCCTGTTCCTGAGCTATGAACAGGAGTCGTATTAGAGTTTATAGTACATACTTGTGTTGAATGTGTTCCAGCAGCTAGAACACAGATTTCTTGTGCAAAGCTTGCACCTTATACAGTGTTTTTGTCTTGTGCTTTTAAAAGATTGCCCTGGTTTCCAGTATAACTCACCCACAAATCACATACAAACACCTTAAACATTGCTTGCTGGCTTGTTGAAGTAACAACCTTGATATTTCTTGACTTGTTTTCAGATAGGTGATAACACTTTGAATATTGATTTCTCAATATATATCAGACTTGCTAGTGGTTGTTCCTGTGGAGAACACCAGCACCATTCATATTATGTTTCCTCTGGATGAAGAAAATAAATAACTTAATGGGGATTTGTAGCGACCAACTTTAATCTAAGCATTCTTTGACTCTGTCATCCATGTAAATTCATTACAAAACTGAATTACCTACTTCCTACCTGAGTTCATGACTTCAAAGCAGGATCTTCTCAGTGTGGCAAAAAAAAAAAAAGAAAAAGAAAAAAGAAAAATTAACTTTAAGAAAGGCTATCTGCTTTTATTGCCAAGTAGCAGCCCAAATTAAGCTATCCAGAGAAGCAGTGGTTTGCCTCCAGACCTCAGAGAAGCTCCCTGCTATAAGGGCAGGTGTTATATGTCTGAAGAGTAAGGATGCGTGGTGGACCTTCACGCATTTTTCTTATTTGTAGGCCACTTACCAGAAGTTGATGCCTCTGTATTTTCCAAGATCTTTGGAAGAAGAGATACAATCCTTGCCTTACCTCCCTGCAGATATTGGTAATGCAGAAGGGGAGCCTGTAGTACCGGAACGGCAGATCAGGATTACTGAAAAGCCAGGTGTTCCAGATGGTGAGTTTTTAACTGAATTTTGGAATAAGGTCTCTGTGTGAAAGTCAGGGAAAAAGAGGAAAAAGTGCATAGCAAGCAAAGAGATGTCTTCCCATGCCACCTCATCCAAGACAAGCTGTAACAAAGAATTGTCAAGCTGCCTTGTAAGCTTTGCATGTTCCACAGCAGCAGCTTCTGCTTTCTGCTTCGCTGTGGAGGGTGACTGGAGGATGTGGTAAATCTGTTGTTTTGTTTTATTTTTTTGGAGGGAGAGACAGGGTGTTCATTCCTTCTGCAATTTTTCTCCCGAGTTGGTTAGGACTGTTTTTTCCCCTTCAGAATTGTACCAGTCCTTGACTGATATAAGCATTGTTGTAAATGGATTTTCACACACCATGTCTTGAAATGTTGTCTGCATCTTGATCTGATTTTTGTTGTCGCTGGTACTTAATGAAAATAAGCAGAAACTCTAAAAGGTAGAGGAACTAAATAATTCCGGGTGTTTGAGAAGTGATTGTCAAACGCTTAGGGAATGAATTCAAGTTGTAAAGAGGTTGCCTGAGTTTCAGGATTGGATGTTGAGAGATGAAAATTAAAACAGTGTGAATGGACTTAGATGTCTTCCCCATTAAGTAGTCCTGTGAAAAGTTTGCACTTCAAGTGAGGCCTTAAGCTATGAAAAGCAGAGAATTCAGAGTAAGTTTAAAAGGTTTTATGCTTTTGCATGGCTGGTAGCAATAAAGCTGAGTATGCAAAAAGGATACCAGTAACTTAATTTTCCTGTTTGTGGTACGAGTTATAATGTGGCTATGGCTGTTCAGACTGCAGTTTCTTGTTTGTTTTCTTTTCCCCTCTCTACCTAAACCTCTGGCTAGTGATGTTTGCTCCTTTGACTGATTGCTGTGAGACATTCAACCACTGACTAACAACTTATGAAATGTTTGGTTTAACACATATTGGGGCAAATGCGTGGTGGAATCTTGTGGCCTTTTTCCCATTGTTAGTATAGCATGTCGTACTAGAGCTGTGAAACTCAGTTATTATCTGAACTGCCCAGAGAGGCAGTACCAGAAGCCTCAACAGTTTTCCTTGAGGATGTCAAGTTCAGTGAAGCATTCTCATATTGTTAGCAGCGAGTGAGCCTGTGCTGTTGTACTTCATCTCACAGCCAGGTAGCAGATAATCAAACTCAGGTTATCAACTTGTCTACAGCCTCTGTTACAGCAGTGTCAGTGCAAAAGAAGAGCTGAGCCTTTCCTGCAGTAGAGCTTCTAAACTGAATAAAACTGCAGCACATGTCATTCTGCATGCTTACTTTTCCTCTTTTGACAGCTAAGACAATTGTAAACCTAAATCACTCTCTCCAGACCTTATTTTTGGAGTCCTTCTGAGAGAGTTATCTGTCATTCCCTTTGTTACAAGGGGATAATTGCAACCGGCAAAGTTATTTTACAGACAAACCAACATCTTAAGGTTAAGTCTGCAGTTCTCAAGTATGTGTTATAATCATGGTACATTGTGTTCTTTGTGTATCATGATGAATGGGTTGGCTCACTGAGGTACAGCAATTCAGAAGCAGCACTGCTGTTTCATACGCTGCTTGAACATTTTATGCTACCTTTGTTTCTACTGCAGATGCTTCAGATGAAGAGGGGCTGGAGGCAGATTTGTCTTTCATTGGTTCCCATGCTTTTGCCCGCATGGAGGGAGATGTTGATAAACAGAGACGCCTCATCCTTCAGGGACAGCTGTCAGAGGCAGCACTGCAAAAACAGCACCAGAGGAAGTGAGAATTTCCTTGTCTGTGTGAATGTTTTGGGTTAGCTAGTTGTTCAGAGGACCAACCTTCGTGTTCATTTCATTACCTGTTAAGTCTGGTTTCACCCTCGGTCTCAGTAGCAGCTTCTTTGTTCTGAATGGAATGGGTAGCAAAAGGAAAGCCATTGAATCCACTGGCATGCCCAGTGCACTGGAACAGCTGGCTTGGCTTTTTGCCACATGATGTCACTGCTTTGTCACCACTCTATGTGGTGGGGTCACTGGCTTTAGTATTGCCTGCTTGCTTCAGAGGCTCTGGGCAGCTAGCAGAAGTTTACCTCTTTGTCTCAAAGTAGAAAGATGAAAAAGCTGCAGTATCCATTTATTTCTCTTCTTGTTTTTTTGTTTTCTTTCTCTTCTGCCATTAAACTTAATGTACCCGACCACTTTCAAAGAAGCCAATCCAATATTAGAGGCTGTTGAGGAATTATGTTTGCCATTCCTAGTCAAATTGTTCACCACTCAAAAGCTAAAGTAATACCCATATATGACTCTGGTTGCTGGGTACAACTTCTAGACTCCTTTGCAAGAATTGTATTGTGTACCAGCAGTTGCGTATTCAGTGCCCCAATAAAACTCTAGATGAGTCTGTGAGCACTTTTTTTTTTTTTCCCTCCCTCCCTGACACTACTTTTGCAATTTGAAAGAAGCTCCATTGGTCAGAAATCCATGTTAAGAGAGTTTGTTTTGTCCTTCTCTCCATATATTACTTCAGGCTTTTAATGCCAAAGGGGGAGGAGTAAATTTGACCAGATGTCTTTTCTTTTTCTAGTTACAATCGTTGGCTGTGTCAAGCAAGAGCTGAAGACCTCTCTGACATTGCTTCCCTTAAAGCCTTGTACCAGACAGGTAAATTCAGGGTACTGATGACTGATGTATATTGCCATAGGATAAAAATACAGAATAAAAATGTAACATTTTCTGTATGAGTACAACATATAGTATCATCGAGCTAGGTCAGTGCCCCTGTAGTAAAGCAGGCGTTCTCTCTTAATTGACTTTAGAACTCTGTATGGTAAACTCCCAAAAAGCTTCTCTTTAGCAGGCTGAGGATACTTGCATATTCTAAATTTACCTGCAGAATGTAACCAGTAACATTCTGAAAGGAACAATGAACTCAGTGGGAATGGGAATGTGAAGAACAAACAAACAAAAAAAAAGTAATGTTCTGTGTCCAGTTCAGCAACAATTATAGAGAGTTGCAGTTATGCTTTCTTGCTAGCAGTTTTTATGTAATAAGTACCATTAGGTTAAGCCAATTAGAAGATGCTCTGTGTGAGGTAATTCGTTGCCTGATCTGAATAACCCATTTTCTTGCAAATAAATGAATGTTGCTTTCAAGTGATTAATGCAGAGAATGAGCAGTAACCAAAGCAGCTTTTGATGCAGTTTCTCTGAAGAAAGAGTCTTGTTCCTTTTCCCTCAGTTTGAATTTGAGTCACTCTTCCCTGCATCCTCCTTACAGCACTAGTGGCGTAGTAGCCTGAGAAGTATATCTTATAACCTTGAGTTTGGTAGATATGGAAATTAGGGAGAGAATGAACATCCTGATGAGTTTGGTGGAAAGTATTAGCTGCTAGATCCTTGCAGCACGGGAAGCAGAAGTACGTTCTCGTTCTTTTTCTTTAGGTGGTGTCACATTTGAAGGTGAAACTTGCTGGTCCTAGTGGCTTAGTACTGCTTTGCATCATGACAGAAAGAAGCAAGTAGTCAAGCTTTTAAAATCATAGTTGTGTCTACATAGCCAGTGGCTGTGCAGAGAAAATCTACTCAGAGCTTTTGCCTCCTGAAACTCCAGATGCTTACTATCATCTTTATACAAATACCAAAGCTGTGCGATACCTTTCACTTTGTTTAATTTTTAATTATTTTGTCTTAGACAAGGCGTGTTTTGGGTTGGTATTTCTTGATTTAGGTAAATGTCATGTGCACAACTGATGTAAAATTATATTCCTTGATACTTAAGTTTCTGGGGTATGATGCAACTGCCTTTTCTAGACCAGCATAGATTGGCATAGTGAGAAATAACTCTAGGATACTTCTTCTGATTTCTGAGATAGAAACTGGAGGCATTGTGAAAATTCTGAGTTGTGTTTTCCTGGTTTAAAAAAGGAACAGCTTAGGAATCTGACATGGCTGGGAGATCTTTCATCATGTTATTTTTTTCTTGTAGGTGTGGATAACTGTGGTCGCACAGTGATGGTAGTTGTTGGAAGAAATATCCCTGTAACATTGATAGACATGGAAAAAGTAAGACTTTGTAAAACTAAAGTTGTATAGATTGAATGTGACTTTTGAGAGTTAGATTATAAGAGCAACTTGGAGTTAATACTAGAAGTGTTATGTGTAAATGGCTTAAATGAATCATAGAATGCTCCAAGTTGGAAGGGATGCAGAAGGATCATCAAGTCCAACTCCTGGCTCCACACAGGACTACCTAAAAATCAGACCTACATCTGAGAGCATCATCCAGAGGCTTCTTGAATTCTGGCAGGCTCAGGGCCATGACCACCTTACTTCCCTGGGGAGCCTGTTCCTATGTTTGACTGCTCTCCTGGCAAAGAGCCTTTTCCTGATATCCAGCTTGAACCTCCCCATTGCAGGTTCATGTCATTCCCTAGGGTTCTATTGCTGGTCACCAGAAAGAGTGTAGATCGATGCTTACCCCTAAAAAGTAACTAAAAAATATTTACCTAAACAGATCAAAACTTAGTCCCTATATAATTTCATGTATTTTGGGATGGCTTTTCTGGAGAAGGAACTGGACTGTGTGCAGAGAGACATGCCTTACATGAACTCATTTTTCTTCTCAAAGAGACTCACGTTGCTTCTGTAACTGGAAAACAAAAAGTTAAATATAACAAGTGAAAATAGTTTTTCATGAAAACAGCAGGAATTTATCTCCATCTGTGAAGTCAGGTAGATCAAAAAAGACATTCAAATGACTGCAGTCAAGTTAAAGATTTGGAATATTCACCTTGCTTTTGTGGCTCAAACAGAATGCCATGCAGTTTCATAATTTCTGATCTGTGAATGAATTAGAAGAAGCATATCAAAATACAATGCAACTGTGCAGGAATTATTTTCAAAGAAATAAATTCCATCTTTTTTCTTTTTTCATCTCAGGCTCTTCTGTATTTCATCCACGTCATGGATCATATTGCAGTTAAGGAATATGTGCTAGTGTATTTCCATACACTTACAAATGATTACAATCAACTAGATTCTAATTTCTTGAAGAAACTCTATGATATTGTTGATGCCAAGTAAGTGTCAATATGAGAATAACCCCTCTGTTCTGTGAAAATGTTTGCCATTCCTTTTATCTGTTTTCCCATTTAGTTGTTAAGCTGGGGCAAAGATCTAAGTAACAAAAGCAAGAAGAAGGAATATTTAAACTTTTCAGCTCAGAACGATATTTGAAATCAAGAAGCTCTGTTCTCTGCCATCTCCTGTCTGTAGCTGTTACAGAAATAATTGTATGGAGTTTATTGTCTCTCCAGAAGTGGAGCTTTTGGAGCCTGACATCGTTAGAAGTATGTTTCTAGTTGTGAGGGAAGAGGCTTGGGTAACATTGGCAGTCATAAGTTGTCCGTAACTTTCACTGTCCACATAAAAGATTACAGGCTATTATAAAAAACACTAATAATTCTATTTTTTCTCTTTGCATTTAGTCCTAGTATGTGCCCTTGCTTATACAGAATCTAGCTTTTTAAAATGGCAGCACAGGCACTTAAGCAAAATGATCTGTGTTTTGACAGTTGCTGTCTCAGTGAACATAATTAGATGTCACTTTTAAAGAGCTGTTTTTCTTTCTTTAAACCAGGTACAAGAGGAATTTGAAGGCATTATATTTTGTCCACCCAACATTTCGTTCAAAGGTGAGGTATATAGTAAAAAGAAAAGAAAAAAAAAAAAAAAATTTGGATACTGGCAGAGTAGCATGTAAAACTGTAGTGTAAGGAACATAAGTTATATAGAGGCTTTCAAAATTAGACACTATCTTCTGGCTCCATGAAGAGAATTTGAAATCCATTTCTGCCTTTGATCTAGCTGTAGTCTTCCAGCCTACAGTGCAGTGCAGTTGTCTTGTTCCTATTTTGCTGTCTATATCCTTAACAGAGAAATGTGTCAAGCAGCAATGAGATTACTTAGGATTATAGAGTGTGGAGTAGCAAAGGGAAGTGGGAATAATACTTTTGTCATATGGAGTACTGAAAAATCCTGTCTGTCCTTTAGGAGATGAAAAACTGGTCAAACTGTAAGATGCTATCCTTTGCTATGACCTGTGTGGGGCAACAAAAGATGGCGCTCTTTCTTCTGTATTTTGCATCTATGTGACTACTTCAGATGATCTCAGTGTCAGGCAGCAGCCCTTCCTAAAAATTTTTGTCCTATTAAAAGATTAGAAATATGATCCTCCATGTTCACATCAAGTGTATTTGTTCAATTTTTTTTTTTTTTTTTTTTTTGCTAACATTGATTAAAATGTGATAAAACTATATGTTTTTACATGTTCAGCAGGGAGTTCTCAACTGCTGAATTTCTGAAGATTCTTTTTCTGCATGTACAGCTGGGACACTGTGAGACTTGGAGCTTCTTGTCTTTACACAGATGAGATTGCAGCCTCCCAGCAGTGTATTTTCCATTTTCTGTCAGGATTATTATTTGTTTTCCCCCTACACTCAGACTTCAGATATGTACAGAATTAGAGCTTCCAGCTCTGATGCTTCAGAAAATGAATGAGCAGACAAACAGCATTACTAAAGTTCACAGAATTGAGTGGAAAAGCTGAAGCTGGGAAATGCTCGTGTTCCAGGTTCTCAGCAGTACTTCACCCCCCTCCTCTCTTCCTATGCAACTCTATTTGATTGGGAAATGTTTTGTGTTGGAGGATAGGAAGTCGTGTTTACCAGTCCATTGCCTTTTTTTGTTGTTTTTTGGTCCCTTTGTGAAAAGCAGTGGAACTCGGCAGATCTACAGGAGAAGCAGATAGTTGGCAGAAAGCAGGGAGGATGAGAAAGGCAGAACTCTGACTTGCTGGAAATGTAATTGGTTTGTACCCAATTCTAGCAGCACAGCTGGAGATAAAAGGATATGTCAGTGTCATCCTGACAAGCCATTTTCTTCAACTGAAAGGCAAGAAGGATTGCTGCTGGCTGTTGCAGAGACAGCCTGCTTATGAAATATGATATAGGATATGCAGCAGAAAGTCCTGGTGGAGATGGTGACTGCTATTGAATCCTGGAACAATGAGTGGCTGCTGTCTTTTACAGTTGCAGTGTTTATTTCTGTGCTAAAAGAGATAAGAGAGACTTGGAAATTCACATATCCCTAGAAAACAAGCATTGTTCTGAATGTACTTACATACTTCATGATGCCAAGAAACATTGTTTGGTTTCTAGATATGAAACTTTTAAATTACATATATTCCAAGGCTGACTGCTTATCTATAACACATGGTTAAGTATGCAGGGTTTAGCAATTTCTCAAAAACATGAAGAAGTAGAAGCAGGATATTCCCTACACAGTCAATTTTTGTAGGTTAATTCTGCCTTTTGCTTATGCTTTGATGTGAGCATTTTTATGGTCTGTGAGGAACTCAGTTCTCTTGAGTGGTTTTGGAAAGTAACAATTTTTGCTGTGAAATCACACAACTGGCCACAGTAACAAATGTCACTTCATCTAACTAGAAGGGTTCCTAACTTTCATCATGAGAAGCTTTCCTTCATTCATGAAGGGCAAATGGACTGGATCAATTCCCAGTTTGTTTGTTTTTGGGGGGGGGGGTATTTTGTTATGTTTCGTTTTTAGGTTACCACAATTGTTGCTGAGTGACAACTTGTGTTAAGATACCCTTGAAATACTATACACTTTACTCTTGTACATAAAAGTTATTGCTCTAGCTGTCTACATGTGAATAAAGGGCTCTTTGGGGCATCTTTTTTGTGAGTTCTCTCACCTCTCCATTCATCGCAACAAAGCTTTCTAGAATCTGGTGTGTTATGAGTGAAGCATTAGTAGGTGGTTATTGAATAACCGTACCCAGAGAAATTGTTTACATAATTTTATTAACTTGATTGTGATTTTGGAATGTTTTAAAATTGAAACACAAATTAATATTCATAATCCTCATCTCCATTTTCATTATAAGCCATTTTTCTTGTTTTTCTGTAATGATTGTAAAAGCCATTTCTGGCTGTCAGAAATGTATACAAAAGTTGTTGCAGACTACTTGCAGCTTTTTCCACACGAGATCCTTTTTCTTGTAATGAAACTTTCCTATTGTAATAAGTTTCTCTTAAGGTTATGACCCAACTGAGAGACAGCATATTTTATTTGTTCTATGCTGTTTTCTGGAAGGAAAAAAAAGAGTTGATACTTTTAACGCTGTGGTTTTCTACAGTAGAAAATAGGGAACTTAAATTGGCAGCTAGGGAGGAGCTGGTATGGAGTTGGACACACTAGCTTTAAAGCTCTAAAGCTTGCTGGGAAACAACGGTGTGTTCTGTTTGACCTTGTCGTGTTATTGCAATTATATCAGTGCCTCAGTTTTAACTCAAGCCTATTTTAAAAATATTATGTTGAATGGTAAGGCTTTGAAACAGCACCATCTTAATTAGTTTTTGTTTGGGGTTTATCTTCAGGTCTCAACATGGTTTTTCACTACCTTTACTGTCTCAGGGCTAAAGGACAAGATCCACTATGTGGAAAGCCTTCAGCAGTTATTCACAGCCATACCTCCAGAACAGATTGATCTCCCTCCTTTTGTTCTTGAGTATGATGCCAGGGTGAGTGACTTCATGTGGCAAATATCTGTCTGTGCTCCCAAGTGTACTTATTGTGTGTCTCTTGTTCTGGTCAGCAAAAACTTTTAAAGGCTTGATTTCCACATCTTAAGAATGAGGAAAGCAAAGAGAATGCCTAGTTGTTCTGTATTTTGTATGTACTCCAAGGAGTGGGCTTGACCAAGAAGCAGACTTCGTTCCCAGTGGATTCAGCCTCCTGTATGCATGAGAGAGACTCTGTTTCTTCAGCCAAGAACTGTAGCTTAACATGCTAAGAGCCTGTCTACAATATATAACTTGTCATGCATACGCTATATAATTTACACCTATGTTTAAAGAAAAAAAAAAAAAGAAAAAAAAACTGTCTTTTTTTCTTTCCTATGCCATGTATCAAGTACATGGCAGGGGTGAGTGGGGAAGCAGCAAAGAAGAGTGGAAATCAAGCAGGGAACCTTGCCACAGCATTGGTTCTTCCTCCTTTCTTCCCCATCCCAGGTCTCTATCCAAATGGTGGAATGAATATGATTTCCACTGCCCAAGTCAATTCAAACAGGTTGTGTTCTAACTACAAAGCAACAGCCAGAGCTGCATAGGCAACTTTGTCTTGAACTGAATAACTTGCTCTCCTGGCATTTTTGGCTTCCTTGCATCATAGTTGTGGCTGAATTTTTGACTTCTTGTTGTTGTTGCTTGTTTAAAACAAAGGCAAAACTAAGGCCTGTTTTTTTCTGATCATCAACACAGTCCTGTCCTGGGTGAATTGTGGTCACTGTATTACAGAAGAAGCAGTCAGGAGTACCTCTTTGTTTTTGTCTCTGTATTAGCATCCATTACACTGAGGTGTATTGGAGAAGGTTTTTGTTCAAACTGTTTATTCTATTCTCATTTCAGGAAAACGGGCCTTACTATTCTTCGTATCCTCCATCCCCTGACTTGTGATCTGCAGTCCTGCAATGCTGTTGGTTTCCCATGGATCCAATGACCTGATGTCTGCCAAAACCTGTGCATTTGCCCACAGAATTCAGAGAGAGGGTTTTCCTTCCCCAGCTCTGGTATTTTTTTACTGATGAGATATTTTCAAGCACTCAAGCAATCAGAACACTTTATGCCACTGTGAACTGTACAAGTATTTCAAATATATTTATCCAATGGAAAAGTTGATTTTTTTGGGATCAGTATTTTATTTTCTTCTTTTTTGAAGCTGTTACATTTATTCCTGAACAGACTTTCTCTTTTCAGGGAGATCCATCAAAAACATTTGATTGTGTTTATAACTATTATAGTTTTCCACATCCATTTGTATTTGTACCTGTTTTTGACTGGTTTGTACAAATATTGTGCAGTACCAGCCTGACATATTGCTCATTATATGGTTTCTATGCTTTCATATCTGGTCACTTTCCCTATTGGTTAGTGATGATTACTTTGGTTTTGATGCAGCAAAAGTACCTGAAATTGGGAATACCGTGTTTGCAGGCTGAACAGAACACTGCAGCCAAGCAAAGATTACTGCAGCACTTAGTACCATAAATGCTGACTGAGCTAGGAGCCTGATACAGTCCCAGTCCATCTTCAGTGAATGATGTGACACGTCAGGATGCCACTACCCTCCCAGCAAGAATAAAGTTGAAAAGCATTTACACTTCCTTTATACTCTTCTAGAGTTCTTCATATCTGCTTTGAAATGCCAGATGTGTTTCTATGATACATGAATAGCATCTTTCTGAATCGGTGGAGAGGCCAAGTGGTTTCTTAGAGATATCAGTGACCCTTTTACTTCTTGATATGCTGTTTTACATATTATACTGTATGACATCTGATTTTGACAGACACTGTATACAAGAGTGCAGCAGTGATATTTATGGAATTGGACATTTAAAAGTCTTTCAGCTGCCAACAAAAAGAATAGGGAGGAGGCTCTCTTTAAAAAAAATATCATCAGGGATGATGGAGTCCACTGTAGGAAGAATGTCCAAAAGTTCTGAGTATGAAATGTCATCATGAGATCTTGTGAGGTGGTTAGACTGAAAACATCTCTTTCTCCCAAAGCACTGTATGTTGTTTGGATAAATAGGAAAATAATTCTCCCTTGATTTTGATGTCACAACTTGTTTGCACTTTGAGGGTTTTGGCTTTCTTGTATTAGGAGTACAGTGGAAGATGGACTACACTGAGTTTCCTTTCTCTCCCACCCTGGCCTCCTTTTGGCTTGATGTTGTGTTTAGGCTCCCTATACCCTCAGCGTGTTGGTATGTCAGTTACAGATGAAAACTTGGCTGGGATTTAACAGTCATGCACATACAACTTAATAGTGCTTCTCTAAGTGGCTACCAGGATCTTTATGCAATTCCATTATCAGATCTAAGGTGCTGCTGAAGGCTGGAAACTGTAGCACAGTGGAAACCACCTTGCTGTTAATACGTGGATTACAGATGCTTCTTTTGATGCTTGCCTGTTGTTTTCTGAGAGAGGAAAATAGCAGCAGTCAAGCTGGAACAGCTACCACATGTCCCTAACCTCCTTTCACCTAGCCGTTTACAGCTGCCCTTGTCTCCTAACTGGTTTACAGCCAGCAGTGAATTTTCCATGCCTCTCTAACGATTTGTATAGCTTTCCACCCCCATTAACCATCTGCTGTTTTTCACACCCATGGCATTTCCACCAGGACATTTGCAAAATAGCTAGTGCCCACTTAATAGGCACATTAAAGGTGATTCAAAGTATATTGCGAAAACAGAGCTCTCAGCTTCATCAGTTGAGGCCGTCCCTATGCCTTTAGCTCACAGATGGCTCAGAGTCATAAGACCTGAACGCTTTTTCTTAGGACTCTGTCTGCACGTTTTTCAGACCCGAGCCCAGTCTTTTTAAGAAATTATTTGGCTCAATGAAGTGCAAAACTGTCTCTGGTGCATTTGCAAAGTGAAAAAGGAGATCTTGGCACTGTGTATCTTATTGTGTATATTTTTCCCTTGAAGGACTTTGCTTTAATTTTTATTTTTTTAATGCAAGTCATATATCTGAGTGGCAGGACAGACCAGCACTGTGCTGTGAAAATCATGCTTTTTTCAGTGGATCTGCATTTGTGATGATTTACCACTTGTATATTTACTGGAGCCTATTAGAAGTAATGTATTATGGGGGAGTGAATGGGGAAGGAGATCAAATCATTGAGGATCTCAGGTTATTCAATATAATTAAAATAATCCTAGTATACAAACTGCATTTGTTTTAGGCTGAGATAAACACTGGCATACCATAATTAAGGGTGGATACAATGTGCTCATCTTCAAGAGGCCCAAGAGCACACTCTCTGCACATCTTAACTCTTAGTGTTTTAACAACCCTACCCACTGCAGAATTAAAACTCCTGATGAAAGTCTTGTGCCTTGCTTAGACTATTTCAAACCATCTGTAGGCTCACAGAGGGAGTCACCATAGGGAAGCATATTACTATAATTATGTGAGCATTGTTTTTGCTGCTGTAACTCCCTGCGATGTTGACATTAGACTGACACAGTTACTGTCAGTGAAACTCACATGCAGCACTTAGGCACTTATTTGTTATTAGCTATACCTCTTCTGAAAGCTTCTGAAATTACTTACGCTGTTTTTAGATGTCTTTGGGGCCAGGTTGTGTCAAGCTGATGCCTTACTAGAGTCAGGTGATTCAATCAAAGTCTTTCTGATTACTTGCTGACATTGGCCATACTGAATTTTAAAGCAATTACCAAGGCAGTGAAAGGTAAAGCATTTGGTAGCTGCCTCTGTTCTTCCTGTTGCGTTTTGTGCTTTCTTCTTAAGCAGCTGCTGTTGGGAATAGGAGGTGGCAAAGAGTTGAAGGCAAAGTCAGAATGTCAGGTTTGTGCAGGAGATTGAGGTGGCATGAATTAGTCACGTATGCTTGAAACTGAGCTGCTCTTTTCCTTCATTCTCCTGCTTTCTTAGAATGAAAACAGAGCTGCTGAGTTTTTCTGGCAACTTTGCTTCCCTCATAGTAGCCTAAAATCTTGTTGGTTTTTCTGTCGTAAATGCCTCTGTTGCCTTGTCTTTGTCCTGAATTAGACCTTCTCTCTAGTCTATCCCTGAGCACTTATGTGGCTGCAGTGCTGCAAAGGATTAGCATCCAACTACTGAGACCAGACACTCCATGTGAAATTAATTTAGATGGCTCCGCTATTCAGCAAGCTGATATCAGCCTTTCTCCTTTGTCAAAGTGAAAAACAAGAGTAAATCTTGTTTTTCCCCTTTCTTTGGCCTCTCTGGGATGAATCCTATTAAATCTGTGACCAAGCAACAGAAGCAATAGTCCTCATTTGAAAATTGTTTGCACCTCTAAGTATATTACAGACATTCCTGATTATGTTGATTCTGGCTAAAGGAATCGTAGTGAATTCTGTTACAAGTACTCGGGAGAGGAAGGGACACTATTCAGCTACATTTGAGGGAGTAGTGTAGGAAGCTATCTACCTGAAACAGCTCAGTGCATGATCCTCCAGGGCCAAGGAATTCAAATCTTAGTACGTAGCAGCTGCCCCAGTGAATGTTTTTTTCAGTCTCCCGTGGAACAGAGATTGGCCCCAAGTTAGATAAATGACTGAGTACCCAAACCAAAAGCCTCTGCATTAAGATCAGATGAGGACATGGATGAGCTAAAGCAGCCCTGAACTGCAGTGAAGCAATGAGAAACAAGCAAACCTGCTGCAAAAAGCTATTTCCTTTCTAAGCTGAAAAAGAAAAAAGAAAAAAAAAAAAGATGTTTTATGCTTCAGTGCTAGGATACAGAGCCCTCTTAGTTTGTATGCTTTAAACAAAAGCAAAGTATGGGGTGGTGGGTGAGTGTTCTGTCTCATGGAGTTCTTCCTGAGGGAGAAGGGTGGAATGCTTTGCAAAGGTGAAGGATGGCAGAGATCAAAATACTGCAACCCTAGGCCTTTTGCATGGAGTCTAACTCCTTTGACTACCAGATACCTTTCTGATAAACCTTTGACTACTTGATTCTAGAATCTCTCTAAAATATTTCAAATGACAAAACCATTCACAACATGTATAAGTGGCAAAATTGCCAAGATTCCTAATATAATTTAGACATAGCTATAGGGGAGGTGGCTGTGCTTGGAAGGACATTATGTACAAAAACGAGGGGAAGGGGATTGTATTGGATGATCCACAGCAGCCTGCCTGCCAGCATAACATCTGTTTTTAATTGGCTAATCAGATCCTGTTTTAAGCCTTTCTCAGCTGTGCTTCCCTTGAAAACCAGAGTCCTCATCCAGATGATGTGGGACTGTTTGAGATTTCAGTGCAGTTGAAACAAGAGCAGTAAAGCTTAAATTGTACTGCGTGCTTAACACTTTCACCCAAATTTTATGGGAACCCCTTAATCTAGCTGAAATGTAGACAGCAGACTCTCCACTCCTGCAGTCTATCAGGGATGTGAAGACAAAAAGTAATAAATGCCCATCCCTGTGTTGTGAAAGGAGGAACATCTGAGGCATTGTGCTTCAATGTCTTCTAACACTGATGCTTCTGGGTGGGGCTGTTTGTAGGAATGAGATCTGCTTTGCAACCAAGAAGTCACTAATGGTACATGAAGCCTGGGCCAGGTCTTAGAGAGGTTGTCTGACTAAGTCTGAGGAAAAGGGACTACACCTGGACGAGAGACAGCATCCATACCCAATCTGCATTGTGTTCACATTAGTAATCACAGCCCTGACTCACCACTGCCTGCAGGGAGCTGCTATCTGCTTATGTGATTTTTCAGATCACTGATCAAGTTTGCTGCAGGAAAGTGAAGAGCTCGATCTCAGTCCTTTAGGAAGGTCCTGTAGCTCACTGACAATATGGGCAGCAAATGCTCAAAAGAAAGGGTGAGCATGATCATTTTGCTCTTGCTAGTTTCATTGCTTTGGGGATTTATTTATTTTTTTTTTTTTCTGGAAAGCAATCAAAAGCAGGCTTTAAAAATGGCTAATATAATCATTGACCTTTTAATAAAATCCTGGAGTGATATGCTTAGCATTTCTGCTGGGACTGATCTTGTGGCCTGTCACAAAGCTGTATGTTATATGCTCTGTATACCCCTGGCAGCAGATACCCTGCACTGTGCAGCTTTTCCCCACAGACACATGTGCCTGGCACCTTCAGGAAAAGAGGTTCCTGTGAGACTGGAATGCTTTGGCAGGGAGGGCCTGCATAGCTGCCATCAGCCTGAGCTGTGTATGCCCTGACAGATCAGTATCTGCTTGGTCAATTAGTTTTGGTTCACTCAGACTGCAGCCAGGCCTTTCACGTTACAAAAGGTACGGAGGTGACATTCGCAAGTATGGCTATAGTGCTGAGCTGAATGACTTTATTGACAGGATTGTTCACAACTGTGTCTTGTTCACAAGACTGCTTTGATTTCTGTTGTGGCACTGAGAATGGTGACAAACTCATGTACTGTAAAGCAATACTGCACAAAATGAGATGGGTGAATCAGTATGGTGTCCTGCACTGGGACTAGGTGCACATCATACAGAACACACCAAGTGTTGTCCATTTGGTCAACTATGCTTATTTCCTGGAAAGACCATGTTTCAAACTCAATTTCACATTCTCACCAGAATATTTGCACAAGGAGGAGGTTGTAACTTACATGATTTAAAAGGTTAAAAGCACCAGTTAGCTCATGTAACTACTTGGACGCACTGAGGCATTGCTAATACTTTGGCAGAAGAAGCTGTATTTACATCATCTGAATAGGTCTGCAAGCAAGATGTTACCCTGTCTGCCCAGGAAGGGCATTTCAAAGGTGTCTTTGCATATTGAAGGCTAACCAACACTCTGCAAGAACAGGGAAGATGCACTGTGGCCCCTTAGTGGTGCAAGAAAAGGGAATGCTTGCCTGGCATTTGTTAGTTCTACATATTCTCTGACTCACTGATCCAATGACAGACTCTTCACTGGCTCTTGCTGAGCTGGGTTTGTGCTGGAGCAGTGAGCTGGTCTAACTGGTGGCCTGCTGGATTGAACACAGGAAATGGCAAAAGTTATGTTTGGGGCAGGTGGATTCATAGCAAATGGATCTACTCTTCTCATTATCTGCTATCAGTAGTAACAGGCTAAGCATAACCAAATGCTACTCTCAGCCTCATACTTCCTATGCAGTCTCAAGGGTTCCTAAAAGTCTTTGTGATACATCAGCAAGAGGTGAGGGCCTAGAGATAGGCCAGTTACAGGAGATTCCAAAAGAGACTCACTGAGTCAGCATGGCAGGTTCTGATCCAAGCACAGAAGAGCAGAGGAAAAAAACTCAGACCCCAGGGTCACTTAGCAATTGTATCATCAGCCAGTGTTGAGACATGTCCTGTCCGAGCAACGTTGTTTGCACTTGAGAATCTTTTTGAACAAAATTCTGTTATAGTGGCATAGGACACAGAAGCACTTTTGAGGGACTGACCAGGAATTTAAATAAAATTTACAACCTGGTAATTTACAACCCCAAAGGAAAATACACAGAGATGTTCTGCAGTCTGACTGGTGCAGTAGCAGCCACCAGTGACATCTGCTCATGTGCTGACTGGGGACAGATAATCCAAGGGGTGTAGGATAGGTAGCTGGCATGAGAGCGTACCAAGACCCAGAGAAGATGGTGGTGTGGTGTTTGTGCAGCGAGCAAACTGCCCTTTCAGATACTTTCAGATATTTCTGGAGCCACTGATGCAGTTAGGCAAATTTCCCTCAGCTGAATTGCATTTAAATGTTTCACTCTACACTCTGTGATCATCGCTGTTATCATTAGCAAGCAAAACCAGTTACACAGTCATTACAGAAGGAAGAGTGAAGTAATATTTCACAATTAGCAGGGAACTTTCAAAGATAAATGTCACTAAAAATAAACCGGGGCTGTCCGCTGCAACCTCCCCTCCTACCCCATCCTCCTGGGGCACATTTCCAAGGGACCTCAAAGTGCAGTAGAACAGCTGGATTGGAAAGGTATTCTTTGGTACTTGCTGTTGGATGCAACTTCTATTACAGTTGGATGCAAGTTATATTACTGATCCATGCAGACAGCAAGCTGTGGAACTAAAAACAGTCTTACGACCTGTGGATATAATGCACTGCAGAGCCAGCAGCAAGGCTTTCTGATGAGCCTTGGTGAGCCTGGACACACCGCTGAAGCAATGCTGTCGCATGGAAATGCACTTCAATCCCGGAGCAACCAACCAATACAGGCAGCAAACCCCCGCCATCCCACAGCACATCTTGATGCAATTTCAATCCGTTATCATTAAGTACATTGACTCTGGATGCTTCTGGAGGCTTAGGGTTTGGCCTTGTTTCTGGATTGCTTATTTTTTGTGGAAAAAGGCAAAGCTGTTTAGAAGCACCTGAACTTATCCAGCACTCTCTGATGTGCTGCAGGGTCCAAGACTGGGTGCATGCCTGCACCGTGACACTGTGGGATCAATGAAACCATGCCATGATTTTGAGCTCACACTGTTCCAAGTCCTCCTTTTCCAGCTGCCAGCATCCTGCACAGTCTAAACAGCAACAGATTTGCTGTGTCTGGCAAATCCCAGGAGAAGAGCAGCTGTGGCAGCTCGAGGACAGTAACAGCATGTGCACACCAAGCCAGAGTGAAAGTCTCTTGGCACTGGAACAAGCCGTAACAAGAAGCAGCCCACCCAAGCGTTCGAAGAACAAATGCACCAGGAGACTCCTCTGCTCTGATCAGCCTCCAACCAGCTCAGCCACTTAGGAAAAATAATAAGCCAGAGTATATGAGTAATTTTCAAACACACAGTTGTGTAACCTCATGTGTGGTTGCTGGGAGGGGAGGGCAGAGGCAGTGCTTGGACTGCTCCCCCAGAACCAGGCAGCACAACATGGAACCTGGAGTGCCCAAGGGCGGCCTCCATTCCTTAGGGAAGATGTGGGAGCAGGGCAGGGATGAGGGGACAGAGTGGTCCATTTCCCAGGGTCCCAAAACCTACTTTTAACCTGGTTGCAGGTTAAAACCTTCATGAACTCAGTTTATTGTCATAACGTGCAGAAGGGTACAGCGCTCTGCAGGCTGAAGGAATGGTCAGGAGTGCAGCATGTAGAAGCTGGGGGGTCATTTTGGAATCACAGAATGTCCTGAGTTGGAAAGGACCCACATCAATTTCATTTCTTGGCTCCACAGAGTACCAACCAAAACATAAACCCTATGTCTGAGAGTGTTGTCCAAATGCTCCTTGTACTCCAGCACTCAGGGCTGTGCCCACTGCCCTGGGCACGCAAACTCAGCTTGTCCCATGAGGTACATCTGCCTACCTCTGGATGGGTCACAGGCAGCTGATTAAATCCACTGAGAAAATGAACTAAAAAGCCCAGGGTCACTACTGCTTTGCCAAGAAATTGTCTCTAAACTATCTGTTTACTCGTTGCTCTACAAGGACACCATTTACAGACAGCAGCAGCATAGTGAACGGGGAGATATTGCTAAGGGTGCAAGGTTCCTGAAGTTGATTTTATTCCTATTTGCTGTTGGGCTTTTGCTTTCTTCTCCATTAAAAAAAAAAAAAAAAAAAAAAGATAGCAAAGAAGAGTCTTATTATTGTGCTATGTTTATTTTTATTTTTAGGGTCTTTTTTTTCTCATGCATTTCTGTTTTTTAGTCTTGAACTGGGTTCTCTTTCCATGACCTGCTTTCCTAATGTTTCAATCCTTCCCCCTGTTTTCTGCTGGAAGATGGTTAGATAAGATAGAGATGGAAACTATTCTTTTCTAACCAAAACAGCAAACAAACTGAATTTTCACATAAAACACCACCTTCCGACAACTTGTCAGACATCTGGAGGCAAACAGCTGCTATGAGGAACACAGAACACATATGTTTTGAATAATTAGACTAACTGAAACATTTTTGCCTCATAGTAGCCCTTGTTTTCCCCTTTTTGTTAGGCCATGTCAAATCCATGCTCTACATGGTTGCTTCTGGACAAAGTCTCCCAGGAAGAAGAGCAATGAGACTAGTTTCCTGTCAAAAAAAAAAAAACCCAAAAAAACAAAAATGGAAAACAAAGCCAGACCACATTGCAGATATTTATGTCTGCACATAAGGAAACAAATAAGTGAAGTCCTCAAACAAAGCAGTTCTCCCTGACTCCTTTCACAAGCAGGAACAGAAAGCCAGCTCTCCTTTCTGTTTTAATGCTAATTTTAGAGAAATGGGAAGGTTTCATGTTGTAGATGGAATGAGCTAACTTGAGTGATTTGTGTTGATTCTTTTGGAAGGCTCCTGCTTATCATGCACAGAGCTCCTCCCAAGCACGAAGGCAGAGAACACCTGCAGTCACTAAGCAGCACAGTCATACCAACAAGCTTTCCATGATGGCTTTCACCAGCTGATGCTGAACTGCTGCTTTGCCTCTCCCAGAACATCTCAAGATCACAGAAGTATGAAGGAGAGAAGAGAAGGAGGATGGGGTCAGAAGTAGCTCACAAAAAAGTGCTCTTGCAGCCCACAGACACCTGGCTTGGAGTCTGGAAGCCCAAGCATCTTGAGTGCAGCAGAACGTGGCTGGTTTCTCTCTCTTTTTCCCCCTCCTCTGTTCAGCATGTCATCGCCACCTGGGATGCTAATAAAGGTTCTGTGTAGGCTGCACCTGGCCTTCTGGCTTCATCCCATTTTAGCCTCTGTGTGCTCTTTCACGATTGCTGTTCTCAGTCAGAAAGGGCATTGAGAGGAACGCTATTTCCAGCCACCAGACCTATTCTGCCATCACAGGTCAGGAGCAGCCAGCTGTCTTCCACCCCAGACAAAACCAGAATCAAGCTGCTCAGAAAAGTATGAGCTTTGCAGAATGGTGCCTGGCATCCTTTGGCACTGGCAGCCTCAAAGAACCCCAGCTTCAGCAAAACCAAGAGGCCTGTTTTTAAATGTTTACCCTTTTAGATCCAGCTCTTCAAGAGTCCTGGCCTCTCTTTCAGGGCAGTGGCATGGCCATACTGACCCTAGCACCCACCAGCCATGCGGCTGTGGTGCTGGTAGGAAAGCTCAGCAGATGCAGTCCCTCAAATAGAAAGGACTTGCAACTCACAGACATCCCATGAAATTCAGTGATACAAACAGTAAAGGGGAGAAAATCAAATCAGAGTGGCATGCTGTGTGTATGCTGGGACTGTATTCTGAAGCTGCTGATGCTCTGGAGGTCCTGACCTGAACAACAACCAACTATTGCCTAAATCCAGCCTTGGGAGAGCCCCAAGCCTGCTGCAACCTTCAGACTCTCTTCTCATTTACTCAGGACATGTCCACCTCACCCCAAGCCATGCCCAAGCCCGCAGAGTCCTCTTATTGCAGGGTCTCTGCCAGAGGCAACCAGATGTGCCTCCACATGGGGCATCCCCATACAGCAATAAGGCTGCCCCTGATGCACTGTTTTCTTGCAGGTCATCTAAATTGGGCCCTTAACCAGGACATAATTAATTACTGAGAATCCAAGGTAGGAGGAAGTGAAACCCAAAGGGACTGCGACACCTGTTCTGCCTCTCTGTTTCTCTTCTCTCTCTCAGGAAACCTTGAGTTTCTAAATTTGAGCGCTGATTATGTCCTGCATTTGTCCTTATCCTTGTTTGTGAAATTTGACTGAATTCACACACTCCTGCATACACAAAGCACTGTCCAAGGCTGCTGGGACAGTTGCACACCTGGCTAGGCTCCCATCCCATGCCAGAGTACATGCTCCTGGTCAGGAGGCCTGCAAGACAGATGCAGACCCCAGGCTCTGCAGCACCAAAATGCAATCACATAATGAAGCTGGAAAGGAGCTGCTGGAAGCATAGGCTGGGCATAGATATGGTACTTGGCCCCAAACTCCTCTGTCCCTGTAAAGGGATGTGGAGGGAAGGCTGACAGGAGAAGACTTGGAATTGTAAGCAGGAGAAGTAAGGGCTGAGTCCTATGGAAGAGGAGAAGAAAGTCCCCCACCTTCAGCAGCATACCACTGAGCACCTTTTCATCTTGTTTTGTTGTTTGTTTTTACTACTGAAAGGGACCATTGGTAACCTCAGAAATCAAAGATCTCTCACAGAATGACTGAGGTTGTCTGGGACCTCTGGAGGATATCTGGTTCAGCACCTGGTAAAGCAGGGATGCTCAGAGCAGGGTGTTCACTCACATGTGTTGGATTCCCAAGCCAGCCCTGAGTCCCCTCACCCTTTTTCTCCCTAGTCAAGAGGGACATACTGGAGGGATGCAGCCTGGGTGGATAACTGAGTCCTCTTGGACTAGGTGATCAATACATTAAGGCATGTGTCCCAGACGGAGTTTTTATAAGCAGCAGAAGAAAGAACCATTTTGTGTTGGGCTCCTTCCTCCTATTGACATTTCTGTGTCAGGTTGACCTAGTCCTGATTTCACTATCCTTAGTTACACATTCTCCTTTCTGACATTTTCTGTCCTTCACACTTGAGCATCACACTCTTCAATACAGAGGTCTCCGTAAGAACTCATACTGCATGGCCTGCCTGTTATCTCTAATAAATGTCAAAGGGATTAGGAGCTGTATGTTAAACTGCTGCTTAAATGCTTCTAACGTGGTTTCTGGCCCAGTGAGTGGGCTGAAACAACATCATGATCACCCACCATGACATCAGAAGAAAAGAAATAATCTGCTATGCAAACCCAGCAGTCAAGTAAGTATGGCTTTTTACATGTTCTCAACTGTTTGGATAAAACTCCTGGACATTCAGTAAAGCCAAGTGCAAGATGCTGCACTAGGGTCAAAGCAGTTGGAGATATGCATCTGGGAAAATAACTAATACTGGGAAAATAACTAATTGAGAACAGACCTGCCAAGAAAGATTTAAGGGTCCTGATGGATACGAGCCAGCAGTGCGCTCTGGCAGCCCAGAAGGCCAATAGTATTCTGGGCTGCATCAAAACAGAGGTGGCCAGGGCAAGGGAGATGATTGTCCTCCTCCACTCTACTATCATGAGGCCCTACCTGGAGTACTGCAACCAGGCCTAGGTGCCCCCAGCACAAGACATGAAGCTGTTGGAGTGAGTCCAGAAGAGGGCCATGAAGATGATCAGAGGGCTGCAGTACCTCCCCTATGAAGAAAGGTTGAGGGATCTGGGCTTGCTTAGGATAGAAAAGACACCAGGGAGATCTCATTGTGGCCTTCAAGGACTTAAAAGGAGGTTATAAATAGGAGGGGGAACAACTTTTTTATGTGGTCTGATAGTGATATGACAAGGGGGAATGGTTTTAAACTAAAAGAGAGGAGGTTTAGGTTAGATAGTAGGAGGAAATTTTCTAAGAGAATGTGAGGCACTGGAAGAAGCTGCCTGGAGAGGCTGTGAATACCTCATCCCTGGAGGTATTCAAGGCCAAGTTGGACAGGATCTTAGGCATCTTGATCTAGTGGGTGGCAACACTGTCTATGGCAGGGGGTTGAAAGTGGATGGGTTTTAAGGTCCCTTCCAGCCTGGAGTCATTCTATGATATTATGAACTCTCTAGGGACTTTGGACCAGCACACACTGAGCATTAGGTAGGAGTAGTAGGATAAGCTGTTCTCATATTTGTCCTGTTCTGTGCAGGCATCTCCTATAAATGACTTGCCATGAGACTTTGTGATTTTTGATGAAGGAGCACAGGAACCCTTGCTGTTCCAAGTTGCAGGGAGGATTGTATTGTAGAGGTGAGCCTGAAGGGATACAACACCATGTGACTGCTTCAATTCTTATCTCTTTCCTTACGTTCACAGGTCTCCACCAATAAAAATTTGAATGAAAATATTTTCTTCTCTCATGCTGGAAGGTAAATTAATGGACCCTTATAAGACTCTCACAGGGAAATGAACCATATGAAACAATATTGATCAACTGAGGCTGAGGGACTGGTATACACATACCATAGCTGCAGGTAAGTCAGTGCACAGGACATGTCCAGGCAACGGGTACTAGAAAGACCCTGAGAAAGCTGGAAATGAGCCCTCAGCTTCCTTTCGTATCATATAAAAATACTCTTCATAATCACAGGAGAACATGAGGCACAACCTGCAAGCCCATGAGAACTTTCTTCTCCTCAGACACACTTTGAAAGGCAAGTCTCCAGCTTCATTCCTTCCATTGGTTGCAGGCTAGTGCAAGCACAGCACCGGGCTCTGCTGCTTGCTACTGACCTGCCCTATTCTCAGCTCCGAAGGGAAGCTGCTTTGGCACAGCCGCTGGGCTGGGTCTTCGGGAGGCAGCTCTCCCTGAGGGAACTTCCCAGCAAGATGGCGGTGGCTGCCCCGCACCGATCCCCCTTTTCCCACCGCCGTCGGGAGCCGGGTCTGGCGCTGTCCGCGGTGCTGAGATGCTCCGCGGGGTTTGGCCCCGCTTCTTCTCTCCCCGAGGACAGGAGGGTGAGCTACTGAAGATTCCTGGTGTATATTAAAGACTGTCAGAGAAAAAAATATATATTTTTGACACTGTAAAGGCCTGTTGCACCCAGGATGTCTCTGAGGAAGGAAAAATCTGCCTTGCACTCAACAGAGTCACTGTGCACACTGTGACAAGTGCTGCGACTGATGAGGCTGGCTCACTATTGTATGCATCCTCACTGCCACTACCGAGTGGGACAAGAGTAAGTGCGGAGAACCCCTATGGCAAAACAAAATTGCAGAAGGGCTCTCAGAGCTGACACCAGGCTTCCTGCTGTCTCCAACACGAAATGTGTGACCTCAAATTTGGGTGTGCTGACAGATTGTCCACAAGTGCTGAGGCTGGATGGGGGCTTACACATTTGCTAGCTCCACTAAAGAAAACCAGTTGTAACTATTAGACTCCTTATGCTGGTGCCACAAAATGAAAGGGATACCTTGTGTTGTCTCTCCTTAGCTCACTTTCAGATTCATGTCCAAAAAAATATATATTTCAGTGTCAGTATGGTGATTCTCATTGGATGCATCCTCTCACATGCCAAGACCACAAGGACAAGGCACTTATTGGACTAACCTTTAGAACTGGAGTCAGAAATGAGGATTTATGTGATTCTTTCTAGGTTCCTTCTTACAGTACTGAAACAGAGACCATATGCTTTAATTCTCACAGAATTTACTCAGTAATCCAAGACTGAATGCCACCATCAGCAAACGAAACTGCCCTTTGGCCAGCTCCTATCACAAGTGGCTGATCTCTCATAATTTTCTCTCACAGCTAATGAGCTCAAGAGCAGTTCAGCAGTTTGCCAAAATATTTCACCAGAAAAAAAGAAGTATTAAACATTTCCATTGTTCTTAATATGTATTAGTAGCATTACCTCCAAAAAAGTACCCTAAGAAAAATAAATTTTTGTTCCAAAAATTAAACACTTTCCTATTATCTTTCAGGAAAACATGAAAATTAAGCTCCTTGGCTATCTAGCATCACCTCCCTGCTGGTCACACAGTTTCCATACTGTCTGAATCAGTCTTGTTTGCACAGTCACCAGCACTTCCCAGGACTGGTTTTCTCCTGCTTGGTCTGAGATGTTCTGAAGCCATCTTCTCTACCTTGGGAATTAGCAATCCTTGAAGTTCACAGGACTGACAATGACTTCACCCATCTTTGGACCAAAGTCAGTAGGAGGAAATGGCTAAGAGAATGGGCTAAACGTACATGAAAGATATGAATCTCTCTCCCTGACAAAGCTCTAGTCTCTGAGTTAAAAACTTTGTTCCTGAACACTCTGCTCCTGTCATCACAGCAGGGCTTCCTGGCACACGAACAGAAATGGGAGGGAGAAAAAACTAAAATGACAACTACCTCATAAATGTGGGATTTTAGTTTTTCAAAATGTTTTCAGTAATAGATTTCTCTGAGCTTTAAAAACAGTTTTGGGTTGTGAGTATATTTGCTGTTCTTTGTTTGTTTTTTTAAGTTTGCAATATTTATGTGGCATTTACATTTTATTTTTAAGTGCTTGAGTTCTCTGCTGCTTCATATTGTGAGAATGAAGATTTGGTTAAAGTCTAAGTGCATTCTGGCATGTCTGGATTCTCAAGAATCCACCTCTACGGAAATAAAAAAGGAAATTAAAGAACTAGAAAATAAAAGAAGTATGTTAGGTTGCTATGAATCCTGATTAACAAGAGCAATGAAATTTGGAAGGAAGATTTTACTTTATGCCTAATTTATTGCATTGCGCAGTAGACAAGGCAGGAGAATCAAGGGCCCTGTGCCTTAAAGCACCAAGTCCTCTCCGAAAACATCCAGATATACAAGTTCCCTTCCCATTGCTAGCTATCAGATTCTAGGTAGCACTGGGCACCTGGACCTTTAATAATCTTACAGGCTTAGACATTCAGTTCAGGCTGCTTCAAACATCTACACAAGGCAGTACCATTATATTGCAGCCTATTTTTTATTTACTACAACAGCAACGGTGAAAGACCCCCTCTAAGATAACCCCATCAGAAATTATACATGGTGATTTATTAAATGTGCCTCACACAGCCTCAAGAACAACCACCATAAGGAAACTGAACTGTTTTTCTGTGACTTTCTTCTACTCATGTACAGACTGATGTAAGGAATGACAGCAGTACTACTACTTTTCAATGAAGTCTCTGATCTGCAGGCTTTGTCAGCAATGGATACACGCTCTTTGATAAGACAGGTTATATAATATGGCAAGAAAAATGAAATGATTCCTGAAATCAATTGTATATTCTTTTACTACTCCTTTGCTTTCAATAAGTAAAATTCCTAATCAGGTAGTATGGGCCTACAGAGTAAAAGGAGTAGCTCTGGAACTATAAATCATAACTTTGCAAGCAGTTTTGCAGTTAAAGGCAAGATTTCTGTCAAATACCATATTGCCCATATTATTTATGAAATATATTTCCTTTTTTTTTTTTTTTTTTTTTTTAAACTAAATGTATATTTTTAACTGATATTCCAGTGAAGCTTGATTTTCAACAAAAAGCTCAGGGATGGTCAGTTGGGACTCTTAGTCATACAAGCAGTTCTATTCAGAGGGTTCTCTCTTACACCTAACCAGACACCAAAGAGCTGAGAGTACCAAAACTCAGAGCTGGTGAGGACAGGCAGGTTTGTAACATGTGGTATAGTCATAGTGATTAACATACCATTGTTATACTATGACAGAGTATCCTATTTCTGAAGTGAAATAGATGCCCCAGTCCCCCCACTCTTCTCTCCCAATCCAGTCAATATGTAGTGCTTCCGAAATATTCACTCCCAGCTCTGTCAGCATGTCACTGACATACCTAACAGTGCTGCTTTTCCTCAGGGCTTGCTTTTTTGATCCATGGAATGGTAGCAAACAGGAATCCTGCTGTCACAGAAGTGCTGTGGTGAAGGAGGCTAACAACCCACGCAACGTGCCTATACGCTCAGCTAGAACACTACTCTCTGTTTAGTTTCCTTCCATCCCAAACACACCATATATATATATAGTATATATATAAACTTTTATTTATTCTTAAACACAGACAGATGACTGTTTGCCTGGATCCACTCCATGAATTTAAGCCCAAAGGCTTCAACCTTTTTGGACAGCAATGCATCCCAGCACAGCCTGTTGGCAAGTCAAGAGCCCTGAACACACTGATCTACGAGCAGATCCAGCCTCCTTTTTTGATGACTCAAACCTTCTGGTGTCACAGAGAACTGGGACATGGGGTTGGCAGCAGTCTCTCTCCCCAAAAATAGCCTTGCTTCCCCCTGGTCTTGGGAAAAGCTGCCCAGGAGGAGTGAGCAGAAGGCAGCTCATGAGGTCTATAAACCTCCATCAGCCCTGGCAATTATTCAGCAGTATACAACATTAGGGGAGCCCCACATGAACAGTAAAAAAGACAGGCAGATGTTGTGATGACTTACAGATGTAAAAGTATTTTAAGAGCTTTCAGAGGAAAGGACTGAAGAGCTGCTGTAAAGTACAGTGAGAGAACACAGGCTTTGTCTGCTGCCTGTACCTTGAATCCACAAAGAAAGACTAAAATAACTTGCACCCTGCACCTCTGTGCTGACATTGAAACCTGCAGGTGGGTTGAAAACAAAGTACCCACAACCACCTACCATATATTCTACCACATGCAAGGGCAATGCCAAATTGTGAGTGTTTGCCATTTCCAGCCATCACACAACATTTTGTCCATTTATTTTGTGTGCATTCAACTGTGGGATTCAGACAAAACATTTTTTCAATACTGCCAGATGCAAAACACTACATCTGGAAGCCAGGAACACAGATGTTGTCAATACCAGATTGAAGAGGCAGCTTTGAAAAGCAGATGGACTCTGAACTCACTGCAAATAACTGAGCAAGCAGAAGCACCCAACGTGCCACAGAATGACAGGAAAAATGGTGGGTCCCAGACACCAGTTAGCAGCAGTGGGAACTCCATACAGCATTTTGCTGGATAAGCCAGACTAGGCAACTCGTTCCTACTGGTTCACTAAAGCCCCTAGTCAAATAAGGTGGTAACATCTACTGCAGATAGTGCAACTTTCCTTAGTTTTCAGAACTGAAGCTGATAGTTCACATCTAGCAGCTGTTTTGCATATGGGTCTTGGCAAGACTATTTTTCCAGCACGATGGCTCAACTCCTTCCTACTAGGAAAATTACTAAGGTTTGGCAGGTTGACTACTACTTCCACTGGGCAACCTCGCCTACAGGATACAGGGCTTTTTTTTTTTTAATCATTGAGCCAAAGCAGAAGATTACAGTAGTGCCACTATAGCAGAACATAACTGGTGCTTCTAATACCCACGCTCCAGTGGTGTTTTGCATCCTTCAATATACCTCACTTTCTAGTGGCTGGATAAATGCAAAATATTTTACTAAGGAAGGTAACAGCTATACATACTTTGTGTATTAGTACACTAAATATGCTAAAAGCATAGTGGGCAGTGTTCAAAATAAGCAAGCACACAGCCTTTTACACAAGCATCTGACCTGCCTGAAAGGATACACTGAACACTAACTTCAGACAGGAACTACTACCACAAAAGAAAGGCAAGCAATAATTGCAGCTGCCAGAACTGTGGAACAGTTCAGAGTACTAGTCCTCTAATGCCTCACCAACACAAAATTAAGATAATTTGCACAGCATAGATAACACTAGGTTCTGGCAGAGCAAAGAAACTGGATGCTTGGAAATATGCATTTACTTGCAATAGCAAGATAAAAGAACAATGTACACATCTACTCTCCTAATTCTCACTTTTCAGAGATGAGAGCATCCATACAGCCACTTGCTATGCATGGCTATCTTGCTGTTTCAGTATCTGACTGCAAATTTAAGCCTGGTATTCTAGAAACCCAAGGATGGCATTCTCCCACCAAAAAGAAAAAAGCCTCTGAAGCTTTTATCACAAGATAAACTGAGGAGCTGAGGTAAGAGAGCTTCAAATGACGAACTAGTGGTCTGTGCCATCCAGCTTCTGTACAGTTGGATTATCAGCTCTCCAATTAAGTCTGGGGAAGAAATTGCAACTACACAGGCTTCATAACTGTCTTCATAGTACTACAGCACTCCCTGCTAGTCCCTGGAGAAGCTCCCACTGACAGCCATTACAAGCTCCTGAAGGCTGGAATTTCTCTAGTGTTACTTAACTAACAGGGTAGATGTTGCCTGAGCAAAGGCATCATGTCAAGCACGCTTTTAATAGAACATTTATTTTTGAATCTAGAGCAACAAATACACTGCCACATGCCCCTAACTTTTATTTAGCACTGACCTGTTCAACCCACATTGACCAAGTGCTTCTCTACAAACCATCACTATAAACTAAGTCAAAGATTAACCATATTCTGCTTAACTGACTAATCTTCAGTCAGTCAAGAGGCAGATGAATACGCTCATGATAAGAAGTCTTCCTTGCCTGAGGAAGGCCTAGAAGGAAAACATTACTGTATAGATGTATGAATTCATCACTACTTCTTCCCCTCTCAGTGTGTTTACATGCTTCTATTCTAAGGAATCTGCTTTAGCAGGGAGTTGAGCTAGAAGGTCTGCAGGGGGCCCTCCCAACCCCTACAGTACTGTGAACAGACAATAAGCTCCACGAATACTTCCAGTCAACACTACTTAGACGCAAAAACAACTTGAGGCAAACAGTGTTTCGCACAAGTTTATTTGTACAAGTATTTCAGAATCATTACGCTCCAAAACCCAATTTCCAAGGGTGACAAGTGAACACCACAGTGCAGGACAGTAGGTAGTTACTGTAACTAATCTCACATTTGGGCTCATCACAAATTGAAATCTTTCTAGTATCTTGTTCTGCCAGCTTAAAAAAAAATAAAATAAAATAAAAATCACTTTTCCAAAACAAGTACAAGATAGATTTTTCAAGAGCTGACTTCTAATAGTAAAATTTAAAAAAATAAACAGGAAAAAAAGCCTTTACATTTCAACAAATAGTGCAGTTTTAACCAGAAAGAGAGACAAGCCCAATGCAAACACTTCAGTGAGTGGCCTCCTCCGGTGAAGAAGAAAAGCTGGAGCATTCCAACCACTCCCAAAGCTTCTATAACTACAGCCCAGCAATCCACCTCAGAACAAGTTCCACTGAAATTAAATAGCCCGTATGAAATACAGTTCACCATATTTAACATTTGACAGTAATGGTTTGAGCAAGACTTAGATGCAAAGGCTAGAAGTATGCATTTGGCTCCCAATGCCCAAATCACACATTTGCTACTAACAATGACTGGCTTATTGCTTATTCCTGTGTCTAACAATTTTGGCACCCAATTCAATCAGTTTTCTATACCTCTCATTACACAAGCACTATCAGCACACCAGCAGTTTAAAACTGAAGTAGCTTGTTTGGAGAAAGCCTCTTAGAAATGACTTGGACTTCTCATGTAGCGATAAGCAGAGATCACTACCAAAATCAGCAGTTATTCTATCAGAATCCCATGACATCCATATGCTTAACCCCATAATTCAGTCCAACAATATGGATATCTATAGTTCAAATACTTAAAGTTCTAATTGAGACCTGGTTTAAACCTTCTGCTCTGTAGACAGACTACTCATGTTAAAACAAAAGATCGTGAAAAATGGTTGCTCAGAAGCAATGTCCAGCTTAGTGGCATAGCAAACAAGCTGAAAACAAACACAGTGTTACATCTTGAGCTGAGGAGCATAAAGTATGCTTTACCTTATCACTTTTCAGAATTTTGGTGGTTAGCACAGGGATTTCACAAAAGTGACTGAAACGCTCTTTACTAGCAGGTTCCTCTAGTAGCATCTTTATCAAATTAAAAGATTTTATCTATTATGATGAGGAAGTGATATCAATAAACTGTAAGCTAAAGGGAACTTGGTGAGAAATATTCACAAACAGATGCTTAGCTTCAGACTGGTTTAGCCCTGCAGAGATTAAGTAACAGGAAGAAAATTGCTATTTTAAACTAGTCTAGTTTCCTAGAAGCCTAGTCCTCAGGAATGATGTGCTGACACAAATCTTGCAGTCCAGTATTTCTGCAGTTCTGCTATGATGCCACTGCCTAGAAAGAATGCATTAAGGTAATAGCCTGAAGTTTAGCAGCCTCTCTCAAACTTCTACTTGATACAGAAGCAAGCAGAGAAGTTTGCACCATTCAGCACCACAGGAGACTGAATCAAGCAGGCAGCCTGAACTTGGCCATGGGTCATTACCTTAGCACTCATTCTCATATTACTCCCAGCTGCAGGGTCCTTATAAACCTGATCGCAAACCAACTAGCACACACCAGATTGAACTGCTGCCACCTGGGACATCAGGCCGCCAAAACAATTTGAAACCAGAAAGGGGTAGACTGCAGGTAGCACCCTGACAAATCTATTCAGTATTTCTGCTCTATCTGAATTGCCAAACTAGGATTCTTTGCATGCCCAAAAACAGAACTTTGTCCCAGTAACATTGTTTTCTTTTATTTAGTGCCAATGCACTAGGTAATAAGCAACTTCAGGCTACAGTCTAACTACTCAAGAACTTAACATCCGAGCTGAAAAGCATTAGTAATTTAATATGCCAGAACAATTTAAGACCCAGTAGTCCTGCAAAGCTTATACCAAGAGTCAGCTGTTCAGAGAGCAGGCATTCAACACAAAGCTTCCTTAGAGGCCTCAGCAATAAGTTACATCAACAAGAGCACAAATATTTATTGCGAGGAGTTAGGTGTCCATAGCTCTGCCTCAGTAGGCCCACAGGAGAGCTTTATTCTAGCACTTTGTTTCCCAGTAGATACATGTGGCCAGACACTCAGCAGCCAAGGCATTCAAAGGCTAGTAAGGAAAAAGAATTTCTTCAAACTTAAGGACTCCTCTTGAGTATTGATTGCTTCTTCTGCATGAGCTGATACACACAGTTTCTGAAGTCCAGCTATGCAATCCCACAAGACTTGGGTCTAAGCTGATACGCAAATCAAACTTGTAAACCAAAACCATTGCTTAGATGTACTTCTGGAACAGGCATAGCTTCCCCCCCCCCCAGAGTCAGCTGAAGCTATTTAAGGGATGAAAGCAATTACAAATTCTTAAACAAAAGGACTTCCTTCTAGCGATACTCTTTAATAGGCCAATTATTGCTCTGCATGCAGAAGTTACTCATTCCATCAGTAAGCTTGCATTACATTTGACACAGATGACATCACATCAGTTTTAAGATAAGCCTTCCAAGTCAGTATTCCAGATGAGGAGTGCTTTGCTGTAAACTGCATCAAGTCCAAGCTTCAATTCCTAGAAAAACTTGGAAGTAATACCTTGACTATTCAAGAGTCTTTAATAAAAAAAAATGTTTGTTACTGAAGATGCTTACAAAACGGTATAAGATACTGACATCAAGCATACCTGGCTGCAGCCTGCTTTCACAATCCTATCCCTCCCTGCTTTCCCAAGCTACGTGAAGTCTGAACAGAAAACAAAACACAAAAAATAAAGTAGCCTTGCTGCTATACTAAGGTGGCCATCATGCATTAGTTACAAAAAAGTGGGAGAGCTTGTAACATAACAAGAAGCCTTTGGTCCTACCAAGAACAGGCAGCTTTTCCACTGTCAAGTAAATGCTGCTCTGCTATCGTTCTTCACATCTAACAGTAACCATATAGTTTTATTTCATCTGCTTTTCTTCCTACACTTAAATCATTTGTTTGATCCAGCACTTTGGTCTCATACACTCAGGGAGACAGCAAGATGACAAGAGTTAACAAGTATTTAAGTATCCTTAACCATTGCACCAGTACATTAAATAGCTCTAACTTTTGCCTTTCTAGTCTACTTCTGATTAAGCAAAGAAATCAAAATCATTTACATTATGAATTTTACTATTGCAATTAAGTGAAAGTTGCCAGTCAAGGCAATTACCTTGTTTCTAGTACTGCTATATACAGAACCATCCTTACAAAGCACAGAAGCATCAAAGCAGGCAGTTCAACACATACCCTTTAAGAAGTTCAGCCCCCTACGCCTCCAAGTAGATACTCTTCCAGAGGTTATTCTGAAACTAGGGGCAGACTTTCCCCATATACAGTCTCTGCTAAGAGCTCTGCTTAGGGTTTATACACCTCATCAAGTGAAGTTTAAGACCACAATAGACCAAGAACTTAACCTCCCAAAAGACCATACTACACAATGACCAAGGGATGATGATAAACCAAAAAGCTTGACTCTTAAGTGGAGACAAAGGCAAGCCTGCAGGACCTGCCTGAATTTGTACAAGAAAAAACAAGGCGGCACTTCAGAAATTCACACTGACAGGAGTGCACATCAGCCTACAGGTTGGTGGATTTTTTTGCTTGCTGTGGACCCACAACAAAGAAACTCAAAACTTCAGTGGAAGAGCTGCACTATTTCTCAGCTGTGCCAATAACTGTTTAGGAAGATGTAGTCAAAAAGGCTTTATCTTGAGCCTCTTCTTAATAGCATTCTTCCCATCCTACTCAAGCAGTGGTTTCAGTTCTATTAAAGGCTTTATTTCCTCATTTCAAGGACTTCACATTAGCAATTGTTTAGATCATGTTCTGCTGCATGTTTAGAAAAGTCAACTTCCATATTTTCATACTCCAGAAGAATCTAGCCAACTCGTGCTTTAGAGACAGGCTCATTAATCCATCTCCAACTTCCAAGAAACCTTGAACTTGAAGCAGGACCACATATGCCCATGCGCTACAGGAAACAGCCAATAGGCCCTCTACAAGAGGGACATTATCCACACAGTTACCAGTTCCACACAGCCAAAAAGTAGAAGCAGCCCGAGCATGACAAGACCACTCTTACACAACAATTCAATTGAAGGCTGGCTAGAATCTGAATAGAAGATGTATAAAGTTTGTTAATAGAAAGTTTTGGTTTTAAATCAGCTTCTGCTCAATATATTTCCCAGTCTTAGCTCTATTAACTAACACAGTTCACTGAATACTCCACTTAGATGACAAGTTAACAGCCACTTCCAAGACAAGTACCTAGTCCTGTAACTATTCCTCTAATATTTGGTTGCTGGTTCTCTTCTCCCAGTGAAGAGGTAATAAGGCTTCTTGGCATTTGTAGAGATAAACTGAAAAGGTTCTTCACAGGTTGCCTGGTCGCATATTACTACTGCATTCCAGGAAGTAATTAGTCCAACAATCTTACTTATTAGAAAACCTACAAATGTCCATCACTTGTCTATGTACATTCAGCTTTTAGAAGCCTCCGCTGAAGAACGCTCAAGTGAAGCAATCAATTGCAAGGCAACCAAGTGGGGTAGGACTGGCTATATGGCACCGGAGGATTTGCAAGATAGTAATTGCTGAAGTTTACATCACTAACATAAGGTGCTGGCTGGTAGTAACAGGTAACAGTAGTGGTGTTAGGGATGATGTTCTGTTCTGCCAGCACTTTGAGCGCCAGAAGAGAAATCAAGTTGAGAGTCTGTCTTCGCTCGTGTCCCATGAGACACACAGTGCTCTCATTCACCACCCTGCGCAGAATCATGAGGTAGTCATATTTGCTCCTTTCTTCTTTGGAGAAGTGGTTCTGAAGGTAGGTCTCTAGCTTGCGCTGCTGATCCAGGATGTCTGGGAAGTCTATGAAGAACCGGGAGCACATGTAGCGCTCTAATGTTTTGATCTCATCTTTATCCATGGGCCGGAAGTCTCGCACTAAGAGGTTACTGTATTTCAGAAGCCCACCACCTCGGATCTCTTCAGGATTTTTGGTAGCTATCAGCTTGTTCTGGAGGTGATCAAAAGCTGCTTCAAAATCTCCATACATACTCTCCCCAATCACAGTTGGATGGAAGTGCTCCGACATGGGGTTTTCCGAGTAGTCATAGTAAAAGAGCAGGGAATCCAGTATGATTTGGAAAGAGTCTACACTGAACTCAAACTGGCGTCTTATGCAGTCTACAAACTTCAGCTCCACATTCCTGCCATGTTTATTGGAAAGTGATATCAAACTCCAACGATCAGACTCTGTAGACACTTTAACTAGCTTCTGGATGTAGGCTTCCTTCAGTGTTACTGGACTGATCTTCAGTTTGCTTACTCCTTCTGGTAAGAAATTCAAGAGGGAACGCAACACCACATCTCGAACCAACTGAAACTCTGCCTCACTTGGAAGAGAAACTTGAAAAATGAGATCCAAGTCCTTGCAGCCCAGACCATTATCTTTGACCAGGACATGGCCAGCTGCAGAGCCGTTCAGACGGACATCATGTACTGCAATGCCTGCTTCATTCAGCCTACTTCGAACAGTCTGAACTATGTCCTTCAGAGTTATCTTCAGTGTTGGGAAGTTACCCCGTCCATGGATTGGAACCACCTCTGTAAGAACTTCATGCAGGCGGCTGACCTGCTCCCAGTTCAGCACACTGCATGACATGCAGTCTGTATTACTTCCTTTGCTTGCCATGTTAAGGTTTTTCTTCTCCAAAGAAACTGTAAGGAAGTGGGAGAAAAAACAAAACAAAAACAAAAAAAAAAGTCAGACTTTCAGTTTGCACTGCCTAGCTCTGCTTTCTGTCTACATACACAAACTAGAGAGAAATAACTTCATGGACTGTCGTCAGCAAGCCTTCCACCTGAAGTGGTTCTCAACTGCCCCACGAGTATGGACTCAAAATTTAGTGGTCAGTGTCCTTTTTCATGGGATAGCATTAAGAATTGGATAGAAGTAGCTTGTTTCAAAGGGAAAGCCTCAATGAATAATGCATAAACCTCATACAAGTTTCCAAAATCATCTGCAGTACCAGCTGAAGCAAGTGACAATCATGGTATTTGGAAGCGTTTTGTGCTTAATGCTGAACTTGCTTTGTTATAGTTGAAGCTCAAACACTTATCTCCAAATAACATGACAGTAAAAGATATTCAGGTACTAGTTTCAGAGCTTAGAGATCCAGTTAGTGCCTTCAGTGGATTATGTGAGAGAAAAGACCTTCCTTCTCATAGAAGTTTTTTTTTTGTTTGTTTGTTTGGTTTTTTTTTCCTTTCTTAATCACCCAGCATATAGCTCTGACAGGATAAGAGTCAAGTCCACCTTGCTTCTGCAAAAAACTGATAGAACTTCAGCATCTGGACAGAATTTCATCCATTAAAATAAATAAATAAATAAATAAATCAGATAACATAGTTTTTCAAGGTGCACTTCCAGTCTGTAAGCAACCCTTTTTCAGATACATTACACAATTAAGCTACCTTTTTGGAAATACTCATACTTTCCCTGTCCTTTTGTTCATTTATGAAGGAAAAACAAGTTCATAAGAGCTGGCATGTATTCAGATGGGATTAAGGCACACTTGTTAACATTACAGTAAGGACTTGAGAACCTCAACTAGTTCAAGCATGAGCACTTGAAGGAATCTTGTCACAGTTGACCTCTTCATTCCCTTGTGCTTCAATGACCTGTTTTGAAGTATGTGGATACTTACGTATATTCTACAGTTGTGCAACTCTAAATTGTATTAATACACTCTTCCCTGTTCAATTGTTCCAGGTTTCTATAATAGCCAGGTGCTCCCTAACAGCTGGGGACTGAGATTTCACATTCATCCATCTCAAACACTTGTGAAAGCTGTATTTGCAGCTGCCAAGGTCAGGTTATTCAGATTTAGCTTACTTAACTCTTGCCTACCAAGAACTGTTTAAAACTCAATCATGTATTTTCCTAGCATGCATCAGGAAAGCGTATGGAGCGCTTTTTAAGCAAGATACAAACAGTAGCTATTGTTGTTATTTCTTGCTTGTTGTCTACTAGCTTCCGCTTCTGAACAGACCATCTGAACTGTCACCTCCTCTAGGAGAAGAGGAACACTAGGTCAGACACACAGCAAGGTGAAGCAAGCAAAACTCCCAGGGATGCAATTTCCATCCCTGAGCACAAGCTGCAACATTACAAGCTCTGCTGCTGTGTGTACCACATCAGCTTCAGTAGGCATCAAATAAGCCCATGATTCTTAAAATAACTAGTTCAGGATAAAACAGAAGCTTCTTTAAACTCAACCCTTGGGGCTCCAACAGAGCATAATCCCAGTGGTATCACAGCTGACAGGAGTTGCCCTCAGAGACATTAAGTACACTTTCACCCCAAAAATACTACTTCCATTAAATCCTTCAGATCACTAGAGAACACAAGATTCCCCTGACTTCAAGCTGCAAGTGTCTAAGCTCCTCCTTTCCATTTGCGGGCTCCTTAGCAGCCAAGACAACACATACAGTGTTCCAGGCAACCAGAGAGAGGACTTGAGCAGAGCTTTCCACCTCATCATGCGTACTTGGTTCTGCTTGAGGATCTTTGGGCTGAGGTACAGCGCACATGCTCTCTCTGCCAGCACCTGCTGGAAAAGAAGATCAACTATTTCTCCTCCTCCATTCAGGGGAGAGTTTAATTCCTGGGTTGCCAGCTGATGAAGCATCTCACCCTTAAATCACTCGTGTGTCGCCTGCTCTGCAAGATTTAAGTTCATGACAGCAGGACCTTAGTGATTAACACATCTGGAACACTAGAGGCTTGCATGCTTGTGTTTCATACCACTGTCTGCCACCACAAGGTCAGACACCTGGAGGTGCTCGTCCACTGGAAAGACAGCCGGGATAAGCCCTACATATTTTTGCTATCCAGCTTCAAGTGTACCATAGCTCCAGTCACATGCAATGCCCAAATCACAGGCGGGAGAAGTGAAAGCGAGACTCGTTTCTGTCGCGATGAGGGATCACGGAATCCTGCAACAGCGTATAACAGGACGCAACACCTAGAGAACTCAGCTCAGAGCCGTGGCAGACACCTCTCTGACACCACAGCGTCAACTTTAACAGGAACCGAAATGCTGAGGGACGTAGCTTCCTTCAGAACGCACCCGGGGACCGCAGCCAGCCAATTAGATAACCACGAGCAGCGATCCATACACGGCTCCGAGCGGCTGTTCCCCAAAATGATCGTTAACCATCCCATCTCCGACGCGCTCCCTCAGGAGACGTCAAACCCGCCCGGCCCGCCTCGCCCCGCTCCGCTCACCGGTCAGCTCAGCCACAGCCGCGCACACCGCGCCGCCGCCTCACCGGCCTCGCTCACGCTCACGCGCACGCCTCCCTGCCCCCCGCTCCCGCCCTTTATTGCCGCGCAGCCGCCCCGCCTCCGCCTCCCCGCGCTGAGGCGACCAACGGGCTCCCCCTCCCCGCCTGCCTGAAGCGGAGGAGCGGGGGCGGGCGCGGCGAAAAGGGGAGGAAAAGGATCTGGGTTATTTGTACAGTAATCAGTAGAGGAGGGGGGAAAGAAAAGTTGTTCCACCGCTGAGGGAGTTGGAATGTTTCTAGTGGAGCTAGAACGTTGTTTGCCAATCACAGCTAGGGTACTGTTACTTTCCTACACCCTAAAGGAAGAGGAGTTCAAACCTGAGCGCGTGTAGAAAAAAGCTGAGCCTGTACGAGGAAGCTGGAAAGCCCTTCTGGTCTCAGCAAACAAAAAGAGGCTTGGCCTGTTTTGACAAAAAACAAAAGCTGAGCAGGAATATGGGCAGGTTTCTTCTGTTTATTTTTCTCTGTCAGCACAATGTTGGCATAAATTACAGGAAACGAGGAGAGCTGTTTAAATTAAAGGATAACACTGACGCAAGAAGAAGATCCAAGGCATCTTCTGTCATTTTAGATTGTCATCCCTTCAGAGCACAGCACCAGAGAGCAGGTAGAATGAAACTGACTCATGTCAAGGAGGAGCTAGATAAGAAAATCCTTAACGTGGTTGTCTGTGGAGTTATACAGCTAAACTTGAGGATCCAGGACACCTCTTCAAACAGCTTTTTTTCCAGGTCTTCTGAAACAAGAAATAGAAATGGGGAACTCGAAAAGGAGTAATAGGAGAAATGACGGAGGCAGAACCACCAGTGAGGAAGTGTTGCACTTGGAGGTTAAAGCAGTGAATGGTCTCCCGCTTTAAAGCAACAGTTTCAGCTGCACTCCTGCCAAAAAAAATGTTACTGTCTGATGGCAGCGACTGATCATTTGGACAGCTGCCTCACAGACAAACATCAATTACATGATGCTGAAAAAATATTGTCTGTAACATTTATTAGATATCAATAAATGCAAAGAAACTTGTAGCACATTGTAGTATTACAGGTGTTAAAATATTACTAAACGATTCGGTGTATTTGCTTAAAAGTTTCTGTTTCACAGAACTGTTTGTAAAAACAAAGGGACGCCTCAACTACATCTTCAGATTGAACACCTGAGATGTTTTCTGCCTTTCCTGCTTTGCAGACGTTGACCACACTTCAGTGGAAGGGCAGCACTCAGTGCAGTGCATGTAAAACTCCTGACAGTACACCTGCTCTTGGCAATCGCTGCCCACTGGTCCTACAGAGAGGCCAGAGGGACGAGATCTTGACATGCCATTTAAAACTTGCCAGTTCAGAGTTGTGTAGGTTGCAGGCAGAAAGAGGAATGCAGCCTTGAGTAATGGACACCTGGGAGATTGGGCCCATATACCCCCAGTAGAGGCCAGCATTCTGCTCTCCATGTCTGTGTCGTGGATTACTGCATGATGTGGACAGAAAATGTGGAAACAGCTCCGCTGGTGAGACAAGAGATAAGGGCAGGGGCAACTGCATGAAAACTTTGACTGCTGAAGTTGTTCTGACGCTGTCCCAGGGTACAGCCATGATGCTTACGCTTAGGCAGGGCTGACTTTCCATTTGGGACACATTGTGGAAGTTGTTTCAAGGGGAGGATGGACAAGGACCAAACAGATCATCGAATGGTACTGTAACAGAGGAAAATGAGAGTCTGGGACCACCAAGAGAGAGGTAGGTATGAAATGTTATAAATACAGTGCAGCTCATTCATTTTAATCCAGTAAATAGGGCAGCAAGTTTGGTGGAAGAAATGCACTCTAAAAACTTCTAAGTCAGCTCAGTGACCTGACACTATCAGATTAGTCTTCTTCCGTGTTGCACTGCTGAAGGTAATATGTCGACATAAATCTTGGTTGCTGCAATTGTTAAAGCCATAAAGTGAAGGAGAGTTATTAATACATGGTAGTAAGAGCTGCCGTGCTCTATTCTGTAATTGAGCATCAAATGTGCCACTGAGAAACTCTCCCTTTGGTTTGACATGCAGTGTCTGCAGTACTAGGAGCATGGAAACAGATAGAAACATCCCACCCATAAGGGGTTATTCAAAAATCCTCTGTTGGAGCCCCAGAGAGAGCTTCTCTCTCAGTCGGTAGCCATCTTTGCAAGTGTTTGAGGTTTCCTTCACGGTGATGCAGCAATCCTTCCTCTTGACACAGTAATGTTAATTAATAAAAATAGACACGGGAAGTCCTGTATAGATTCACAGGATCTAGTTCTGGGAACAGCAGTCTTACAGAAATCTGAGATTATACTTGTCTCTACAAGCAGAGCAGCATCCAGAAGGTTCTGTCAAAGGGGTGAGAGGTTACTTTGTAGGACTGACCAGCTTCCACCAGAAAGCAAAGAGCTGAGAAGCACTTTCTCTCTAAGGGGCAAGAAATTCCACTAGAGCCCTTCAAAAAAGCACAAAGATGGCTCTCAAAGCTGAGGCTGCACTGAGATCTGAGGAGGATACAGAAACTCAGTGTTATTGACTCCTGTGAATGACTCAAGATATCGCTACCTATCAGCCCATAGAATCATAAAATCATAGAGTCATTAAGGTTGGAAAAGATCACTACGAGCATCCAGCCATCAACCAACCCCACCATGCCCACTAAACCACGTGCTTCATCTATACATTTCTTGAACACCTCCAGGGATGGTGACTCCACCATCCTGGCACAGCTTTGCCACATGCCATCTGGAAGCTGCAGACTCTTCTTCTCATGAATTGGTTTATGTGCACATGAGGGTTTTCCTTTCCATGAAGTTTCTCCTGCCCAGGCCTTCCCTCAGAGCACATGCTGAGGTGGAACGTGCTTAGTGGAGGGAGTGGGCAGCAGTCTGTCCTCCGATTTGTTTTGCCTTGCACCTGAGCTTGCCCAAGCATCTTTAATCAGTCACAGTTTCCCAGAACCCGGGGGAGGACAAACGGTTAGAAATTTTGGTGGTGTAGGAGAAGACAAGAACTGAAGAGGGGAGGAGGCAGAGGTTGGTGGAGAAGGTTGATTTGCAAATCAACCTTGCAAACTGAAAATAACATTTATTCTATTTTGGGAGCTGTGAGCAAACTCAGGATCCATCACCATATGTTCAAGCTGCAGGTGGCAAGCACAGCAAAGGGAGGCAAAGAGAATATATTGTTCAGGGAGCACAGCCCCAGACACACAAAGCTGCCCCACAAATCATGTACTTTCCCCCACTACAGATTTTCACTTTGAAATTGCAGGTTTTTCACGTTCTCTCACCATCCCCAGCTTTGGGAAATGATGCACACAGGGTGCGGTGCCTGCACCACACCTCCCTTCTGTGCATGAGCCCTGTCTGCCGCTTCCGTCACTGCAAAAAGTCACAGATGCTATTGTTCACCCCCACAGATTTACAGTTTGAAGGCCCACAGACACAACTGAACATCTCTTAGTGCTCATCCAATCCCTGTATAATATGTCCCTGCCATCAAACTCATAGTCCCTTCACTAACACATAGTTGCCTGCTGACTTTATTCAGCACCTCAAGATTTAAATAACCCAGTGTTTCACCATAGTAGTTTGCCACATCTGTTACTTAAATTTGCAGCTACAGGGCCATACAGTTTTATCTGGTTTTAACTTCCACCTCTCCTTCTTTTCAGTATGTTTTGTTTTGTTTTTTTTTTCCCTGACAGATTACAGGGGCTTTTATTGGAAAGTTGTCTGAATTCTTTAAGGATTTTTCAGCAGGCCTTTTATTTCTAGCTGGTGGAAATGGTAACCAGGCAAGGAGGTTTTGCATAGATAATGCAGTTGTGTAGTTTAAAATAATCTAAATTGGACCTGTCAGAGTCTCCCCTAACCCATCCTCAGAGGTCAGGTTTATGCCACAGGGCAGTGAGGCAGCTCAGGGAACTGACCCCACTGAAAATTGATCCAGCCACAGAGGTCAGATTCAGCAGGGCTAGCCAGCTGGTAGGGCCACCACGTACTGACATTCCAGCAACACAAGCATGGGAGGTGAGGCAGAATGACAGCAAAATTTAAGCTGCAGTGAACTTATGCTTTCAGAATCCTTTAGGCTCACCTAAAGTACAAAGAGATGTGTTGGTCTGCCCCTTGGGCTACTGGGAAGCTCTACAACTCTGGAAGGTGCTGTGTTCCAACACAAAGATGACAGCTTGAAGAGCTGAGCATAGGGTAGCATCTTCAGCAGCTCTCTGCTGTGATCTGTCCCTCAGCATGACAGCTGCTCCCCAGTGCCCAGTTCTTTCCAGCTCTCCTGCTGGAAGGGGATAACAATCTTACCACCAGAATTTAGTTTCACGCTATCAGATCAAAGACCACCATTTTCACATCCTCCCTTCCATCTCCATGGCCAGATGCTGTCCTATAAGGATCCGGGAGGACCCTGTGGACTGTTTTTGCCTACTGCTGTCTGGTATAGAGTACTGCAGGAACTCCCAGTGCTCCCAGTGACAGATAATTGGGGCTTTCAGGCTCTCTTATCTAATACAGAAGAGGTAGGGTAATATTACACATCTAATCTGATGAGAGAACATTACCATACCTCTTTCTATGGTAATCTTGACATTTTACCTCTCCTCAGAAACTTGCTAAGCAACATGCAGGCCTTTCTGTCTGTGCTGTGAAAATCTTGCAGCTATGTGATAGAGATCACTTTGGAAAAAGATTTGAGGAGGAAGTGAAATGATTGGATATTTTGAGAGAAGAAGGAAAAGTTCCGGCTGTAAATGTGTTGCATGGTAATGTTTTGCACAGGTATCTTGCTAACACAGAGTGTTCTCATCTATGAGAGTGTCTTGTTTTTGGCTGGGATAATTTTCTTCCCAGTAGCTTGTGCTTTGCATTTAGGATGAAAATAATGTTGATAGCACATGCATGTTTTAGTTGTAGCTGAGCAGCGCTGCACAGAGCCAAGGACATTTCAGCTTCCCACACTGCCCTGCCAGCAAAGGGCTGGACATGCACAAGGAGCTGGGAGGGGATAGAACCAGGACAGCTGACACCAACTGGCCAAAGGCATGACTGATAACATATGGCATTGAGCTGAACAACAAAACTGGGGGGAGCTGACCAGGGGTGGCTGTTGCTGCTCAGAGGTTGTCTGGTTGTCAGTGGGTGGTGAGGAATTGCACAGTGCATCACTTGTTTAGTGTATTCTTATATCCTTGTAATTATTATTTCACCTTTCTTCTCTGTCCTATTAATCTCTCTTTATCTCAATCCACAGGTTTTGCCTTTTTTTTTCTCCACAATTCTCTCACCCATCTCACTGCCAGGGGGGTCAAGTGAACAACTGCAGGGTGCAGAGCTGCTTGCTGGTTAAATCACAACAGTCCTTTAGGTGCTCAACATGAGGCTGTGATCACATAATTAGAGAATTATAGATTAGAGGATCATAGGATGGCTTGGATTGAAAGGACCTCAAAGATTGACATACCTGACCCCAGCATGTTAAAACAAAATTGTTATATACATATTTTTAGTTTAGTAGTTACTCATTACAATGCTGTTGATTTTGTTGTTGTTGTTTTTAATCAGACTTGTGCTTGTTCTCAGAGTTGTGTTATGTAGCACCTTACTGTCTATGTCCCCGCAGTGCTGTCAATCATCCCTGTAGGCTGGATTAAGGTTATCACTTTGTACTGTGCAAACCTGTGTTGTTGTATGATAAAAGTACAAACTGTGAGACTAACCTGGTGTACATACTTGACACTGCCATCATCTCTGTACTTTGGGAACCATCTCTCTGAAACATATCAACAATTACACTCTTCACCTTTTGTTAGCAGGAAACCAATCTGTGAGAGAGACAAAGGGAAACACTTTCCCCTGCTTCTTCACCATCCCCTTCCACTCCAACCAAGTTACAATAGTTCTTGAGAATTTTGAATATACTCCAGATCTTCCAACCAACATGTTCCTATTGCTGTGTCTCCTGAATGTGCTCCAGGTTTTAAGGTTAAGCAACTATTTAAGTGTATCACCCAGAGGTCTGCCCTAAGGCAGGATAGTTATGAACGGCAGAGAGGGTGGGAGGATATGGGCAGACACCTAGAACAATGGGCACCTCCAGTGCCTTGGAACTTCAGTCCTGAGCAAGTGCAGAATCTTGAAAAAATAGTAAAATATTTGAAAAAGGTATGCCACCCCCTGTCAGTTCCAAAAAGACACTGCAACATGCCAGGCTTTGGTCTATGCCTATCAAGCTGCACTCATCCAAAATCATAAACACGGTACCACATCATCTGCAGGGAAAAAAAATTGACTCTACCCTCATCTGAAACCAGGACAAGGAGTAAAACTGAGTGCTCTGCCTCCTTTCACCGCTCAACAGTTCTGAAACTCATGACAGGCAAAAAAATGGCTGCACCAAGATCTCCCCATAAAGAGATCCCACCAAGATCTCTTCCGTGTCATCACTTGCAACAAATCTTGGAATAAAGGGAGATTACCAGAAGACATGCTAGCTATGTCTACAGTGGATTGGATTTCAGTTATGAATGCAAACTATAGCCTGGCTATAAGAGACTGGAATAGAAACCTGGAGTTAGTTACAATTCCTCTTTTGCAGTTCAAATTCCGCTTGTGTGACAGCCAGCATAAAACAAGAGTTGTGAGACGGGTTTCACATTGGGCCAGGCATTTGACTTTCAGAGGCAAGAAGTTCTTCATATGTTTCACACAAGGCCTGTAAGGAATTATTTGGTCTGGATTTGGTTTTATCTTACAGCTGGAAGCACTGCCAGTCTGGCAATTTTATAATAAAAAGTTTCCCAGAAATATAAAACCTGTGACATTAAAAATATGCTTTCCGTTTGAATCCTAAATGAGAAGCCTCAATTTGGAAAGAGTTAAAGCCTACCAGTGTTTGCTTTATTCTGCAAGTCAACCTGTGTCACTTATGCAGATGCAATCACGTAGCAGATCTTACAAGGAAGCTGGTTTAATTTCCCAGCAGATTTTTCTTGTGGCTCAGCTCAGACGAAGAAAGAACCCTGCTTGTTGTGAGCAGCTGGGTATCTCGCCGTGAACGAAGGGTCTTCCCAGCCCTGCTTTAATCTCCAAGAAGGTGATTCACACACTGGTGCCAGTTCCAGAGGCTTCCCAGATAAATACTCCTTCAGGCTTCCTTTCCTCACCACGCTAACTTGAGGTGCAAGGATAGCAGGAATCTTGAGAAAAAGCATAGGTGCTAGATCTTCCTGCAGTGACTTATCTCACCTCTACCCAGTTCAGTCCAACCAGCCCGCCTCCGTTGGCTGCCGCACTGCCAGCCCGCGTTCAGGACCCGCCATCTTGGGACCGGCAGCGGCCGCCGGAAGCCGCCATCTTGTGGGCGGGGCCGCGGCCGGTGGCAGGGTGGCGGAATGGTGCCGGTGCTGCCGGGGCTGTACGTGGGCGGCGCGGAGTCGTGCTCGTCCTCGAAGGCGCTGGCGGCGGCGGGGGTGATGGCGGTGCTGACGGTAGACGCGGAGGAGCCGCCTCCGATGCCGGGCGTGCAGGCCTTGTACATACGAGCGCTGGACGAGCCTGGCGCCGACCTGCTGAGCCGCCTGGACGAGTGCGCTGCCTTCATCGGCGCGGCGCTGGCGGGCGGCGGGGCCGTCCTCGTGCGGTGGTGAGGGCCGGGGTTGGTGGTGTGGCGGGGCCAGCCGGCCGCCCCGGGGCTGCTCTGAGCCCGCGCCTCGTCTCGCCTTTCGCCTGCAGCCAAGCCGGAGTGAGCCGCAGCGTGGCCGTGGTAACCGCGTACCTGATGAAGAGCCAGGGGCTCGGCTGGGAGGAAGCCTACGCCGCCGTCAGAGCCGCCAAACCCGACGCAGAGTGAGTGCCCGTCCCCCGGCACCCCGGCCGGACGGGCTCGGTCTCAGCCTGCTCTCCTCTCCCGCACCGCAGGGTGAACCTCGGCTTCCAGAGGCAGCTGAAACTCTACGAGGCCATGGGCTGTGCCGTGGACAGCAGCAGCGCTCTGTACAAGCAGCATCGCCTGCAGGTACTCACGGAGAGGTTCTCCGGTGAGTGGGGCAGCCTTGGGACCGGGGGATGCCTTGTCCAAAAGCCACACCGTGTCACTGAACCCTGAGCTTGGGATGAGTCAGGTTGCCCAGAGAGATGCCCTGTCCTTGGAGACGTTCACAGTCAGGCTGGAGTGTGCATTGCGAGGGTATAGGACTGGATGACCTTCAGAGGTCCCTTCCAACTCAAATGATTCTGTGAGTCCTGCTGCTGGCCCCTGTGCAGTATACTGAGTGCTCATGTGTGGCTGTGCCCATGGCAGCCATCTAGTCTGCTTTATGCTGCATTGGACAGCACCAGGCACCCACTTTCTGATGTGCTTTAAATTATGACAGTTACCAGTCGTAAGCTGTATGCCATGATCCGTGACCTCTGGCCCCTGCTGCTGTGGCTTGTAGCTGTATTTAACTGGCTGTGGATCAGGTAGATTCCTTGTGTCTGGTGTGCTGCGCGAGGACAGCATGGGGCTATAAGCAGTGAGCTGTGGTTCAGAGATTGTTAAAACAAAAAGGAACAACAATGCAGAAGACTCACTGCAGAGCTTATTTGCTGTTTCTCTGCACAGACAGCAAACTGGTGAATGTCCTTCCATAGTCAGATATCTCAGGGGGGACGAGCATGATGCGTCTATTCTTAAATGCAGAGAAGCATATAAGAGGGATGCCATCATACAGAGCTTGCTGTTGCTGACTTGGATTGCTACCCTCAAAGTACCTGAGCCTTGAATTGGCCAGACAAATGTTCACATCTCTGATAGCACATTATCAGGCTCTTTGAGGCATATCTAATAAACAAATCTGTGATTGACTGTTTTCTTTGTCAAGATGCAGAAATAACGGCCAAATTGCTGTTTCCTGATTATTATTTTTTATGCACCTAGCAAGCCAAACCTATCATCCCCCAAACAGAGCAAAAAGCAACCATTTACCTTTCTTCAGGCTAAATCTTGAATTCCTTTTCACCGTGTTAAATGAATCCCTATTTTATATGTGGTGGGATGAAGCTGTTTTGCTTTGAACTCACCTAATGGAATGGGTGAGGTCTTTAATCTATTTTTTGGATTTATTCTGCCAAGGCAAAAAAGGTGAAGAAGGTGACTTCTGCATATGGTGACCAGGGCAGAATGCTGTCTTCTCTCCCTGGAATGTATTGGTGCCTTTATCAGTCTGACTCACAACTCAGTACTGTCCCCTTTGCAGAACTTCAAGACTTACCCCAAGAAGTCTTTGCTGTTGATCCAACCAATGCACATCAGACTCCAAATACAGAAGTTCTGTACAGATGCAGGAAATGCAGGTACGGAACCTTTTGAATTTCCCACAAAATGTCATTTTGAAATGATCATGAGAGGAAAATAGCCTGTGTAAATTAGAGGCCATGTTGTTATTTTTGGAACAGGGATAAGATCTTGTGTAAGTTTCCATACAATGTGTGCCACAGAAATTAAACACAAATATATTATGAAATCACAAAACTTGAAGTTGTGCAGCACTCGTGCATCCTAACTTGCCACATTATGCAGGCAGGTGTAATTCTGCTTGACTGTGTAAAGCTGCTTGATCTGCAGTCATATATTCTAGTTTGTTTTTGCAAATTGCTTTCTCTAGGGGAAAAAAAAAAACAGACCCAATTTTAACTGTTTTTATACTAAAATACAGGTGGAAGATCCTGTTGCTCCTTATGTGTAGATATTTTTTTTTTTCTCAAAGGTATGAGCTTAGTTTTAAAGTTTCACTGGTAGGGAATTGTTTAAACACAGATCTGTGTAAGAAACAGCATACAGTGGTGAAGCAGAGCCCAACACTACACAGACTGTAAGGTTTGTTAAGATGCAGTCCTAAATGGAGTCAGTGCCTGCCGATGAAAAGATACGCTATTTATCTAGTTACTGTCAAAAGGTCCTTGTCCCTGTGCTCTCTAAGCTTCACCCACCATTAAAAAAGTGTTTCACCTTTTTCCCCTCCATGTCACGGAGAACAGGCGCGCTCTGTTTCGTAGTTCCAGCATTTTGTCCCACGTGGAAGGAAGTGGACCAACAGCCTTTGCTCACAAGAGAATAACGGAGTCTATGCACCTTCGTGGTAGCGGCCCTGATAAGTGCACCTCTTACTTCATTGAGCCTGTGCAGTGGATGGAGCCAGCACTGCTAGGAGTAACGGAAGGACAGGTGAATGCATTTTTGGGATATTCTAGCCAAGGTAAAACAAACTGTTGCTGTTCCTTGATGCGAAGGCCCCAGGGCAACATCCTAATCTCCCAGTCTCTACTGCATCAGTTTTGCAGCTTATGAACAGATTCTGAAATATTAGAATATCCCTGTATAAGGAAATGAGCTGGTGATCTTGCTGGATTTAGTACACTAGGAAGGATGTTTGACTGTTTTTTTTGTGTTTTTAGTGTAATAGAGTTTGTGAGACATATAAAACCTGTCATGGTCTTACACTGATCAAGGCTGTCAGATGTCTAAGATTGGCAAGTGTCCTGGAACCACACCAGGTCAGAGCAGCTGCATTTCCACGCCTTCCCTTCTGCCAGCACAGCTGCCTATCACACATGGGGCATGGCAAGCTCCAGCCGTGTCTACATAGCTGTTGTAGGGTTTTTTTGGACTGTTTTTCAGACTGTTTAACTTCTGTGAAATAATACAAGAGCTGGCTTTAGTGCAGGTTGCCGTAACTTAATATACCATAGAATACATTTGCATGCATCTTACAATGGATCATTTGTTTTTCTTGCAGCTTTTGTGTCCCAAATGCACATCTAAACTGGGTTATTTTAGCTGGTGGGGTGAGCAGTGTTCTTGCGGCCACTGGGTGACCCCTGCCTTCCAGATACACAAAAGTCGAGTGGATGAAGCGAGAATGCTGTCAGTTGGTAACTTCCACGCTACCAAAACCTGAACTCATAGCCTCTTTCAATGGACTGACCACAGAGAAATCTTAACTATTGTGGGTTTGCCAGTTCAGAGCTTGAGACTTCAATCCCTTTGTAAGCAGAGGAATTACTTGAGCACCTGATCTGTTTCTGCTTTCAGTCTATATAAAATACAGGATGCATACATTCATCTATATATATGCACATCTATATATAAAATAAATGCATGTATATATGGATAGTATAGCATGTCCATCAGAGATGTGTTAAGCAGTGGCCAGAGATGTACAAAAATGCCTCAACATGATGTTTATAGCAACAGACTGAATAAAAGTGTTATTTACAAATTCTAATCCTTATTTAAAAAAAAAATAAGCTATCATGTTATTGTTTTAGCTTGTGGACAACAGTACTATTTGCCTTCTGCTACAGAAGTTCATGTGGTATACAGGGGAGGGAAAGACTGTAAGGCTCAGTGAAGTGCCATAACATGGCACTGTTACCATTGTTGGATTAGCACTGAAAAGCAAGATGCATTTCTACTTCTCTTATGCTGAAGTTCCAAAAATCTATCCCAAGAGCATATCCTACAGTGTAATTCTTCTCTTCATGTAATGCCTGAGGAGACTGTGTAAGCTGTACTGAAATGGGGGACCTGAGGTTAAATACCTGCTAAGTTGTCTATCCCCATTTAAAGAGATCCCAAAATGATGAATTAAGATTTCAAGCAAGCAGTAAGCTTTGCTCATGGTGGTCTGTGTATGCCACTGTAGCACACAGCTTTGGTTTGACGTCACAAAAGAGAACAAGTAAGATCTACGTTAAATCCATTTTATTCTCATTGACTCCCAACAGCTTTTTAAATGTTTTTTTTTTTGTTTTTTTTACACAATTTCCAGCAACATACATTATGAAATATACAAGAAAGTAGGTGGTTGGGTTCTGCCCATCTTTTCATTCCTCCCACAGCTGTGGAGGGAAGACTTGCAGTACACAGTGAACATCAGAATCTCAACACTGAAAACTGAGACACAAAACAAAAAAGACAAAAATATATATGAAACTGTTTGAACTGGTCACACTTCAGGGCCAGGTACAGCACAATAAATATTAGAACTGTATTATCTTAGACATCTTCTGTAAAGTTTATAACATCCTCTATTTAAAGAGATAAGAACATCTGTTTTCTAGCATGAAATGCTACATAGTACAGTGGTGAAGGGTACAAACAATGAGGAATCCAGCAAGGGCTCAAATGGTGACCACTCATTCACACATGCTCATTGTTAAGTAAGCAGCATACACTGAAAGTTTGGTGAACTGTATGTAAACTTAACTGTTCACTACCAGAATATCAGCTGGAATAGTAGTTTATTTTGGGAGAGCTAAACACAGTAAATCCACTTAAGTTTCAACTGAGCTCTCCATGGCAAACAGCGAGTTGATTTCATAATGGAAGTGGCAGCATTTGGTCCTTGGCGCCAAGATACCCTTTCACCATTGCCATTCAAAGCTGGCAGCTGGTGGAAAAAACACTTCAGTGTGGAATTAATGCAAAGCCCTGCCACTACCAGTGGCATCTCCAACTGTTACTGTTTCATGACCATAACAAGTTTAGATGTCAGCTGGCACCCAGCTGGGCATTACAGTGTTGCGCAACAAAGAAGTATTAGATGTCATCAGACACAAGAGAGTAAAAGACCAGCAAGTATGGCAGCATCTTCACCTCTCTCTGCAGCAATGATAGGAATGCTGGCGCTTGAATTTTGACAGAAAAGCTGCTCTACACTCATTTCTCATCTCATACTAGTTTTGCCAACAAGCCCAAGACACAGCAGAGTTTCAGCTGCTTGACAGACTGTGCTTCCAGAGCATGGTACAGAAGTCGCTAGCTTCTCTTGCATCATTATCAATAAGGCAGAAGTAAATACATTTTGTACTGTCAATCTTTCCCCTCTTTAACCCCCACCCCCAAAAGTTTAGCATCTCAGAATCTTTCTACACAAGAAATGAGGACCATCTGTGCCACTGCCAAACAGGCACAATGAGCACAAGTGGAGCAGGAAGATTAAGCACATACTTTTTACACCTAAACACCACCTGGACACTGCACTGGTAGCCAAGAGCTGGTAGAGAGCACCACCTAGGAAAGATTATATTCCTGGTCCACACATGTGGAATCTTGTTATGGGTCATAGTACAAAGCAGCAGTAACAAGCTTCACAAACTAAAGCAGCTGAGTGTTGTGAAACATTATGGGGTGAGTGGGAGGCAAGAAGGCAAAAATATTCTGGAATTTGAGCACCTATAGCTTCAATTTTAGCTGGTGCTCCATCCAACAGTCCTATCTGTATTAAGTAGGAAAATAAAATTCTATTTCTCCAGTGTACAAAAGCGTACTGGCTACTCGCACATGCTCATCTTCTAGTCAGTCCTTCCTTGGAGAGATCCAGATCTACAACATTTCAATACCAACAGACTCAGCCAAAGGCTGCAGAACGGACGCAGTAGGGAAGAACTTTGGTTATATCAACATGTCATGTCAGAATATGGTCAAAAATTCTGTTCCATGATAGTCACTTAGCAAAATGCTAGACCTAAATGCCCTTACCACTGCCAGCTCAGAATGTACCGCGTGACTGCATTGAAATCTACACCTCCTCTGCCAGTGCAGGTCAGTTGGTTGTGTTACCAAATGATCTGGGGGAGGGCAAGGTGAATTTTTCCCACCCTAGAAGTGTACAACAGCATTTCATCACTCAGCCAGGCCCACTCACACATCACTCACTATATCAGACACACAAAGCAATGCCAAACACAAACTAAGGAATGTTTTGTAAAGACACTGAGTATGAAGAGGGAAACATAGGGCTATTTATCAACTCAAGTACTGTTGCATCATTCTTGTAAGGTAGGGAAACAGAGGAGCTGAGATGAGGAATTCAGAGGACAAACCAGAGTGGTCACAGAGGTTCAGTCTAGTCTTCCAGACTGCGAAATGCATTCTGCATATCCTCAAACAGTTGAGCATAGTCTGCCTTGATTTTTGTTTCACCATCTTTGACGGGGTCCTGAAAAACAATACATCGAGTGTACAGACCAGTCTTGAAAAGCCTCTGATCCTTAAGACAACCCTGTTTTGCCACATATTTTTTTTAACCTCAGGATTAAACACCTGCAAACAGGCCAAATGTACTTACATGTGTGGATTACACCACTACTCATTGTCTTGCTGAGGCAGGCTACAGAATACTTACATTCTTATGTTTCTTAGCCTGTTACCCAGGAAATATCACTTTCTTTCATAACTATTAGTGTATTAGAGGGCCATCTCTACTTAACACGCATTCATCTTCTGGTTTCCATTTTTCAGCCAAACTGTCCAATGCTATGCTGCATGCTGAGTGTCTTCTCACAGCCAGGGTTTGTAAATGAAAGGATTACTTCCCTATCTCTACATAACCAGCTCTCAAGCAAGCTTATGTGCCCAGGTGTACCTTGTTCTGCTCTTGCTGTTCTAGAAATATATACTAGGGATCTCTTTGTTGCAGAAACAAGCCAGTACCCAGCAGGAGTAGAAGACATTGGTACACAAGAACACTTTACCTTTGCATGCAGTTATCTCATGGTATTTGTTCCTAAAAGATTGGCGATACTAGCAATGGCTTAAGAGAGTTTTCACAAAATAACCATCAACTTCATATTCCTTAGCTGCTTCAACATCAGATTGCATTACAGGTTAATGTCCTAGCAGTAAATGCTAAAACTCATCCAGAGGATGCTGGCGTTAAGTATAGGGGTAGGAAAGCCGCACTCTACATGGATGGGTAACCCAAGTACATAGACATTTATCTATGGCAACTCATAACCACTTCTAATTACAGCCTTTTAGAGGCACTGAGAACTCCCCCAAAGTAACCCAAGCTGGTTCCTTAGAACATACCTTGAATTTCATGGAGGTAAGTCTATAGAGGATTTCACTCATGTTCTCTCGGATGATGGACCACGTGATCTTATTGTCACTCTGGGCTGTGGTTTCTACAGCACGGCGTGCCATGTCATAAAATGCAATCATATTGGAAAGCATTCCCACTGTTTTGTAGAAAGGGCAGAATCTGATGAAACAGAAGAGGATCTGTAAGGCATCTTGGAGCAATTAACAGGACTACTCTTTGTTCCTGCCTTTGCAGCAACTCTGAATTCTCACCTGAAATAAAGTGTTAGTCTACTTCATGTCAAAGGAGAGAGACAGCCTATTGATTGACCTATCTAAAAACATGGAGCCTTCCTGAAGTGAGGTTTCTGAAACAGCATCCAAACACTGGACAAAAAGGGGTAGAACAGTAACCATTGCTATACAAGTCTGACATCTCAATCTGTGCCACTGCAGATGAGAAAGGGAAAACACTAGCAGTCAGCGGAATTCCTCCTTCCTGTTTTGTCCATTATGGGAGCAGGCTTCCTGAAAACAGCATGGGAGAGCCTGACAGCTCTGCAAGTTTCTTTGCTCACAGGAAAGGAAGCTTTTCTATGATAAGAGTACTCCAGAAGCTTCACACAGAGTCTTTTTTTTTTGTTTTTTTAAATGGATAGGTGACTGCGATGGAAAGTACCTCACTATTATCTATACAGTATATCATGATACTTCCTGTGCTTCTCCATCACATAAAAGCATGCCTTACCCCAATAACACAATTAAAAGCACACACCATACAGAATGATGCACATCTAAGTTTTTGGAGAATATTTCCAAACCTCCTGAGCTATCTGGGCTGGGGAGTGAGCAGAAGTTCAAAGCACCCCTTGGCAGGCTGTTAAAAATAAAAGGATAGTGAGGAAGGAAGTAAAAGTGAAGGAAGATGATAAACACAGCACTAGGGGAGAAAAAAAATAGTAAGTTTTTAAACAGATCAAACTTCTCAGTTACTTGCAATCATCTGCTGCTAGAACAAACAGGAAGACTTTGGGTGTTGCCTGTGAAAACAAAGTGGCTGTCTTCTCCTGAGGACACGCTATTGCAAAAACTAACTGAGCTGTATTCATTTCAGTGGTTGAAGGCTGAAGAAACTCAGACTGAATTTGGAAAAGGTCTGTGTGCCTTGGGGTAAAACAATATGAATACTTTGTTCAATGGCTTCTGTTCTACCATTTGTTTATGGCAAGTAAAATTCACTTCTGCACTGATTAACTTCCAAATAAAATAGCTATCGAAATCCACACTACACATGAACGAGGCAGCACTGTAGCCATTTAGATCTTACCTGTCATAAGGTGTATAACCGTTCTGTTGCAAGAAGTCATCTTTTATCAGCTTGGCAACCTCCAGAGTAATTTTGTCTGTTTCTGCCAAAGAAGCCTAGAAAGGTAAGGTCCACTGTTAGTTCAGTACTTATGTACATGAAATCACAGATTCAGAGTGGTGGGGCTGGAAGGGACATAAAAAGATCATCCAGTTCCAACCCCCAAACATGTTTCCATGCATTACCACCACCTTGTAAATCAGTAGAGCTCACCTAAGCATTGTGAAATTAAATTCCTCTCTAGCACACACTATGTACCTGTAAACCACTGTTTTTATGGTACTATGCTAAAACAGTTCTCGTGGAATCCCACACTTTCTCACAGCTGGTTACTCACCTTCCCTACGAGCTGCACAATCTCTGCAAGATCCTCCTCTTCCTGCAGGATCTCTTTGGCCTTTGTCCTGAGAGGGACAAACTCTGTAAAATGCTTGTCATAGTATTCATCCAGAGCACGGGTGTATTTGCTGTAACTGATCAGCCAGTTGACAGAGGGGAAATGTTTGCGTTGTGCCAGCTTCTTATCCAGGCCCCAGAAAACCTGCCAGAAGCCAGTGAGATCAACCAGCATTCAAAAACAAAATAAATGAAAGCAAAACAAACCATAAAAACAATCAAAACAACCCCCAGTATGACAAGCAGGTTTGAGCAAACAACACAGCAAAAGCTACCACAAATCTTCAAACAAAAGCCTGAGAAAGAAAACCTGCCTTTTACTCATTTAACTGTAGCAGTGACTTTCAAATATGAATCATCGAATGAATCATAGAATGGATTGGGCTGGAAGTAGAAGAGACCCCAAAGATCATCAAGTTCCAATCCCCCATATATTCATCTCAAAAAAAAAAAAAAAAAAAAAAAAGTTGAATTTAGGTTTATCCAGCTTGAGATTCCTCCTAATTGAGGAGTCACCAGTAGCAACACACAAGTCTAATTAAGTGGAGCCCTTTTTGACATAGCTCATTTTACCAAAACAGGGATGGGCAATCACTTGCGAGCTATCCTTCTCCCAGTCATCTGCTCTGAGGATTTTTTCCATGGTTTCAACGCACCTGCCAAAGGTGGTTCACTTTCCATCCTACTTCTGAGAGTGGCCATACTTAAATTGCAGCTCAAAAGGCTGCAATCAAGAAGCAAAGGAATATTCCTGAGCAGCCACTGCTAGAAGGAATTATTACTTTTTCTCCCTTTTCCAAACACATCAGTTCAGAGATCTCACAAGAGATTTCACGTCCTACACTGTTGGAATACATCCTGCAAAGTTGTCTGTGTAAAATTAAAGCTCTCCCACCACAACCAGTGGCACTAATGTATTAAAGTACAACCATTTTGTCTAGGTCTGGCAGCTTACACAAAGGGGCTGCAGCATAGTGAGACCTACCTGAACAATGCCCAAAGTAGCTGACGTTACAGGATCTGAGAAGTCACCTCCTGGTGGAGAGACACTGAGCAGAAAGATATAGAAGGAAAAGTAAATCAAAATCATTGGCACAGTTTAATCTGAACATATGACCACACAGGTCCATGATATACAGACAAGAAAGGCCAGCATCACGTAAGTAATGGACTACAAATTCTTACTGTAATGAGTGGCAGCATATCTACTCAGGTGTGTGATATCAATTACAGTTATATCAGTAACTGACTGACAATATCAAGGTATCATTTCAGTCAATTTAGCACCAGGTTGTCACTCCAGTTTGGATTATCAAACCTATCTCAACTGGAATGGATTCAGGACGTGTGCTGATATGGCAGCTTGAAACACAGCGGCAAAGATTTTATGCAAAATACCCCATTTTAAGTGATTTTAGATAATTATCAGATATTCACCTATACAGCAAGCACTAACTTCCTTTGGGCTTGACATGGCAATACCTGCTTCCCCAACAGGTAAAAGCTTCCCAAACTGAAAAGCAGCTGCATTTGTTGTGAACAACAGAACTAAGAACAAATAATGGACTCTGGGAGAAGCTGCAGGTGCTAGAGGCTCTGCTAAAACCTATGGAGGAAGAGCCATTTTACTCACAGCATGTTAGACTGACCAATACAGCCTACAAGAAAGTGTCTGCCTACTGTGTAAGCTTCCAGTTTGCACTGCTGCAAGACACCTGTCATTACACCAAAAAGGAAAGCAGTGATAATCAGTTTTCTCTTCTCTTACACCAAAAGTTTCAAGCACCTCTGCTTTCCTTCCTTTTGGTCACTCTTTCGCTACAGTAAGAAGTAACTCAGTATTGTCACCACAGCTACACAGGAATGCTTTTCAAACAAAGTTCTCATCTATCACATTCGCTGAAAATTTTCATGTGATTTGTCTGGGCACTACACGCTTTTCACAGCCCTGCACTTTGAGATATCCTGTTCCTGTTCCCTGTAATTCTGTTATTTAGCAAGAGAATCATAATACGTTATGCTCCCACACTGTTGCTCCAAGTGTTCCCTCTTTCCCATTCTGAGCATGGTTTGACATACTTTTCAGTGACAGTGCTAATGGCTTTTTTCCTGGAGCCCTTTTCTCAGACAGCCATGACTGTGGTTCTACATCACACAGAACCAATCACATTCATTCTCTCTTCTCCTGTGCACAGTTTAGCAACAGTTGAGGGTGATCAGACATGATGTATTTATGCACATTATACATTCCTAGCTCTGTAGCTGCACACAGCAACAAGACCCTCTTGTTTGAAAGTATTTTGACATACAAAAAGATAGAGGAAGAACCGCAGCCGACACAAAGGAAAGAAATGCAACTCACGCTCCAACAATGCTGACACTGCCTTCCCTTTCAGGATTTCCCAGACACTTCACTCTGCCAGCTCGCTCATAGAAAGAGGCTAAACGGGCACCAAGGTAAGCTGGATAACCACTGTCTGCAATTATGAACATACAGAAATCGAGTCAAAAGCTCTGAGTTTAAAGGATGTATTTACAAGTCTAGATGAAGAAAAGAACAACTCACCAGCTGGCATTTCAGCCAGTCGTCCTGAAATTTCTCTGAGGGCCTCAGCCCATCGGGAAGTAGAGTCTGCCATCATACTGACATGGTAGCCCATGTCCCGGAAATACTCTGACAGGGTGATTCCTAGAACAAATACAACAGCACAATGCAGGATAGCAAACAAGATAAGTTATTTATGTTTACAGTCTGATGTCAGTAAAGACTGAAAGTTACTGTTCCTTTCCACAAGCCCATGATGGATTTTTTTATTATTATTATTATTATTTTTTTGCTTTTGTTTGTTTCATTCCACTCTTCTCATTTTTGCTTACAAACCATTCTGGCAAATCTTATGTTCCTGTGCGTTTCTTTAAGGAGACAGGGCAATATCACTGATGCTACTATTTGCCTCACAAAGCCTCTTCTTATCGTAAAATGTCTCCTTCCTTTCTAAGTCACCAGAACACATAAAGATGTTTTATCTGACAACTTTTCATGAAAAACTATTAAGAAAAAACAATCATCTGAGAGGCTGCAGTGGAAAAAAGTACTTCTCAGAGAGAGCTATTTCTACCCATTGAGAAGCTGTACTTCAGCAAAAAGCTGCTCATGAAGAACACAATTACATAATTAATACATGGGGCAGAACTACAGGAGATCCAATGTGATTAAGTTTAATTTATAAGCAGAATTTATTCAGCATGTGGAGATCATAGTTGGGGATAAGAAAGACAAATCCATTTGTGATACTAAGACTTTATGCAGGCATAGCTTGAAAGGCTTGATTTACGTAATTAAGCAGGGGTCCTGGTACTGATCATCCCAGGAACTGAAAATACTAGAGCATGATAACTTGCTCCATACATGCAGCCTCTTCCAGCCTCCTGTAAATCTTACCAGTATAGATAGAGGCCTCTCTGGCAGCCACAGGCATATTGGAGGTATTTGCTACCAGAGCTGTTCTCTTCATGATGCTTTCTACCTTGCCATCAACTTCCATTGTTAACTACAATGCAACAAAAAAGACACAACAAAAACTATAAAGATTCCAACAAATTTATTTAAACTCTATTACCTTATATCAGGATAGCCTCCTCACAGCTAGTCTAACAAAGCAGTGTCTAGATTAGAGATCTCAGGATTCTATACTGTTTTTCCTTTCAGAATGAGTTGTACATGTGCCTCAGCCTCATCCCATCTTCCGCTAACAGCAATGCCTATTAATCCCACTGCTCACCACAAATAAACAAGTGATGACAAATCTACTCCAGGAAGTACATTATCCTCTTTCAGCCTCACTTTACTAGGCTGAAAGAGCCAAAAATCCTTAAATCCACTAGGAAACAGAGAGTTTTTTTCCTTACCTGTACCAATCTGAGTCCATTTTTGACAACTGGACGTAAGCCCACGTACATAACTCAGATGATCTCTCATATGCACATGAACAGCAGAATGCATATCCTGACATTTGTGTAGCACTCTACTTACTGAGATTTACCTTCGCCCATTGTCACATTGCAAATCAGCACATAAAAATTATTTCTAACAGTGGTTTCAACCTAACAGTTTGGATCTGCTCTTTATTTTACAGAGCTTTGCACCAAAACCAACCCACTAACATATAACAACATTAAGGTGAAACTAGGCATTTTCAGCTTCCTTCAGAAAGTATTCTGAAGCCTAACTGGCAAAATTAGTATATTATAACAGCACTTACCACCACCTTGCACCTTGTAAATACAGATGCCACATCTGGCATACATGATTACGCTAGAAAAGTTAGAGATAACAACAACAACAGGAAACATCCTTGTAACGGTGCTAAATTATACTCAGGCATTCAGTTTGGGTTTCTTTTAAACAAGTTAAAAGATATGCCCAAACACTAGGCCAGATGTTTCTTGAGAGGCCACTAAAGACATGCTTGCATGATCCAAAAGTGATTTCTGCTGCAACAGTCAAAACTTACAGCCAATAAGATTTTTTCAAATCACTATGCCAATAAGGTATTTTATTCAGTTGCTGTACTAGTATAATAGCAAGTCTTTCCAAGAAGGTTTACTCTCCATGAATTTTCCATACTAACCTCAGGAAAATCTCTCAGCACTTCAGACATTTCATTTCCTCGTTCTCCACAGCCTACATAAATGATGACATCACTGTTGGAGTATTTTGAGAGAGACTGCGAGATCACAGTCTTTCCACAACCGAATGCCCCAGGAATTGCTGTTGTACCCCCTTGTACACACCTGAGTAAAGAAAAGGGACTCTTAGCAAGGAACTCAAAAACAGCTCTCTTCCATTTCAGAATATGTTTTCTTGTAAGGAAACAACTGCATAATTAAAAGCAGAACAACAGGATTCACATTCAGTGTTCGGTCTGAGAAGCACAGTGGTGTTTCACTAAACCAAAGACCAAAGGAATAAACTATCCTTTCTTTCTACTGCCTTTGAAATACATGAGGTACGCTGGTACAATAACTGCACTTGCAGGCTTGAGACATAGTTTACACAGCTGGAAGCACTGATGGAACACTAACGTTAAGAAAAGAACATCAGTGCTACTTAAATGTGCATTACAAGAATGAGCAGAACAATATTTTAGGACAAAAAATTACTCCATTCTGCACCTTGGAACTCAGCCACTTACATGAGAATTTTGAGTTAAAATTCAACATGACAGTTTCTGTCAGTGGTAACTTCAGACTCATTGCAAACTACACATCCACAGGAACATGGAAAGAGATCCTACTCGTGTGCTCAAATGCAAATATCCAATCTTGAAAGTCCTAGCTTTTCTGGAGGTTTGGTATGAATAAATCATTTTTACATTTGTCATTTATTTCCTGAATTAACGTAAAAGAACCATCCTGTTAAACCTCCTTTTAACTTTTCCCCACTTCCATTTTCCATTCATAGTTTCCTCCGTCAGATAGAAATATTATCAACTCAGCTAGATAACTTGTTTTGAGATTATGCTGTGGTACACAGTGAACGTTTGGGGTCTGTTCACCCTTAAAGAAATTAACACTATCCTTTCTCCCAAAACAGATTTCTTGTATAGGAACAGACAGAATATTACTTACGGGAAGAGGGCATCTAGCACCCGCTGGCCAGTTAACAAAGGATGATTTGCTGGTAACTTTTCAGTCACAGGACGGACTTGACGTACAGGCCAGACTTGGACCATAGTGAATTTTTCCTTCACACCTTCAAACTCCAGCTCTAAGACAACATCCTAACAAAGAGCACCAGACATCTGAAGTTAGCCAACAACCACACAACGGATCAGCACGCAAATTCTCACCTCCACTGCTCCACGCTACTAGGACTTCAACGTGACCATAGATTTTGCAGATCTTAACACCCTATCACCTCTCCCTGAGGAAAAGCACGTTTCCACATTTACAATACTATGGGGGAACTTTTCATATTCATTGGATACTGTAGATGCCCACACAGAACGGCAAATATAGCACACTTAAGTGCCACATGTAAGTCATAAACACAGAAAGTAACTGCACAAGAAAAACCACATAATCCCTGCTGGGAGGGCAACAGAAGCCAATTCAAATATTCTGTTGCACAAAAGGCTCTGAAGGTGGCATCTCACAGAAGAGAATGGGTCCTGTAACCTTATGAAAGAAACATGGAACACCCCAGAAACTGTTATGTGGGAGACTTACTGAAGTGTCATAATTTCCCGGTGGAGCAATGTATGTAACTGTGCCCCTGTTCCGTGGGGGCAGCATGATTTTGTGTTTGATAAGAGAGTTTTCATTCACCACACCGTAAATGTCTCCACCAGTGATGTGGCTGCCAACCTGAAATCAGAAAGCACCTATTAGCCATAAACAAGAATTTCATTTTGAAAAAAGAACGCTGATGAAGAATCACATAAAATAACTATCAAGTCTAGCACCATTATGACTTCCTTTACAAATGCACTGCTACACGCAGTAGCCCATTTACATATGAGTATTTACATAACTCATTACTCTAACAGCACATTGCTAGCAATACTAAATGCATTCAGGAGCATTTCAAGGCTTGGACTGTAGCATTTACTGATTGATGCAAGGAATTCTCCTTGCTTCTTTCATACCTCTCAGCTTAATGTGCTAAGTAGAGAATCTGCTAACCTGCAGGACTGAAAAAGAAAGAAGATGCCAAGGGCTATGACTTTTTTCTAGCTCTAAAACTATCTTCACTGTATTCTGTTGTTATTCATTTTGCCAAGGTAACACCTGTTCCTGCTAGTGGAACCGCACTAGGCATTAAATTCTTTATGGCACTGCAAACACATTAGAATTTTGCAAGTTTCTCATATGCAACAATACAGGGAGTCACATGGACTAAGTTCTGGTGATCCCTGTCTGGTTCTCACTCTCACATATCCTTAAAACACCATATTACCTCTTCTCATGAGCTTGATTATTTGTAACTACAGTTCCTAGCAGTCACAGCCTTGGTGCTCTGAGAAGGAAGGAGAGAAGGGAAGACAGGCTTAGCAGGACCTACCCGCAAGTTTTTGGAAGGTGTGAAATCCCATTTGACATCTCGGCTCAAAGCTGACACATTGACACCTCTAGGGATATAGATACTTTTGGTCAGGGTGCTGATGTCTGACAGCGGCCTCTGGATACCATCAAAAATAGCTCCCATAATGCCAGGCCCCAGTTCCACTGAGAGGGGTTTCCCAGTGCGGAGTACAGGATCTCCTACGGATACACCAGCTAAAGATTTGCTGAGGAAAAGTTCATCCAGAGAAATTACAGGGTAGAGGGCATCACACCCACATCATCATGCCCTTACAGCACCTTTCTGACATTGATGTGATAGTTTTGATAATATATTACATATCATCATTTGGGAAGCATGTAGACATTATACTAAACTCCAGCTGAAATTGCTAAAGCAATGAAGTTGTTCATCCTCTGGAGAGGTAAAGTTGAGAGCATATGTTCTGAGTTACAATCATCAGTTCAAGTCAACTATATGCATACATTTCTTGTTGTACAAGACAGCATGATGGCAAGACATCATCAAAGCATTTCGTTTATCTTCAAACATGTTTTCTAGGTTTACTGTTAAAAGCAGACAGTGGCATGAAAAGATTTTTTTTTTTGCTTTACACTTTGCTAGAAACACACATCACAACAGTTTTAACCTTGAGCTTTGCAGAGCTTTTTTTGACAGGAGTCTAATTTTAATGAGAGTTTGTTATAGACCAGCATCTCCCTTCCCTCCAGCACTGAGTTGTCCCTCTTAGGCACCACCTGAGCTCCAAAGATGCTCAATGGGCCTCTCTGCAAAGGGCCAGTAGTTTAACAAGCCCTATTAGAATACAGGAGACATTCTAAAAGCTTATGTATGACTCACAGAGAGATTAAATGCAAGTCGTATTCAGAAAGCTCTTGCTATCCTCTCATTAGAAATCTAAGAGTAAACTGTACTTACGTACAGGACTTGTTCAATGTATTGATTTAAGACTACTAAATATAACAATGAAGAGGCAAATAACATTTCAAGTTAATAGGTACAGACACAACCACTGACCAGTTTACCATTCAGCTCCCCAAAATAAAACACTGGGAGCCAGTACAGGCTGCTTCCTAACATCAATGGGTAGACAAAATCAACTCTTAAGTTCAGAAAAATATTGAGGGAAAGCGGGGGGGAAGCTATCTAAGTTTCATGAATTGCTCTTATGACACTCTCTTATATGCTTTCAACAGAAAATACACTTTACATCAACTAGATTTTAAATACATGTTGTCCATCTCTCATCTGGATGAAGATTCTGCAATCACAATGCAGAAACAAGAAAGGAACAGATCGTATCTGTTAGAACAGTCCGTGCAGAAGAAGGAATCCTGCCTACTTTACATTTCCTACAGAAGCATGCCACAGGCAGAGTTTTCAGAAGCAAAGAAAAAAATACAACATACTGCTTGGTAGTTTTGCCATTCATAGCTGACACCTGTCAAATTTTCATCAAGGAGCTGTAACATTTCAATGCAAGTGAACCCAAACACGTTGCTTGGTTTCCAGGAAAAACAACAAAGAAGTTTCTTTCTTACACAGCCCACCAATATAAGGTCTACCTCAAAAATATCAGAATTTACAAGAGATGTACAAAACAGATGCTGGATGCTGGCACTGGAAGTAACAACTGCTGGTCCCGGTCAGTTTTGTTCATCTTCTTTAACATAACCACCACGTTCTGCCTGGTCCAAAGGGAAAGGATACATGTTTCTTCATACACCTGGACAGTTGCCAAATCACCTTCCAGTCGGATAATTTCCCCCACCAGTTCACTGTGGCCTACTCGTACCAGCTCATACATAGCAGCACCTGCCATGTTGCAAGCAGTGACCACTGTAGAAGACAGACACACAGAGATAATTTGTTTTCCTACAGTTAAAAAGAAAATTCTGATCAGAAGCTACTAAACTCCGGACAGCATGAGACTAGCATTCACTCAGATCATGAGTACCCCTCTGATTTAACACAGGGGTAAACTGGCTGCCACAAGCCCTGCTGTTTTCAGGATATTTTACGATTTGTGATCGGTATTCCACAGCACAACGACACGCAGTGCACTGGGAATTAACAAGTTAATGCTGCAGCTGCAATCTCAGAAGAGAGGAGTGTACCACAGCTCCCAGAAGAGTTCATTATTCCATTTCCGTTTTCCATTCAGACAAAGATCAAACTGACTGGGAGTCATGAGACTGTTCTCTCCTTTTCCTGCTCATCTCTGCAATGTGTGCTCCCCAGCCACCTTGCCTACAGCATTACAGTAAGGCCTTTGCTTTCTGTCTCATTTATTTGACTTATCAGCTTCAATTCCAGTTATACTGTATTATTGTGTTATCTCACATTCTGCTACCATATTTACTAAATTAGTTTTCTCCCTTAGCTTGCTGCTGTTGCCTCATTTCTAAGGTCCATTCTTCCGCCACTATTTTGTTTTTAGGCCCATCTCCCTACCTTTTCCCTATTTCCCACTCCTTCAGCATGGGTCCCTCATTAGTCACAGTACTACGCCGAACTGGGCTGGAACTCTGACATTAGTTTAAAAGCTAAAAGAAAAAGCTTTCCTATACATTTCATGGCTGATCCTTTATGCTCATAAGAGTACATTACCAGAACACGCCAGCACACAGAAAATTCACACTAATTCCTCTGGCATATCCTGATAGATGGTGAATGTTAAGGACTGTAATGACACAGTGGCCTTTGCAGACATTTGACTAAATTAAAACATATGAGAGAATGGTGAAAGTACACCCAGTACATCATAGTTATAGAAAGATATGACTAGAGACTGGCATTTTCCAGTTGTTTATAAACTTCTATTTCTCTTCATAGCATTTGATGCTAACATAAAGTACCAGTGAACCGATCAACTAAAGGTATTTCCTAAAGGCAACATATATACTTATATCTAAAGCAGTAGACATCTATACAGGTTTTAAGGAAATGCTATTTTGGTGTTTTATTTTGTATAAAAGTAATGAATGACTTAAGACATTTAAGTTACACTTCCACAGATGAAGATCACAACACATTTTGGACTTGAAGCCTTCTATCATTTTGACTTAAACATCAGCATAATAAACATCAGGTTGTATGTAGACTGCTACTTACATGCAGTGTTGTTGCTTTAGAAGGAAATTCATCATGTCCTTTATATTCTATCATCCATTTTACATAAAGGTTTCACGTCTTTACAAAAAAAAAAGTTTTTCCCCACATCTTAAGAAAGCTGTATCAGTTTTAAACTGCATTCAATCATCACTTCTGCAATTAAGAAACTGGCTTTTTCTTTAGGTAGTCTCTAGCCAAGGTAGCTTCTAGTAGCTTCTTATTCATCACAGAATCCCTATCAAAAAGATGTACGCTCTTCTGTTCTCACACTGCCATGCTTTCCTACATCTCGTGAAGAGAATGCCGGAGGGAGAAGAAAAGCCAGCACACTCTGCATTTATGCTGATAAAACAGGAGGAGCAGTTCTCCCCCATTCACACTAACATCGCCCTCGACCTTTGCAGCAATCCTTCAGCCAATGGTGCAGTAACACAGAACAGCCTGACACTGGCAGAGGACTGCGTCTTCCAGAGAGCAAAGGGTCAAACGGGATTTCAATGAGAACAGACCAAGCATCACACACCCTCATTGAGAAGCCCAATGCAGATTCCTGACTAGGCGGCTTTATCTCAACCAGAATGCTTGCAATTTATTTATTTTTTTAAAACTTACTGTTCCTCAATCTGCTTACTGTTCATTATATCTTCTAATAAAACTAATCAGCATTAACACCTTGCTAGTAAACATCTCAATCTTTCATAAATCTTTCATATAAGGCAGCAATCATTCTTAATATAAGCCCCCCAAAACCCTACCTACAACTTATCACACTTCTTCCAAGTGAACATCAGGATTAACAATACATTAGATTAAACAGAACCTATGATTTCCCTTTCAAAATACCTACCAGGTCCTGACACTCCATGGACATAGCCAACAAAAGCTTCTCTGTCCTCATCACGGATTTTTGGTAGCTTGGAGAAGTCCATTTTGCCTGTTTAACTGTATAGAAGGAAAAAAAGAGGAAAAAGTCATTTCTAAAGAATACACACATATGCAGTTCATTCCTCCTCTCCCGCCTTCTGTTGTTTTCCTTTCATTAGAAACAACACTGAAGAATTCTGAACTAATGTACCCTAAAACACTTTAACCACTCGGATCTGAAAGCTATGTAATATTAAAAAACAACTTGTTTAAGCAAACAAGAACTAACATCCCTCCTAACTGCAGGGAGAGGGCTGGAACATTACTCCCTAATATGCTCCACAGAACCCTAATATGCTCCAAAAATACCCTAACACTACCAGCCTACTTTCAAGTCAAATAACAGGCTATTTAAACAATGGAGAACATCTTCTGCCTTCTACATCCCCCCTAGGGTCCTTCAAAATACAGAGGTTTTCTGGATTCTGAGTGATTCATAGGCAACTGCAAATAGAACAGCACAGGGATGCTTAACAGCCACCATTCTCTAAAAAGCAGTGCTACAAAGAGAATTTCCACAATTACCATTTTTGCCACCTCAAACTGATGGATCAGCATTTAAATAGAAAGTACATATTTTAATATCACATGCACTCAAAACTGCTCGACGTGTCACACCGTTAGCAAAAGGCATCGTGCAGTCTTTGCTCTAAGTGAAACCTGTAGAACGTCAGAGAAGAATAACAGCTAAGAAACTCAACTCACAACAGTTAAACAGTAGACTGATATCTCCTGACAGTTACTGAATGGAAAAGCTGAACAACCGTCACAGAAAAAGCTGTTCAGAAACCTCACGGATCTGCGTTTGCCCTGTAATTGGCAGTTGGGCTGTCCTGCTTCTGGTGCAGATAAGAACATGTAAGGGGTTTGTCAGCCCTTATCATGCTTTGCGTTACCTTGGAAACGAGTTAGAGAGCAGCAAGGCAAATGCCTACCCACTCCCACTGCATTGGCAAATGTATCGTACAATGCTGGTGGAAGGTGCAGCGTGGTAGCCTCTGCATACCTACAGGGCCTATCTACCTAGCAAAAGCATGCCATTCAACAATACAAACCTTGTGTAACACAGCTTCCATCGACTCATTTCCCAGCAGCTACCCCAACAGTTGACTGTGACTCAGTCGCCATCAGCCTGGTGTGGAACTGGTGAGTGGGAGCTCAAAGCCTCTAAATCGGGTATTTGTAAGATCCCCCCTACTCCCTGTAATGACAGTCGATCCTTTAAGCTGCCTCCTCTTTAGGTCTAGAAGATGATTTTCATTTCACTGCTTATTTCATTGCTCATAATCCCCTTCTGACAAGTGGCAGAGGGAGGGCCTCACAAAACAGTCCGTAGTCCCTGAGCAACTGGTAAGAGCTCATTCCGGTTAACTAACATCGACTGTCTCCTCTTGCACTGGAAAACGCAGCTAGTCCTTTGAATCCACCCAAACACATAACACGAAACAACCTCTGGAGTCCTACTACTAAACCTCCTACGGGAGTATAAACAAGAAAGCGCTAGACACAACTCTCTAAGTGAATTAATGGCACTGTTTGGCAGCCATACGGCAGAGGGTCTCAAAAGGAAAGACTCAATCTACCAAGGCAAACAAAAGCCGGAAGAGCACTGGCCAGTTTCAAGTTAAATCAACATTCCTTCATATCCAAATCAAAACCTGAGGGCCAGTTAAAGCAAGGAATTCTTCCTCACCTTTGCTCAATCTCCTATGCACAACACAGACAGGAAAAAAAACACCATCACTCGCCCAGCCAAACTGACTCCTTCGTTAAGGGGCTGCTCGTCTTTTAACCTTGAGTACAAATTAAGAAATGCTACAGTTTGTCCATGGACAGTTTTCTTGTCCAGCTTCTTGCATATCAGCATTACAGATGTTTGTTTTAGATGAAAAAATTCACAGAAAGCAGAAATGCTGTTTTACATACTTGTACTGTTACACATCTGTCTTGTTAGCAATCAGAACAGAATTCCCTAAAGCATGTTGGGATTTGCTAAGCATTGCTTCGTCTGCATACAAACCCAGACACCACAGCAGCTAGCCATTTTGAAAGCCAACTGGTTCTTACAGCCCTTTAAGGGCCTCCCACCAACACAGGATTTGCAATTCACTCTAACAAAGACTACTAGCATACAAACACAAGGTATTAGCTCAATTTTAATTCCCATATTATAAACAAGGATGTATCTAGCACCCTGTAATACTTACAAACAGGAAACTTCCTCATCTCAAACTGTTCAACCACTAATTTAAGACACACTTTTAAGCTTTAACATGGTCATCTTCTATCTAACAGTGCCAGAAATTGAAATATTACTTGCTGCAGGAACATCTCAGACTGAAAGATGATTTATTAAGGTAATACCATAGTCATCATTTAAAAAAAAAAAAAAAAAAAAAAAAAAAAAACAAAAACCAGCAATCCTCTAGCAATCCTAGATTTCTATCTTGATTTCTCCCCAGCACAGTAATTTGGCTACGTGGGAACCCCCAGTGGAAGTATCCTGCTCCCAATGCTGGAGAAACCTGTTTTCTGCTACAGTTTTAGTTTTGCTTCCATCATTTGATCAGTCCCCCAGGTTTCCCCAATGATCTGCCTTACTACAAAGATCTCTGCAAATTAAGCTTCTAGTGAGATTTTTAGAAGGAGCCTTCTTACAGCACTGAAGAAAATCCACGACTATTTACTAATATAAACACAGATTCTTACCTTGTTTTGCAAATTCAGGAGGGACAAAAATCCCCACAAATGAAGCAAAGCCAGAATTCAGGAGTTAAGCAGCACCACTTCCCAAATAATTGTCCTTCTAATGCCCCTATACACAGGGATGAGAAAGCCTGCTGCAGAGGGGAAAGAGATTTCTGACACACAGCAGAGGCACAACCACCTGACTTGATGAGTCATCAGTCTCTCTCCCACCAGCACCAGGGAATGCCGCAATAGCAAACCAAGCAACCTAAAGCCCAGCAGAACTCCCATCTACACCCTCCTTGGAGCACAGTACCAGACATAATAAATTACAAGAAGCCCTCGCCGTTCTAGTAAGGACCTCCTACAAAGCCAACGACCTCAATGTGCCAGACGGCCCAAGTGCTGCATGTGAATACATGAAAAATCCTTGAGAGACGCATGCTTGCTGCTGGAATCACAGCTTGCCTACCAGTGCTCCAGTGTGATATCTCTCTGCCAGTGAACACTGTTCCCCAACAGCCTAAAAGACGACTGCTTAACAACAGGCTGCATAGGCAGGCGCCAAAAGCACTGCAATTCTAATTGCTTGAGTGTTTAGAACAGGTATCGATTCTCAACAAAATAGTCTTGTCAGAGCCTACTGCTGTAACATAAACCCCTCCGCCTTGCTGGCAGAAGCATTGGTGTGTAACACCCAACACCTTGTTTATGCGGACTGATGTTACACCTTTTGTGACAGCCACTAGCTCCTGCTGTCACAGGCTGGTGGGCACTGACGTTTCCCTGCATGCTGTACAAAAGACAAGCAGCTGCACGTTCTCTCCTCCCAGAAAGCTGCACAATACCAAGAGCTCCCAGCAGCCATCATGAGTCTATCTTAATAGGTTCTAGGATAAGCAACACATCAAATTGGCACAAAAGCCTAAATGCAACAGTCAAAGCTGCATTAAGTAGCACAAGATTCAGAGACAGAAGCATTACGTTAAACTGAGACAGGAGAGGTTTAATTTAGATATTAGGAGGAAGTTTTTCACACAGAGGTGGTGACACACTGGAACGGGTTGCCCAAGGAGGCTGTGGATGCCCCATCCCTGGAAGCACTCAAAGCCAGACTGGATGTGGCTCTGGGCAGCCTGGTCTGCTGGTTGGCGACCCTGCACATAGCAGGGGAGTTGAAACTAGATGATCATTGTGTCCTTTTGAACCCAGGCCATTCCATGATTCTATGATGTTGGAGTAAGCCAACAACCCTAGCTGGCTCAAACGGCATGTAAGACTGCACTTAAGTCAAGTTTTAGAATCATGGCTGCCAACACTTGCTGTGTTCTCCTGAACAGCTTTTAGTACAGGATGTAAATCCCACTATCTGGATGTATGAGGAAGTGTTGCATGGATCCCATAAATAATATGTTAATCACTGACACAGATTTACTGTAAGCTGGATGGTTTATACTTCCCCTTCTAACAAATGATATTTTTTAAGAGGAAGTGCTAAAAAGAAGATACAGTGCCTAGGGTTACTAGACAAATACAGAAGTTAAGCTGCATTTTGAGAATCCAGGCTATTTTCTCAGAAGGAACAGCGTGCCCAGAACTCTGGCACAGGTGTCTTGGAACAGATGACAAATAGTATCATCAGGACATTCACTCCTTCAGAATACACAGTTGTAATTTTACCACAGCAGAGAAAATTATTCCAGATTTCTCAGTCACCAACAGAATTTCTGGGGTTGAAGGGCACCACAATCTATGAAAATCATGCAGGATTTACCACCTATGCTCAGCAATGTGCCTTACCTTTCTCTTTATAAAAAGCATCATAGAGTCAAGATAGTAACTGTACCAACCTCTTAGCCCGAAGCTCAAGCTAGAACTATCACTGGTTCTTACACTCAACAGACAGCCTTCCATTTAAATACCCCATACCATTCCACTTGCCACAGGACACACAAGAGGTTGTCTCTGCTTGGCAGGTTGGGAATTTGCATCAGTAATGCTCACCTACATGCTATGGATCCACCTGCAACCATGCAAGGCAAGGCAATTTACCCTTTGTGTAACTTTCTCTTGGGTGCTATGAAGCTACTGCCCCTCGTGTGACGCTTACTATTTAACATATGTACAGATGCATTCAGGTACATTCAAGATTGAAAGAGGCTGCCACTGCCAGGATACTACACTTGTCCTCAAGTCTAATGCCTTCAGGAAAGCCAATGCTGTGCAATGTGGTAATTCATGATGCCTATCACAAGTTCCTACTACTTCCTCAAATACACAGGGACCTACACGCCAATACATACAAGCTTCATACTTCAAGTAAATGTCATACCTTGCAAATTAGCCAAATATACGTAAAGTACATGAATTTTTATAACTAATACATATAAAAAAACACAACAGATTCTCACCAACCACAAAATGCAGTTGTGAAACCTACCCAAGCAAGCACCATTCAAGCATCCAAGCTTTTAGCAGAAGCTTGGAAGATTCCACAGAATCACAGGGCTTGGAAAGGACCTCAAGAGATCATCAAGGCCAACCTTGCTGCTAAAGCAGGTTTCCTGCTACAATAGGTAGCACAGAGAGGCATCCAGATGGCTCTTGAATATCTCCATCTCCACAGAAGGAGACTGCACAATCTCTGTGGGCAACCTGTGCCAGTGATCTGTCAGCCTTACCACAAATTAGTTCTCCCACACAACTGTATGGAACTTCCTGTGTTCAAGTTTTAGGCCACTACTCCTTGTCCTTTTGCTAATCCTGGCTTCATTAATTTGCCTCCCAGCTCCCTTCAGATACTTATGAACATTAATCAGACACCCCTTCAGTCTTCTTCCCCTTGGCTAAACAGACCTAGGTTACTTAGCCTTCATTAATATGGGAGATGCTCCAGGTCCTTAATCATCTTTGTGGCTCTCTGCTGGACTTCTTCTAAGAGATTCCCAGGGAGTCCATTTCTTCAGTTAGCTCAAAAAAAGGACTAGAAAAAAGTTGTGTTTGAACTTGATTGAGAAGTTAACAGCAGCAATAACTTCAGACAGAAAGACAGCCAAGTCTTTCACCCTGTAACTGCTGTGACCCACTGAAGACCTGACCAGCTTAGTAGATTACCAGCCTTTTGACTTCCAATGAATTGGTTATGCAATACCTAGAATTGGTAAGTATCCTTGTTTTATCAATTAAAATACTCCTGTTTTGAGAGAAGCCCCTTTGTCCATCTGAACAGATCATCATCTGACTGGTTAAAAGCCAGTTTTCCAAAACACAGTTTTCTAACACTGAATCTTACCTCCCAGCCCAGAAGGCTTCTCCAGAAGAGCTTCTGAAGTTCAAATGGATGAGCTTCCCCTTCTTTCTAGTTATTACACTGCTTCACAATGAACGATTTGGCACTCCTTTCAGATTGTAAAACCTCCTGCCCCTTCTCTGACTTGATAAACTTCCACACAAAAGAAAGAGCTAATGCAACAGAGACCCAAGCTGTAACAGAATATTAATATTCATTTCTAAGTCCTATAGTAACCTCTTTTCTTATCTTGATCCTTCCAACTGCTATGGCTGAGTTCTCCAGCCATCTGCTCTGCACAATGCTCAGTCACTTCCCCTAGATGAGCAATAGTTTTGTTAACCTCAGTAACACTACTGCAAAGCTGAAGCATCTACCCTTACATTTACTAAATAAAACACTCACTCAGCTTTTAGGTGCATTTGGTTCCGTTACTTGAAATATTTTTTGTTATTCTAATCTTTAAGATTACAAACATCAGAATGGGATGAATGCAAAGCTGTAAGCAATTACAGAAGCTTCACTGCAGCTCAGCAGGGTAACTTCTGAACGGTCAAAGATTCTTAGTTTACAGAACAAAAAGTGTACAAACTCACAAAGCAACTATCGCTGGGCTTACAGTTAGGGTCAGTTTTACATGCAGAAAAATATTGGCAAATTGGGCTTGTGAAAACATACCTGCTCATCTGTGAGCCTCACCGCTACCTAACCTCTCACCCCTAAACAGGATAGCCAAAATGCTGATCCAGACTTCACAGTAAGCATTTCATCACTGATGACTGCTCAGAAAGTTAAATGGAAAGTAGGGATATTATGGAATCTTCATTTTATTATGTGAAGTATTTGACAAACTAGCTTGCTTGAAGAGTTGAACCAGGAATGATTTTGTGTGAAAGCCATTGAGAAAGATCTAACACACCCAGCAGATAAAACTATTCTTTTACAGCACTTTGGTATAATGAAACACCTGGCTGGAATCACAACACACATAGGCATGGGATTCCAGTAAAAGGAAATTAAATTGAGGTTGACTTTTCCTGTAATGGAAAAACTTCATTTTTATACTTAAAGGCAAGTTAAACCACATTTGGAGATTTTATGTTCAATTACCTGAAACATTTACAGTTTCTTCAGACTAGCCAGAGCCCCTCCAATGTAAACTACATATTGCAGCAGCTGTCTGAATATCTATTAGTTGATTCAGATTTATCCCATGATACCAAAGCCTCTAAGATCTCATGGAGCTCGAGAAAATTCAGAACTAACAGAGAAAATAAAGAACTAACTTTTAAAGTAAAAGCTGCTTATCAGTTTTATCTGCATTTAGCCAGGAAATACCATTTTAGTTTTCCTGAAGAGCTGCTTTCTAAGGTAGTGTCTTCACAGTAAGAAAGGGAATAATAATATAAATATAATGATGAGAAGGGGCAAATGTTTGTCTCATTAACTGAGCTTTTTGGAAGAAGCATTTGCTAGACTAAAATATTTTTTTTAAAAAAGCAAGTAATTCTTCAGGCCCTTAAAGCAAACTTGCACACTTCACAGTTTTTATCCAGCTATAATAAACTACTTTTACAAAGGAACAATTCTCTGTCTACAAATCTAATACTTTTATTTATAACCTTTCCATCCCTCCTCAGACTTAACCATCACAACCATAGAGTACTGTGGTACATGTTTAGGGCACAGAATGCTGGCCCAGTGTCAGAGATATACAGACTACCTGTCTTTTATGTGGTCTTAAACAATAGCAGCTCAAGCAAGTCAGCAGAGCTTATAGCATGTTAAAGATGGAACGCGTTGAGTGGAATACTGTATCTTCAACAGCACAGACTTCTGCAATTTTCTTGGGATGCAGGCTGTCAAGAAGAGATAGTGGAACTAAATGGTTCCCCGGAACTCACCAGTGCACCAAAATTTCAGCTAGGCCCTAAGAATCTGCACAGCACGTGTGGTCTTCAACTGGTTAACAAGGTCAAAGAATTTCACATCATAGAGATGCCTTCTAGGAACACAGTTGTCCCTTAAGAGCTTGCATCTGCAACAGGGGTACTTTCAGCATAAGTTTTAATTCACTTGACAGTTTAGAAGGAAAAATTCCAGGTGTTCACAGACATAGCAATGGCCTTCATGACTATTTTTCCTCAGGAATGCAAAAAAGCAAAAGCTAACGCAAAAAGCCCAGTGTTAGAGATATATGGTCATGATGGCTGCTTTCATTCTAGTTTTAGTACTTCCTGATAATCATAATTTAGGAAATCCACAGTAAACCTTCAAAACTCTGTAAATTAGGACAAAAGAAACCATCAGTAGCTACCATGCATGCATTAGATCACTGTCAGACAAACTACTTCTGCAGAGTGGTCAGGAGCTCTGAAACTTACCGTTTGATAAGCTCAGAGCAGTAAACAAGCTGATGAGCTCAGAAAACAAATTCAGCAGCTAAGACTGATCTTCACGTGCCATTTGGTTAAGTAACAGTAATAAAGTCTGCTAGACAATGACCGTCAGGATTTATCCATATGGATCTTAGTTTTCAGAGTAAGTGTGTCTTTTTAGTAAAGAAATGATGCTAGATTACACCTAGATTATATACAGAAGTCTAAAAAGCTAGAGACAAATGGTCTTTTTTTTTTTTTTTTAAAGAAGAGAGGTGTGTTCAACTTTGGGAAAACTTGAAAGAAACAAAAGACATAAACTATAGATTATATAAGGTAACAAAACCAAAAACATTTGATGCAGGTTGTAGAACTTACTGCCATGAGGTACAGCCAAATCCATTAACTTAATATAAGCTTAGCTTCCCATTTTCAAAAGGAGGGGAACAACGAAAACACTTTTTCAGAGCATAAAAAGTGCTTTCATGGCATCCAGAAGATCCAAATTAAGCCAGCTCTGCACACTGTATTTACAGGCAATCACCTCCTGCAAAACTAGCTTAGCCTCTGTATGAATAGAGCAAGTTGAATCATTCAGCTTCATATGTTGGACTAGATCCCCATTTCTCTGTCTCCTGTTGGAAGGCTGAAGAAGTCACATGCCTGAGGACAGTGAGTAATAGTGAACAAGCATGATATTCCAGCTGAGAACATCATCTGCTGTCTTTGATAGTGTTCCATTCTAAAAAAAAAAAAATCACATGGATGACATTCTCAATGCTTCCAAGTCTAAAGAAAACACTTTTCTTTGTGTTAATGATAGAAGTGGCAGGGAAAGAAAATCTATTTCAGTTCTTTGTGGTAACTGCTATGCAAGTGCCAACACTTTTCCAGGCAATGTAGTTAAAAACAAATAAATAATGAAGAGTAAGTATTACTGACAAGCAATAGCATCACTTTTTTTTGTTAATACCAAAGTAATTGAACAAATCAGCTAGGTTATCCTGTAACCCTTTTATACTTTTAAAAAAACTGGGGACATCTAATTACAAACACACCTTCAGCACAAGCAATTTGGAAACATAAGGGAAAAGCGTGGATGGGAGTTTTGGCAACACTGAAACTCAAAGAGACAGAATCACGGTATCAGAACACAAGGGGTGAAGCACAGAGCATCTGAATACATCTCCAGGGGAATCATCTAGTAATCTGCTGGTGTACAGCTCCTTTGGATGACAACATGTGAGACTCGTGCCCGTGTGCATCTGTAAGATAGATACACGAAGCAGTACTTGGAAACCAATAAGACATGGAAGCACGCTGAAGCCTACACGCTGTGCAAGTCTAGATGAATGAGGTATAAAACAGTTAAGATATATTTAGATCAAAATAAAAGCTACAGTTAAGCTAACACTAAATGAAAATTAAGCTACTACTGATTACTCATGGATGAACCTCAATAGTAGCACTATCTGTAGAAAACAGATATGGAAAATGGAAATACTGTATTTACAGGAAACTAAGAACTTGTGTTACTATTGCAACACGAGACTCCAACCCCCATTTGAAGAGTCAGCTGATGCTGGCAGACATTTTCCAGTCTTGTCTTAATTTTCCTTCCCTATGCTCTCAAACTAATGCTGGTTTTTATCATTAATGCCAGGCTTTGTCCCTTATTATGGAATTAATGCTTTTTCTACCATACAAACAACAGTTTTCAAGAAGATTTAACATAATATACTGAAAAGCACAGTGAAAAGTTACCTGCAACATTTTTGGTCATTCAAAGACTGATTCATGCTGATCTCAATTAACATATTCTTAAGTAGAAAGTACTAAAGTGCAGATATTAAATATGAATGCTTGACTGTGAACACCTTTAAAACTACAGCGTAGAGAAGCCAAACATTCACCTACCGTGGATTCTGCAGCGTCAAAGTCAGCACAAACACAACAACTTACAGAAGGTGTTAAGGATCTGCCTTGCAGTTATCTGCCCTCACCAGTGCCAACCTACATTTGCCACATCCTCACTCAGGTGCCACAGATGGGTGGGTCAATAAACCACCTCCAGCATGCTGTCAGTGAGTTTGCCTTCACTTCCTCAAGAGGTATTTGCATTTGAAATGCTGCGATGGATCAAATAGCCCAGATACTTTGCTGAAGTATCACATCACAATGAATAAAAGAATCACCAACTAGATTATTCCAAGGAGAGCACAAATTCTCTCATCAGTGGAGCCTGGTATAAAACATAGGAGAAAATCACTTTGGGCAACTGCAGTGAAGAGACAGAACCTGAAACATGTATGTCATACGCTGGCACATAAGCCAACGGTTTTCCCCAGAATCCAGTCACTAAAATTCACGTAAAGACAAGAAAGGATCTTAGGGGTGACAACTGGAACATCTCATTTAAATTCGGGCTTCACCACCGCCTACAGGAATGGGAAACGCAGGGGATTTGTCACAGCACCTTCAGCTGAAAGCTGTCACTTGGAGACTCACTGCCAACAGCAGCAGCGGGAGCGCCATGCCTGCCCCATAACCCTCCGTTCGCCGCAGCGCCCAAGGCACGGCGAGGACCAGCTTCGCCCATCCAGAACAGCAGGCAGAACGCGCACAGAAACCGGGAAGCGGTTTGTGACAGACCGCGGGGATATCTGGCTCGGCCTACGTCGAACAGCTCAGAAGGCTCCCCGTCGCAAAATCCGGCGTTCCCCAGCTGCCATCATGCCGCAGGCAGGCGGGGCGGGAGCTGAAGGTCAAGGCGCAGAGGCCTCTCCCATGGACAGATCCCATCCCGCCGGCGGACGGCGACGGCAAAGCGCAGCACGGCGACGGCAAAGCGCAGCACGGCGACGGCAAAGCGCAGCACGCACCCTTCAATGGGCAGAGCGGCGCTTTCCCTCCCCGCCGCGCCCGTTAATGACCGCTGGAGGAGACGAGGTGACCCCCGAGCGACCGCCCGACCCCTCGCAACCTACCCAAGGGGGGACGAGCGGCGGCAGGGCCCTGTTAAACGAGAGGAGGGAAGCAATAGCTCTCGCTTACGGCCGGCTTACCGAAGCGGCGCTCCGTTCCAGCGCCGGCGGCCCGCGGATCAGCTGATGGTGACCCAGCGCGCACGCGCCGTCCCCTCACTCCGCGCGGCGCAGCCACGTGACCGAAAGCCCCGCCCCCCCACCTCCCCCACGCCGCTCTTCGCGCGCCCCGACCACTCCGCGCACGCGCCCAACGGCGCGGCGCGTGCGCGGCGGGGGTGGGGCGCGCGCGCGCGCCAACGGCGTGAGGTGAGGGGTCGTGAGGGCGGGCGGTGGTTGAAGAAGAAGAAGAAGGAGGAGGCGGCGGCGGCGGCCCATGTGGAGCGGTCCCAGGAGCGGGAGGCTGAGCCGCTCGAGCTGCCCGGCCCGAGGAGCCGGTGGAGGAGGAGGGAAAGGCCCAAATCGAGTCGTCGGGCCCTGCGCGCTGCTAGCGGGGACGCAGGGAACGGGCAGGCCGCGCCATGAAGGGGTGAGTGTGGGGCCCGGCCGGGCGGTGGGTGCGGGGCCTGCATAGGCCGTCTCGCTTGGAGGCTTCTTCACCCCGTGGGAGTGGCTGTCCGTGTTCTCGAGGAGATCGGGGAGGCCTTGGGCTGCGGGCTGCTCCTGAGTGCTGGTCCGGCAGTGAAATGAGCCCTCGTGGTTCTGTGAGTCTGCCCGTCTCCAGCAGGCTATTTTATTTTATCGTAGCTGATGCCGTCCGCCTGATTGTAGCGTGGGTTGAAGTCTTGAAGCGATAGTTTGTATGGATGGGTGGAAGGAGCGGTGCCGGGAGGCTGTCTTTACACCTCGGTGGCTCCGGAAGACCTTCCGGTGGTCAGGTGTGGCTGATGGGGCACCCTGCCTGCTGCGGCACCCTGCCTGCTGCCACCGCTAGGGAGCGAGATGTGAGCACCGGGCTGGGGGCACTTGGGTTGGCTTCGGGGCCAGGTGACCCGCGTGACCTTGTGCAGGTTGCTTTGAGGCAGTTGTCTCAGCCTCTTAGATTACCCAGTGCTCCTTGGTTCAGGGCCATCTGCGTTCCACGGACCTTCCTCCCCCTGCCTCACTTTCTTCTTGGATGTAAAGGTGGTTTTCTGCAGCTGTTTCTCAAAGCAGCAATAAACCAGTCCTCTTGAAACTTGTAATACTCAGCCTTGCGTAACACTATTCCAGTTTTGCAGCTTAAGGCGGGGGTGAATGGAAGCCGAAGCACTTAAGCTTTTGCTAAGAAATGGTAAGGGGTTTAGCTTATTAGCAATTGGGGTGAGGTCATGCAGGAAGGCTGCCTGATAACAGGTACTTAGCCATTTCCTACAGCTCATAAGCCACTTCCTGCATTGTGAGGGGCTGACGAGTATCTGTAGGAAAGAAGTTCACTGCTGATTGCAATTAAAAATGAACCAATTCATAGCTAATGCTAGGTAGGTGTGTTAAGGTCTTGAACAATCTTCTGGAATGCTGTAGGTGAAATGGGGCATTTAGTGAGGACTGAGTGCTAAATGGCTTGGTCTTTGCTCATCTCTAATTTGAGGACTACTTCCTTCCACCCTCTACTGGCCCAACTGAGTGACTGAGCTGTGGGGTTTGGCTGTGCTGCATGGAGCCCTGCTGGTGGGAGCCTGAGGGTGCTGAGGCAGATTGCAGCCTGAGCTGCCTGCTCTGCTGCCATGCTCTGTCAGAAGCTGGGTCCCAGCTTTGCTTGTGCTGCACAGGAGTTCTACCGGGGAACTTTTCTAACTTCTTTTTATTAAAAAGCAGAACAAAAACAATACAACGATCCTTAACTTCTTTTGCTTTCAGAGCACCAGACTTGACTTATATTTCTTTGCTTTGCTTAAAGGTAGCTTTATCACCAGTGTGACTTGAGAATGGATGCCTTCAGGTTTTCTGCTGGCATATTTCTGCTTTTCTGGTATTTCTTCATCTCTTTGAAGAGTATCACGTGCCTGTCTTTTTAAAGTACAGTTAGCATCACGCGGCAAGTTCTTGTGCTGGGTAAAATCTTCGTATTGAATCCAGGTGTTCTTTTAAAATTCACAGAGGCAAATGGGATGATAGAATTAAGCCAAAAATCCAATATAAATGCAGTAAGAGATGGAAAGGACTAGATGAACACATCAGAAGGAAAACATTAAATTACACTGGGTTACTCTGGAACAAAAGCAAATTGTTTGTCAAGCTACAAAGATCAGGGTGCTGTTAGAAGGGATGTCCCAAAATAGATCTAAAGCTTCAACTCTGGCATATAGAAAGTAATGTCTTGTTTGAAGGGATTGGATCTGTTTTCAGTATTTAATTCAGAATTGTGGACCAGTTCTTTTGAACAAACTGACTCCATCTGAGTGTCTTTTCTTTTTTTTCTGGGAGCGCGTATGTTGCATGGTAACATGCAGACCATGAAGCATAGAGGATTTTGGGAGCACTTCAGATGGTGAAGTCTGAGCTCTCAGCACATTGCTTGCAGCCCTCTTTGTTAGCACTCTGAATTCAAAGTAACACATAATGTGTTAATGGCACTTAGATTAGTGTTTCTGTCATCAAAGTATGTTAGGTTAGGTGACCTCTTTTACAGAGGACCTCTTATTTCAAGGAAAGTGTTTGTGGGTTTTTTTTGTTTGTTTTGTTTTTAATTTGGTGGCTTAAATACCAGCTTCTGACTTTGTAATTACTGTTGTCTCTCTCCTGCTTTTGTGCTGCTTGGCTTTATGTTCAGTCTTCCTTCATCTCCTGAATGATTTTAGTGATTTAGAAACCCGTTATGTTTCCCCCCTTTTTTTCACCTTAAATGTGATTTGTAAAACTAAGTTAATTCCTTAGTGAACTTAACGAACCTCTGGAGGGCCACTTCTTTTTTTTCATTTATTGCATTCATAACTGTTGTTATTGTTAGTTCTGGAATTTGAAAATCTACTTTAGACTATATTTGCTTGAGGGAAAAATAGCAGTGAGAAGGACTCAAGTTGTGTTGTCTGTAGTAAACTGTATTTGTAGACAGATGTAAATAATTCCCCCTATTCTTTATTGCTTTCACAGTGCTGATTCACTTGCTGCTCAGCAGCTTTGAATTTTGGTTACAGATTTTCTGATTGTTTTTAAGGAGGAAAACAGGAAATCTTGCACTGATTCTTGAACACTTGCTGGTGACTGTGGCATTTTGAGGCTTTGCAGTATAGGTGTTTTCCTGATCTGTTTCAGTTCAGAAGAAGCCTGTGAGAAATCCAGCTTTTTCCCATTGTCCTTATCTCAAAGTCACATTACCCAGGGGATGTGATGTGTGTGCTCCATCACATGCTCTACCCGCTGTGCAAGAGAGAGCATTACATAGCATGCACTGTATATGAGCTGTGCAGTGAGCAAGGCCCTGCACCTGTGATCCTGTGCAGGTGTGCTGTTTTGTGCTGAGGACCAAAGATCTCCTTGATTTTTATCAGGAATTGCTTGTTGGTTGTATTATGTATTATATCTTGGCCACATGATGAACAATTGCTCGGACTAGGGAACCGCTACCAGTGTCTTAAAAATCCTTGCATAGTCTTCTTATATATCTGTATTGGAAGAGACTGCCTTCAAGCTTCTGTGTTACAGTTCAGTACGCCTTATGGTCTCTAGAGGTTCCACTCGCTGCCACAAAGCCTCCAGACCAGCCCCATGCAGAAGGCAACTGCTGCAATGGAACATCATGGTGCTGGCTTGTGCTACTTTAGCTGGCTCTGTGGAAGTGGCACTGCAGCTGGAGAGCACTGAATGTAACAGCAGAGTACCAAATTCAGCATATTTAAATGCAATGAATAGTTATAGGTAAGTTCTCATACCTCTGACTGCTTCACACAATTGTGAAGCATATCTTTCAAGGCCCTGTAGTTGTTTGTGATTCTCACAAGAACAGGGAGTATTTCTCTCTCCACTCCTTCCCAAGTTAGAGTTACAGAGTTTAGGCAGGTCTGTTGATATGTTTGCCTCTACACAGCATGGTGCTAAGCTCAGTGTATATGGGAGGAAGCTCCAAGCTTATGAGAATTGCTGATTTGTCACATGCACTGGAGGCAGGAGTAAAAAAAAAAAAAAAAGTAATTGAACTTAAAATTAATGTTTGATTTGGGAATTTCTCCTAGAAATGTCCAAGTGTGAGTTGTACTTCCTGCATTTAATCTCTTGGTTAGTAAATTTAGACTTTGCTTAGTGTGCTTACAAGTTACTTAATCTCTTCTATATCAGTGCAGCTTACTGTAGGTTCTTTTAATCTAATGTATAACTTTTGCCGCTTCAAGTTTAATTCAGTAATCAGCTTAAGACACACCATGAGATAGGAAGGACTGTCAGGAAAGGAAAACAGCAAGGACTGTGGTTGTTTTATGAAAGCATCCTGCAGCCTAATCTTTGCTCTTGTGTGGTGTTTGACTATTCACAGACTTTTTATGGGCTTGCAAGTTTGAAACATGCTAACTTAGGCAGTTCTTCTGTGAAAAATGTAGTATCTTTAGTTAATCACCACATGCCATGGATTCTGCTGCTGTCTCCTGAAGACAAGAGAAATTATGCGTTTTCCTTTTCCACTGACATGGCTAATAAGGAGTGATGGTTGAGCCAGATAAATACTTTTATACAAGTGGAAATGATTCAGAACTTGAAAAGCCTGCCCATTTGGCAAATAGTAGAATTGTTCAAACAAGAATCTGAGAAGGCACTAGACCCTTTTTTCCCAGAAGAGGAGGAGGGCATGACAAGAGAAATCAGGTCTCTTTACTTCTTTGAGAACTGATAAAGGGGAAGTGCGTTGGTCCCTTGCATCCCTTTTTCTCCAGGTAGGGCAGGCAATTTCGGGATTACTTTCTGCTCCTTGTTAAAAGAGGGTAAGGGATGAAGTGACCCGTGTGTTCTTCCCGGGAGCCTTAGAAGAGCAGAAGTTTTTCCAGGAAGGAGACTTGAGGTGGGGATGATAAGAGAGAAGTCTGCAAAGAAGACTCACTCATTGTTAGAAGACTCTTATACTTGAAGACCTGAGAACAGAGAAGCGGAGCGTTGAAATGGGGTAACTGTGTCTTTGTATCAAAGAAAATGTTATTGAATTCATTAAAGAAGGGAAATGAAATGAGGCTTTATAGAAGATAGAAGCAAACCCACTTTCATAATGCTGTCACTGGGGCACTAAACTAAGGTATTTCAATTTTCCTGGGGGTGGAGTTACTGTGTTAGTGATGAGAATAAGAGCAGCAGATGAGAATGCCATGCAGCACAGTTAGCTGTCGATGTACGAAATGCTTCCTGAGCTCACGTGCCCTTCCTCTTCCCATTATTTCACAGACTGTTCATTTCTGGTTCTTAGCAGGCTTGAATCTTGACTCCTGAGAAATCTTCCCATTTCCACCATCTTAACATTGTATTATGTTCTCGAGTGCATGGGGGAGGCCGATGCAGCAACTTATGGCTTAGGGCAATCTTGTCTAGCTGGTGCTTGGAGTTTCTGCCAGTAAAGATTGAGTTACATCGAAATTTGCAGTTAAAGAATCCTTGTTTGTTTTTAATAAGTAGCCCTTTAGCACAAAATTTCCAGTTGAGCAGAACTCATTCTTGAGAATTAGAAAGGAGGGGGGAGATAAAGCCACCTTCTATGCTTTATTAGTTAGTTGCTTGCAGTGATTGTTGCCTAGAAAGTACTGAAGGTAAGCACATAAAATAGATAACACGTTTTTGTAATATATAATACATAATTTGAACATCTTATAAATAAACCTGGGATTAAAATGTTAAGTATGGGTGCTTGCTGTATTTTCTTTACTAATCAAATGAACACAAGCATTTGTGAGGAAAGGTGTTTCCATAACACATATAAATAGTTTGTATAAAGCAGGTAAATGCCTGTCTCTTGAAAGTCAGTTCTATACAGAGTGGTTAACTAATTATAAATACAAGAAATGTCTTTCAGCCATTCAGATTTGTGTAAATAAGGCACTTGGTGAACTCAGGATCACTTCTAATTTGAATTTGAAAGTAAACCTCTGCTGTCACTTGAAGATCATTAAGTATTTTATGAATATTAATTAGTGAAGATTCATTATTTCCTAGGATGCAAATAAGGATTATAGTTTTCATATCTAAGAACACTGAGGGTATGGAAGAGGGCTGTAATTTGTAAGCATTCCAGGAGTATTGGTTGTGGAGCCACAAAAAATTTGGAGTTATTTCAAACTGGTGAAGTATTCCTGCTTTGACTGGAATTGTGGTTCAAAATCTGAATGTGCTCGTGAGCTCACCTGGCTAATAAGGAAAAGTGGTTAGACCAGCAGTGGGGAGTTGGGATTTCTGGCAGCTCTTTATCTGCTATATGATCGCAGGCAAGTTGTTTCCTCTTTCACTGTACCTGGGACAGGCAGATGTAACACAATAGGTCTTCATGAAGTGCTTTGAAGAAGCAGCATTGTGAGCTACTAAGTGATGTTACGTACGGCTGTTTTTCTCTTCTAGATCAGCAGTCACTTATTTCTGTTAGTTCAAATTTGTCAGCTGCATGTGGTGATTTCTGTTCTTTGTATTCGGCTACAGAATGACATCTCTTGATTTCTCTCCATAAAGTTGATTTTTTTTTTATTTTTTATTTTTTTTTTTTTACTCTTTTTGAAATTATCTCCTTGTCTTCCTCTTGCACTTGCATAACCAGGCAGCTGAGACTCTTCATGATAGCATTGCTGCTGTAGCTTTAGGGTTGTTATTGTTTGGGTGGTCAGTTGGTGTTCTGTACGATAGTTTGATGTAAGTTGGAGAAGAGCAAATGTCTAAATATGATAAAGATACCTTGGCTGTAATGCGCCATGTACTTTCGTTTGTGAAGGAAAGGGGACTGGTATTGTCTGAACCGTTTTGTGGAATTAGATCAGGTGCCAGAGAAACCTCTTTGCATCTAGATCCCTTTGAAGCGCACGTCTTGGGTGAAGTCTTCTGTTAATTCTGTTTCTGAAACTACTTGGATTTCTTTGTGCACTTCACTGTGCTGTTGTACAATCCAGCACACAGCTGGGGATAACTTGTAGCAGGATGTCAGGTGTTGTGTGAGTATGTGCTCTCAGCAGTAAGTCACAGTAAAGGAGGCTGGGGCTCAGAATCATATTAGACTTGCACTTATCCTTGCAAATTCCTAGCCAGCAGATCTTCTAAATAATCAAGAACATTCTAGTCTGCCCACAAGAACTAGACTAGCTTGTGTGCCTAGCAGGACTGCTCATCTATTTAAAAAATAATAGTAACATACATTAAAAAAAAAAAAAAAACTGGAGAGGCTCTTTTGGCTTTGGAGCTGAATCTAAGTAAAGCCACACCCTCCAGGTCTATAGCTTTCCTAGCTCTGGTTTGGTTTTATTTTATGGGAGTGGATTATCCTGTCTAGACTCCTTCTTTGACTTGGAAGCCAAAATAGAAGCAATAAAGCAAGCTGGCTGCGTAATGGGGTGACAGACCTTCTCTGAAGTCCTTTCATTTGTTCAGGCAGTCTTCTTCCCCTGCTTCTTCTCCTGCCTCTTCCACTGTACCTCAGTGCATTTTGCAAGTTGCAGATACAGTTCAGCTAAATTTAGAGCACCAGATGCTTTAAATAAGCCTAGGCCCAGCTATCGGTTATGAAGAATCTGTTGCAGTCAGGCACATCCCTCTGGGGAGGGACTGATACTGCTTAAAGCTGAATGAGGCTGAGATTCTTCCAGCATTAAGAAATCTGGAATTTCCCCTTTTTCTCACTGTCTGCTTTAAACTAGTGTACAATACTGGCTGTTCCTGTGACTGAATCATTTTTACTTCTGAACTCTTAATTCTGGAAATTAACTTCTTATGAACTTCTTTATAGCAGCCCTGCTTTAGTATGCATCAAAAAGCAAAGTACAGCCTTAACAACAAAAGCAGATGCTGATCTCTCACATAACCCCTATTACTTCCACCAGTCTGAATTTAAGCCATTATAGGAAAAGTAACTCAACTGTGTTCAAACTGCAGCTCTGTTAGTAGCTGCATGTGAAGGAATGCAGTTGCAACATCATTAATTGGATTGCATTTGTTCATACAGAAGGTGTGCACTTTTTGTTTTTCTTGCAAGTGCTTAAAGGACTTTAGGCTAACGCATGTAAGAGCCAGAGTCTTAATGTTGATGTTCTGGGCATACATCCAGTTTCAGTAAGTTCTCCATGGCACTCATTTCCATCAGGATTTCGTGAATCACGCTTCACTCGGCTCTGACGTAGCTGGGCAACACTGCTGTGCGCCTTATGGACCAGAAACCAGTTCACCTCTGAGTGTGGTTTTTCTCAGTAACTGAGTCATATTATGTTGCTGAAATGCAAATGTAGTCCTGGGTTATGTCAGGAAGATGCTTCCAGTAGAGATGAGGAAAAGCTGTTGATGTTGTACAGGGTTTGCATTTAGAGTGCTGTAAGCAGTTTTGGTTAGTTGTGTTTAAGGAGAATTAATCTGAAGGAGTTGCGAAGACAGCAGCAGGAATTAAGAGGCAGCACTAAAGAAGGAGGCTGGGATCTTGGCTTTAGATGGAATGAAAGCTGAATGGCATGGTAGCTCTCTGAAGATACAGGCTGTGGGTAAGGAGTATCGACTCACATCAACTACTGGAAGAGCATATGGTTAGAACTTGAATTAATTTGAGTGGAAATCAGAAGAATGCATAAATATGAGAATAGTGATGGCTTGGGAACAGCCTTGCAGTGGGTGTTGTCTGAGTGGCTCCAGTTGACTGGTGCTCAACCTAGGTAAGGGTAGAGCACTGCATGTAATAAGAGGCCTGATATGATGAGCTGGGAATCCATAGTTCCTCCCTATGAAAATGAATTACTTAAGTTGGGTGCCTTGGGATGTTCCATCTCTGAACCAGAAGCATTGATGCCTACAATGAATATAATTGAATGCTACCTCCTGTGTGGGATGCTATTTGGAATGCTAGTAAACTGTATCTTCCTAAGAACATGATTGGAATAAAATAATCTGTTAAGGGATGACATCTGAGTGCTTCAGGTGTTCTTATGCTTTGTGATTTAACTTTTTTCTTTGCAGCAGTAAAGATTAGGTATTTCTATTACAGCTGCTACCAAGCTGGAATACACAGCTGGCCCATCTGGGCCTCAGCTGATACAGTAAATTTATATTGCTGTTTTGGCTGAGAAGTAACTAGAAATCCTGTCTACTTGTAACTAGCTTTTAAAAAAAAAAAAAAAAAGCTATTGCCTTTACTCCAGTGAAATGGAAGGAGTGACTATCTGGTGTACTTTCTTCTAGGCTCTTTCTCTTTTTGAGGCTGGGTGGTTTTAAGTCCTTAGGTTCAAAGTGCACATTGCTGTATATGTGAGGTTGAGATGAAGTGAATACCAAATGATCCCCATGCTTCTCTTGTACAGTTCTTTCAGAAGCAACTTCATGTGGGATAGGCTGGCACTTCTACTCAAGAAGCAGTTCTGCTTCTGGCGGTTTTTTTCCCCCCTCTGTTGACAGAAGATTTTGCATGGTAAACCCAACCAAGGGACTGATGTGGGTTAAAGCTAAACTTTCCTTTTTTGGGGGGGTGGGGGGGAGGCAGGGGGGCAAAGTTTTAATTGAGGTTGGTTTACCGCCTTTGTGCCAGTAGGAGGGTGGAAATGAGTGGCTTAGGGATAACAAGATGCTTCTTCCAGCAGTAATGCTCGCTTTCCCTTGTTTCTACTCAAGGCTCCAGTGGCACTTTTGCTGAGCTGTCCTCAGGCAAAGTGAACTGCCATGGTGTATGTCTCCCTTTCTGTGGGCTCATTTAGTTTGCCTCAAATGGTTTTGAGCACAATAGATGTGGTGCTGATTTAATCAGCTAGTGCTGTACATTAAGGTAATTTATGGTTTGAATATGTAGTATTTAAACAGACACATTCAGGAAGCAAAACCAATATGCTGTAGTGATTCTTAGATTTCTTTCATACTGTCCTCCAGGATATCTTGCTGGCCCTGCTGTAATTCTCACCCTGGGAAGAAACAGCTAGTGGCAGAGCACAGGAGATGGACAGAAGGAGATGTTGGAGACAGCAATTAATGTTGCAAGTGGTGGTGAGGGGAGCCCAGGGGCTCTGGGAAATTAGGCAACAACACCTTTCAGCTGTGTGCTACTGGAGCAGTTTCTCTGGTCTTGTAGCCTGAGAGGTGGTGTCTTGCTCTGCTTCTCTCTTTTTCCTGTCTGGAACCTTCCTGATGAAGGCCAGTCTTCTGGCCATGTCTCCTCGGCCATGTCAGCTTTATTTATTGGAAATGTTCAATCCACTGTCTTCTAATGTCTTACTTTGCACTTCATCAAAAACTAAAATATTAGAAAGCATGTAGTACCTGATTGTAGTCTGGGGATTTTTGCTGAAGTGTTAAGGAGGAGTTGCTCTAAGAAGTCTACCATAAGCTCATCATAAAGGTTTGGGCTAGTGTTACTGATCTACTGAGGCTTGAACCTACTTCTTAAAAATAGAAAGATGTCACCAAGGTTAGTATAAAATAATTTTGGACAAGAGGTCTAAGCTTTTGGGAGACTAAATGTGAGATTTTTCTCCTTTCTTATTGGCATTATGCTTTGCAGCTCATCTGATCTCACTGGGCGGATGAGACCTGCTCCCTTTGGTTTCCACTTGGTGCAGAAGTCTTCTCTTGCAGTGCTGCTGAGATGCTTTACTCAAGCAGGATGCTAGACATAAATTTATCTGGGAGGGAACCTCATGCACTGTGGTCTTATTCTTGCCCCTTGTGAGACAAAGTAGTGGTGCTGCTGGCTGGGATAGGGGAACAACTTGTTGCCATTTGTGTGCCTGAAGAAGGCCAGCTGTGCTAGCTTGAACAGCTGCATTAAGCTGGTTGTAGAACAAGCATTACAGTTACCTCACTGTCTAATAACTATCATTTAACAGTATGCTTGTTTACAGTGCAGTATTCCTGTGGTGTGTACAGATCCTCTGTTGCTAGCTCAGTGCTTTATGTTAGAATATAATTCTCAGAGCTTGTGGTATGTGAAGAAAAGAATTTTGAGAGCAAGATTATCTTCAGAGGGATTTAGACAGGCTGGACCACTGGGCTGAGGTGAATGGGATGAGGTTCAACAAGGCCAAGTGTTGGGTCCTGCACTTTGGGCACAACAACCCCATGCAGCGCTGCAGGTTTGGGGCTAAGTGGCTGGGTGAGTGTGAAGAAGAGAAGGACCTGGGGGTGTTGGTTGATGCGAGGCTGAACATGAGCCCACAGTGTGCCCAGGTGGGCAAGAGGGCCAATGGCATCCTGGCCTGCATTAGAAATAGTGTGGCCAGCAGGAGCAGGGAGGTGATCAGCCCCCTGTACTCAGCACTGGTGAGGCTGCACCTCGAGTACTGTGTTCAGTTTTGGGCTCCTCACTACAGGAAAGATGTTGAGGTCCTGGAGTGTGTCCAGAAAAGGGCAGTGAAACTGGTGAGGGGTCTGGAGCAACAAGTCTTATGAGGAGCGGCTGAGGGAGCTGGGATTGTTCAGTCTGGAGAAGAGGAGGCTCAGGGGAGACCTCATTGCACTCTACAACTTCCTGAAGGGAGGTTGCTGGGGAAGAGGGATTTGGCCTCTTCTCCCAGGCAACAAGTAGGACATGGGGTAATGGCTGCCAGTTGTACCAGAGGAGGTTTAGGTTAGACATAAGGAAGAACTTTTTCTCTCAGAGAGTGGTCAGGCACTGGAATGGCTGCCCAGGGAGGTGGTGGAGTCGCTGTCCCTGGCATGCTCAAGAGGCATCTGGACGACGTGCTGCGTGATGTGGGTTAGTGCTAGTGGTGGCAGTGGTGATGAGGAGACGGTTGGACTAGATGATCTTGTAGGTAGTTTCCAACCTTGTGATTCTATGATTCTACAGGTGGAAAAGATTGTGAAATTAAGGGCTGGAGGCAGTAGAGGTCGTGGAAAAGGGACAGTGCAGGCTGTTTCAGCAGAGCGTGTTGATTTATAGCTAGAAACTTCAACAGTGTCTAATTGGTGCTACTTCTAGTATGCCTGCATAGGCTAAAATAGATAAAAATATGGAGAGAGTGGTCTCCTGTCATTCTTGATCACTGTTGGAGAATGTACTGTCTAGCTGTGATAAGAGATCTGAAGATTGCCATCCAGTTGGGCAGAACATGAGGCAAGCTGTAGTTGAGAAGGAAGAAGATTCAGCTTTTCAGTGTGGCATGGAGTACACAGAAAGCTGATTGGAACAACCTGCAAGCACTGGTACTGGCGTGAGATGCTCAACACCAGGGTGCTTTTTAATCCATTTGGCAAATATGTGGTGAAAGATTAGGCTCTGGTGTCAGCCAAGTTCACAATCTAAATACCATCCAGTTGTTTTGTCCATTTGTAGTTAAGGTATTTAACTGGAACATATTAATCTGATGGAATTACACAATCATCAACAATTCGTTAATTAAGGCCAGTTGTCTCTCTAAAAGATAGGCCAAGCTTACAAATGGTTTGACTTCTGCATGCTCAGTAGTTGGCTATGACTGTGTCATATCGGAGAGTAGGCAGTCATAATCCTTGACATGTGAGGCTGCAATAGCTTTGCAGAACTGAAGGCTGTAAAAGAAAAGTGGGTATGAGGGCAAGTTATGCTTTATGAAGTAGCATTACTCCATTCCTGTAGTATTTCTGACCATTATGCAAGCTGTAGTATAATGGCTAGAAAACACTGCATATCTATTACCATCATTGATAATGGCACTAAAAATCATGTGATGTGGAGTACTAATTGTTTAAGGTTTGGGTTTTGTTGTTGTTTGTTTTCCATCCAAAGGAAATTAGAGATGGAAAGCCACTACCACACGTTACTAGAAGTAATTTTGAAGTGTGGCATACAAAAGTCTCATAAAACTGCCTTTTCAAAATCATGCTTGGAAAATAATAATAATAAGGCTGTGAATGGTGTATGTAACAATGATGAGGTATTAAACAACCTGATTGCCCTGTATGTGTTCAGTAGAACAGGACTGCAGATAAACCTGCAACTGCATACATTTCTAACATAGAGTGTATTGGCTTTGTTCCTGCCTATGTCTTCTGATGTCCAGATGACCAAGAAAGATTTTGATGGACTTGTTCTTTACTTTTCATTCTTGTAGTCCTTGAGATAGTGCTTTTAACAGAAAACTAGTTTTAGAAAAGGGAAAAGCTTGGGTTATTTCTTCTGAGCATAGTTTGGTGCAGTATGAGGGTTTCAAGGTTATTGTTCTGCTCTCAGTCAACAGGAAGGATGACTTTAGTGATGATCATATCGATGCACATATCGCCTTGGCAGTGGCACTGTTGCATATTAATAGGCTTAATATGAGTTTTCTACTGCACACAGTATTATTGTGTTATAGATGTATGGTGGCATTTCACTCATCTCTAAGTATAAACTTCATTCATTTCTTAATTCTGCCACCTGTCAATACAAACTCTTCATTTTCTTGGTCTCTCCTAGCCTTCTGTCCTTCATGTTCAAGTTTTTTTTTTTTTTTAAGCTTCTACAGAGGTTAGTATTCTCCTAGATGTTTTTCTGTCAATCACTCCATAAAGCAGCGCATCTTATAAATATGTCAGTGTAGTGTGGCCTCAAACTTTGACTGTATAGCACTGATTTATATTGTATTTTTGTAGTTAAAGCAGCCACTTGATGGAAGCTAATTTTGTGGGTTAACACTGTGGTTCAAATATGTATTAGACTGATCATTAGATGGAACAGTTCTCTAAATATAAAGCAACTGATCTTTGGTGTCCATAGAAATTTTAGAGTGTGTCAATGTTAAGCATATTTTGATTTGTTCCAGTAGCCGGATCGAGCTGGGAGATGTGACACCCCACAACATTAAGCAGCTGAAGAGGCTAAACCAAGTCATCTTTCCTGTCAGCTACAACGACAAGTTCTACAAGGACGTACTGGAGGTTGGCGAGCTAGCCAAATTAGGTACAGATGTTCTTGCCAGCAACTGTGGGCTGTGGTGTGCCATCCTTAATGCTTTTCAGTAGCAGATTCTGCTATTTGGTCACTTAACATAATGACACATAACTGCTGGAATCTTAAAAAGCTGCTGTCCCAGCCTCAAAGGGTTTATGTTATAAATAGCTTGCATTTTACTGTAAAGAGGTGTGTTTTCTGTTACAGCAGAAGACTTCATAGATGTGCGCTGCCAACTTACCTCCTGAAACCATTTGCTTATTACAGTTAAGAATAAGTAATAAACACTATGTTAGAGTACCCCTGGTAATTTGCCTTAATGTTAGTCATAATGTATGACTTTATCTGGGTCAGGGAGTTAACAGCTGGGAAGGCATATACAGGGTTTAAACAAAGGAGTTGCATGGATAGTTTGAGATTTGTGACTGATAACGCTTTGTTTCTCTCCCTGACAGCCTACTTCAATGATATTGCGGTGGGAGCAGTGTGTTGTAGGGTGGATCACTCCCAGAACCAGAAGAGGCTGTATATCATGACACTTGGATGCCTGGCACCCTACCGACGGCTAGGAATAGGTGAGGAGGCTCCTTTGTGTCTTGTCATCAAACAAACAAGGTTGTCTGGGCAGCCTTTTAAATTGCCTTGTAGAGTTTTTTGCTGCTTTAGCCAAGATATCTCAAGATGTACTTTTAGAGCAGTAGTTGCTTTGGGAAAATAATGACTTATAACATGTTCTTGCTTTCCTGTCTTTTGGTGGTGGTTTTTGTTTTGGTTTGGTTGTTTGTTTTTGTTTTTAGAACTTTATTGTTCAGGATTTCAAATTCTTTTAATCATGCTGTTTTAGTTCTGTGATATAAACTTCTGTAAATATGAAATTGAAGCAGAGAGATATTCTAAAATAGTTTGTTTAAAATATGGAGCCTGTATGCATTTCACATGGGGTAGTTCACTTGGAAGGGAGCTACCTGCATGCTTTCTTCCAGGCTAACTGGAAGTTAAAGCATGTTGATGAGAGCATTGTCCAAATGCCTCTTAATGCTGACAGGCATGGGTGATGAGCCACCACTCTAGGAAGCCTGCTCCTAGGTTTTAACACCCTCAAGGTAAATAAATGTTTCCTAATATACAGCCTAAACCACCCCCACTACCCTGTGCAGTCTTGTGCATATCTTGTCCTGCCATCAGTTCCTAGGAGCATGACCTGGCACCTTATTCTCTCCCTTCCTCAGGGAGCTGCACAGATTGAGGCTGCCTCTCTGCCTCTTCTTTTTTTTCCAAGGTTTTACTTTCAAGAGCCTTAATATCCTTTTTATATTGTGGAGCCCTGAAATGCATCTGTCCTTTATTGTGTTACTTCTTCATTCTTTTAAATTATATCTTTTGTTTCTAGTTACTGCTGCTCGGAGATAGTACCCCTTTAATGTCTGTGCAGCAGTAAGTTGTTTTCTCTGTTGCAGATCTGTGGGCCAAGTTAATCAAAAGCTCATGGTATTTGTTATTTGCTTTGGAAAGATAACTTAATATTTTATTTTTAATAGGGTTTGTCATTTAAAAAAAAAAAAAGTGGTCAATATTCTCACTAGTCTATGCCTTGCTTTGACCATATTTGAACTACATTATAGTTCTAGAATCTAGTATTTAGAGAAGGTGACTTAAAAATATGCTTCTGAGCAATTGTTTTTCTCCAAAGAAACAATGAAATTCAGCAGAGTTTTGTGTACAGAAGGATGGTGGAGTACTCATACACTGTATTTTATTGCCTGCTCTAGTAGCTTTTCTCCAAGTGCAGCAGTAGGGGAAAAATCATAGGCTATTGGAGGTCCTTCCATGAGAGATTTCACAAACAAAACTGTTTTAAGCATCTTTTCTTAATAATTAAAAGGGTATCTTGTTCACAGTGAAAATTTTTGCAGCACATACTTCTTACAATTCTACAACTTTTTTTTTTGTAATTCATATTTGCTGCCTGAACTTCAATTCTTACAGATGACGTCTTTTGTATTAAATTCTGTTTTCTGTTTTAGAACTTCATGGCAATGTCATCAGCACGAGATCTGTCATTTTATCCTACTTATGGTTAAGTGTTCCAGAAAGCAGTTGGTGATCTAAGTACAGACATGATTGTGCATTTCTGATTTTAAGTCTTTCTTTAACTTTTGGCAGGAACTAAAATGCTGAATCACGTCTTAAACATCTGTGAGAAAGATGGCACTTTCGACAACATCTATCTGTAAGTAAGAGTTGCACCCATGCTTCTATGGAGAATGAGAGATGTACATGGGATCAAATGGAGGGAAATGCAAAAGTGTTTTATAATCTCTTTGTAGGGTTATGAGACAACTTTCCTCATGAATATTTAACAAAAACAGCAGAAGGGAGGATGTGCTGTACTCTGGGTTTGTTGTATGATGCAGAGAAAACCAAAAGCTTGCTTGCTTTACTAAGGCTTGCTTTATTTTGAAATTGTTTTAGTTAAAGTGATCATCTGTAGCAGTGTTGCACTACGTGATTTGAAGAAATAAGTTGATTTTTTTTTTTTTTTTAACTATCCAGCATTGTCCTGTAGTAGAAAATTCTGCATACAGTCTTAAGTTATTTGCTGTTGTCTCTTACAACACTAACATGTAGATTAGAACATAGCCCAGAGGTGCTTAACAGGCACTCTGTATTTGCATTCAGTAGCAAGGCCTGACTGCTTACTCTAGTTCTTGCAGTTTGCCAGGTCACCTGTTTGTGCAGCAGCACAGTAAACTAGGTCAGTTATCTGACACAGCTGGGGAAAACTAAGTGTTTTGCTTCTGGGGTTGGTTGGTTTGTGTCTGTTTCCAAAATATCAGCCACATCTCTGTAAGCACTTGGTGTGATATCGACATGTGAACAAGCACTGGGGTAGAGGACAGGGCTACTTGAAAGGGCTGCCTTAATAGTTCCCTGTAGAACAGTTTTGGCCAAAATCACTTCAGAACCAGCTCCCTCCTTGGTCACAACTTCCTGGCTATACTGGCACAATCACAGGGCGCTGTGAGGATAGTCCTACAATGTCTGTGGCTTGGATGCACTTAAGATGCGTTTCCACGGTAGCCTGAACTCTTGCCAGGACTTTTAAAGATGTGCAGTGAAGAGTGTTTTGGACACTGATATCACTGGAAAAATGAATAACTTTCTCCTCAAACTGAGACCTTCTCTGCCAAGAAGGTGTAAATTCTTCCAAATCCACTACTGTTGTATCTTTGTGCTTGCTCTGTAAGAGGAGTAGGTATTTTAAAGAGGAGTTTGGTCAAAGCTGCTTTTGGCTTGTATTCCTGCTATCCTCTCTTAGAGGAAGTAGTAATGAATTCTCTCAGATGCCTTCTAACAGGCACAAACTTCCTTCTTTGTTTTGTTTTTTGTTTTTTTGCATATAACTGTGTGCACAGTGATAGAACTGTTTGCTGGTTTTAGTGCAATAAAACAAAACCTTTGTAATCCTTCTTGTAGCTTATCAGAGTAGGATTTTGGGATGACAGCAAATAGGTTTCACAGGCACAACAGAATTTTTCTATTGACCATTGGTTTTGTTGCTCTGTTATTTGTGCAGCTACAAACTGAACGCGCAGCTTTGGCCCCTAGTTTGATATCATTGTTTAAACATGTTATTTTGAAGCTTTCTTTTAGGTATTTGGTGTTTATTGGGCTTAAACTAATATTTTGTTTTGCTCTGCTTTAGCTTCTGGAGTTGCTTTGTGTCTATGGTTGTGCAGCCTGGTGTTTGACAAAGTGATTCATGAGCTTGTTCAGTGTCCACTGGATTTTGGAAGTGCTTAGTGAATGTCTTTTGCTGAGCCAGACTTTTTTTTGTAGTGTAACTTTTGGAAATAAATGCACTGGCTGCTTAGAATGAAGAACTAAGGGCTGTTTTGGAGGCCTTCAAATTGTGGGAATACACTGGAGCAAGATCTGTAAAACTTAGGGGGTTAAAAGGGAAAGGACTTCTGTAAGTCTCAAGGGCTGCTTTGTGCTGCCGTAGCTTTCTGTGAGGAGAGGAGTGTGGTTAGCAAGGAGTAAAGAGTTAAAATCTTATTCAGTGTCATCATCAGTTTTGTGTTAGAGCTGTCTGAGTGATGAATCCTACGCGTTGCTTTGGGTCATATAAGAAGTGTTTCCAAAGGAAGTTTAAAAATAGTTAAATTTTCGCTTCAGAGCTTTTACTGCTATATGACTTTGTTATATGTATTTCCATAAACTATCCATCACTTCCAAATGAAGAAAATTTGAAATTACCGAGCTATCAGTATTTAAGTCTCAGCTATTTGTATTCCTCAGAATAGCTTTCCTGAAGGGAAGTATTTGCCATTTCTCATGATATTTGCCACAGATCATCCAGGAACCACGTTAGCTCAGGATAACCTGTGGGAAGACCAAAACTGCAAGTCTTAGAACTACAGTCATCCCTCTCTAGATAGATAATTCATTTCTTTCTTCCTTTATCCTTTGTTCACAGCACGAATGCACAACTTTATACTGTGGAGAGTTCTGATACCTGTCTCTCTGTCCTAGGCACGTCCAGATCAGCAATGAGTCAGCAATTGACTTCTACAGGAAGTTTGGCTTTGAGATCATTGAGACGAAGAAAAACTACTACAAGAGGATAGAGCCCGCAGATGCTCATGTGCTGCAGAAAAACCTCAAAGCCCCTTGTCTTGGCCAGAACGCAGATGTGCAAAAGACCGACAACTGAACAAAACCCCAATGAACACTTTCTTGCACTTGCTTGTCGCCAAATAAGGAAAGAGAGGCCTATTGATAATTTTTTTTTTTTAATTATACACCTTCATTGTCATCCTCTTATTTTTAATTTTTTTTTTTATCTTGACCTCTCTCCAACAAAATGTAATGCTTCTTCCAAGGATTGTCAGATCACGTTTGGGGTTTGTTTTTTTTTTTTTTTTTTAAGGTGTTTTTTTGTGGTGTTGTTCTGATTGAGGTGGGAAGAGGTGTGCAAATCTCTTTAGTTTGAGGTGTGAAGGGCTTGAGCAGGGTATCCTGATGACAGGTTTCCTTCAGAGAATTCTTTCAATAAGCAGAATGTAAATCTGAGGGGGAGAAAAGGAAAAGCAATATCTTGTCCTTTTGACTTCTGTATTATTTTTATAACCTACAGGGTACTTTACTCCCCCAGCCTTTGAGTGTTATTTCAATACTTCCCACTCTTCTTCCTAGTTCCCCCCCCACCTCAAGAAAGTACGTAGTTCTTCCCAATATTTTTGAGTATGGCTTTTTCCTCCATCATTTGCTGAGAAGGGCAGGCTACTTTACCATACTTTTTCACTCTGCCTAGGCTGATATTTTTGAATGTTTTTTTTTTTTTTTTTTTTTAAATCTCACCCAAGCTGGTGCTACATTTCTTAACTGACTGAGGAGGGTTTAGAGTGGACTTTGTTTTTCCTTATCTCCATTTATCACATTCTCAGCAGATGACTGACAGAGTAAGAGCTAGAGCTAACGTTGGCAGGAGTAAACCTATTAAAAAAAAATCCTGAGGCAAGATCCTTGCTTTAAAAATGGGTGAAGTGCTGTAGGGCTCATTGAGAGTTTTATCTGTACTGTTGGAATGGGAAGAGTGACTGTGACCACTTTACCCATGTTGATCATGTAAGGCAAACACCTGTCTCCAGATAAACTTGCTACAGATGCTAAACCTGTGGTGACAAATCTGAAATGAGTCAAGGGTTGAAGAAACCAGGCAGCAAGGCTGAGAAGGCAAACAAGAATCTGACCCCAATCACACTGCTTTGCAGGAGTCTCCTGGATTTTTTTGGGATTGGCTTGGCTTGCTGTGTTTATGTGCTTCTTCAGAAGGAGGTGGTTTAAAAACAGTATGGTTTGCTCTTTTGAAGATTCTTTTCCTTCTACCCTTCAGCCATAATAATGCAGTTCTCCTCTCTTCAAGTGATGTTTGTGGAGCGCTGGAGAGAGCAGTGTGTACTAGACCAATTTGTGGGTTTGGAAAATAGGCTGAATGGCTTCTTCCTGGTGCTGTAACCTCAGAAAAGCTACAGCAAACTCTAAGCTCTGCTTTGCATCCTATAATGCTTTCTTTGCATGAATCAGTGCTCCTTTCAATGCACTGTTGCCAGCAATTCTGTGTATGCCAATACAGATACCAGCTTAAGCTTGGACTTTTCTCCAAGCATCTGGGGAAGTGCACTGAGCTGAGACAACACCACCCTGCCCTGTTTCCCAAGTAGATATTGAACTGCATTCTTTTCCTGTTTGTTTTCTTTTGAAGTTTGAACCTGCATCTTGAATTCATCTGCTTTGAAAGCCTGCCAACCTCTAGTGCGCATTGCAGCGTACATCTTGTTAGCAGGTGCTGTCCATTCATTTGAAGGTGAGTTGGGAACCAAGGATTTCAAGATGGGAGTTGTGAAGAGGCAAGGGATGGTACCCCTCATTGCACACTATATGGTCCTTTGTTACCTGGAGGGGTGACTATACAAGCTGCTCCAGAATTGCTACTACTTTCCCAGAGGTGTGTAGTGTTATTGGAATGCTTCTTGACAGACCTATGCTGGAAAATAGCTATTCTGTTTGCTAGGTTTGCACTAATTGAGTCTTGGTGGTGGGCAGGTCTCTAACAACAAAAGCCCCTCTGCATGGCCTGAGCACCTGTGTTTGCAACACTTGGTAGCGGACTCTGGCTAGGAAGCAACAGTTTCTTTGTCCAGAAGCAACCTAGTTTTGACAAAAGCTTATTTTTAGTACTGCCAGGACCTGCTTGCACTGGTTATGTTGGCAGTTCTATATCTGTCTTGAGGAGGGAATGTATTGAAGCACAATTAGCTTGTCATATGCCAACATAGTTTCCCTGGCCATCTGTAGACCAAACCAAGAGAAGTATGTGGTGGGAGAGAGATAGTATTGTACTTGAGGATGTTCATGCAGCACAGCTGTAACTTAGACCATAGCTGCCTCTGGTGCCAAGCAAAGTGCTCTTCATTCTTCTAGAACTAAATGGTAAGTGTTTGGGTTGGGTAGATGGGTGTGGGGATATGAATTCTTAGGATTTGCTGTTGTCGTAGGCTTCCACAAATCAGTGTGTTTTGCAGACAGTTTTCCTTCAGGTTTAAAAGTACAAGTCTGATGTCTGAACTTACTTGGAGTAACCTTTGTTTCTGTCTCTCTTTGCTTTGGGCTGCCATCATTCTATGAATGTATCCCTGAAAACAATTCTTAGAGCTCCTGTTTCACAGCAAACCTGCCTCATTGTAACTTCTGATTAAATGTGTTGTAAGAAGTGGAAGTGAGAGTGACCACACACGTAAGACTCCTTTTCCAATCCTGGAAAACGGTTGTTGAATACAAGGTTTAATCTCAGTCTCTTAGAAAGCTGTGTTCCCTGTACATGGATGAAGGAGAGTGCAGGTCAGTAGCTGTGAACAACAAACAGTTGTATTAGTATATTGGCCGAGTTGGCCAAGAGAATGCTGCATCTTAGTACTGTTATCCGGAGTCACTGAAACTCTGAAGTATGAGCTTACTGCAGAGAACTTCAGTTACTTCATATTTTGCTGCAGCAGGACCTCTTTCTAGCTTGAAAATAACTGTTTATGAACAAGTAAACTTTTTTTGAAGTTGGGTGGGAGTTTCAATGGAGAAAAGAAAAAAAACACGCCAGCACTTCTGTTCTGGATGAGGATCTAGTGAGAAAAAGGTATATGCAACTAGCAGCTTTAGAGAGTTAACTGTGTATTTACATATTATTCCTGAATCTCTGCAATTGGTTTTGTTGTACGTGGACTGAAGCATGATATCTACAGAGAGACTCCTGCTGGAGGACACCATGGTACAGGCGAAAAAGATTCATCCAGGAGAGATATCCCTCTTTTTTGGGAGGGGGAGGGGAGAGAATTTATTTTGTGTATACAGAAACTGGCTGAGTTTACATGATGCAGCTAATGGTTGAAGTTGCCAACTAAATATGACATACTGTTACAATTGAAACAAACTTCTGTGATATTTTGTTAATTCTTGATGGTGCCCTGTGATGTCTAGTAAAAATTTGATCTCCTAAACATCCATTGTTACATTCTCCCCCATGTTGTAATCCAGGGTCAGCTGCTATGCATAAAGTCTGTGTTTCTGTAAAGTGTTTGCTGACTTGGATGTTTCTTTTGAATCTGCAACTGCTTTCTGATTAATCTGGCTAAGGCCACCCCTGGTCTCTTGAGTTTAAATTTAGTTAAAGGTATGCTGTTTGCAGTTTGCAATTGCATTCTCAACGTTACAAATTAAGTTGCAGGGGAAGCAAATTCTTTACCAACGAGTTGGTCCGTTATTATCTATATCATTGCCCTTGTACATCAGAAGCATGTTTTTGTTTTTCTCAGACTCTTTAGAAATACTGTTCAGAATAAACGTGCACTATTTGAGTTATGTCAATTATGACTTGTCATGTGCATTTCTTGCAGTCCAGCTGTTTCCTTCTGAAATCAGATATAGAATTACTCCATGAAGACTTCACAAACAGTGAGCATTCCAAACAAGAGCTGAGAGTGGGGCTGCTGTTTGATGGATGCCACATGTCTGATGGCTGAGGAAAGTGGGGGTGGGTTGGCTGTTTTCCCTGAAGTCATGAGTCTTTCTCAGAAATCCTGTGCCTTGGGGGATGAGGGAAAGCAGAGAGAGCAACTGTCCTGAACTGTTTTGGCACAGTCTTGAAGAAGACCAGGCATGAGGAATTCGGTGCTTTATAGAATCACAGAATGGCCTGGGTTGAAAAGGACCCCAATGGTCATCTAGTTTCTACCCACCTGCTATGTGCAGGGTTGCCAACCACTAGACCAGGCTGCCCAGAGGCACATCCAGCCTGGGTATAATTATAGTTAAAGATTGATTTACTTATAAGATAATTTATATTTTAAATCTGATTTAAATAATCAGATTGTATAGGTTGAATATCTAGTGTTGAAATGAGTGGCTAGCTATCTCCAGTGTTGACAACAATCTTAGGAAAGCTAGGGTTTGTACCTGCTTGTGTACAGTGTGTGGCAAATGTTAATAATAACATTTCTTAAGAAAGATGAGTTACTGCTCTGATTTTTTTTCCCTACTTTTAACTGATTTCTTTCTGCTCCTCTCTGACTTTGAAAGTACTGTTCATGAAGTAATGAAGTTGAGATTATGTGGTTTCTATGAAGGGTAAAGAAATGTAACCCCAGATACGCTGCAGCATGTTTGCTTATTGAGAATGCTCTATCAGTAGTTGCAGTCTGTGCACTCTTTAGAACACCATGCAAAAAAGCAGCTCAGTGGACTTGGCTGTGTTGAGCTGCTGCTGGAGAGCCTGACCTCTGCTGGAGAGCTTGAGAGGCACAGCTGGAGCTGCCCTCTGTGCTGGTCTCAGCAGCACCTGCACAGTCTTGGTAATTTTTGCTGCCCTTCACAAAGTTTTTTTTTTTTTCTTTTCATATTTAAAAAACAACAACAACAATTGTAATGCCAGGGTTCTCTAATTGAGTGGTAGAACGCTTCACATTGCTCAGTACTGGAAGGTCCATCTGTCCTTCCTCATTCCTATGACCTCCACTGGCCTACAGAAACCTTTTGCCTCCTGTGCCCTCTTTATGGGGGCACTGCTGAGGAGGCTATTCTGCCCTAGCACTGGCCTCTACCATTGGCCACCTGCAGCTGTAAGACCCTATCTTCTGTCATACCTGCCCTGTGCTTCTGTCTTTTCATCACATCTTTGTGCCTGCAAGGGTATTATTCTCTGTGCCTACAGCAGCTGGAATTAGTTATTTATTCTTCAGATTTGCTATTAAAGGATGGAGTGTCTTAAAGGGTGAGGGGGAAGAAAAAAAAGGAAGCAGCAAAGGTTATTTCATTACCTGGGAGCTGAGGTGTCCTATAAATGCAGTTTTAGGGGGTGGCCAGAGCCTGCTGCTGATGCTGAGCTCTTAGAATCATATACTGGCCTAGGTAAAAGGACCACAATGATCCTCTAATTTCAATCCTCCTCCTATGTGCAGGGTCGCCAACCACCAGACCAGGCTGCCCAGAGCCACATCCAGCCTGGCCTTGAATGCCTCCGGGGATGGGGCATCCACAGCCTCTTTGGGCAACCCGTTCCAGTGTGCCGCCGCCAGGGGCGGGGTCTCCCGCAGGCTCCTTGCTCTTTAAGACTTTTCGCCCGCCCCCAATCTCCCGTCTCTCTCTCCTATTGGACGGTCGCAATGCCCCTCTACGACAGTTCCTGTTTCGGCCACCTTAACTTGTTGACGGTCCGCACGCCACTCTCAATCTCTTTGGCCGCTGATTGGGCTTGGCTCAAGGTGTTTGGGGCGGCGATTGGCGTTGCGTGTTCTTCTCCCCGCCCTCTCGTGTCGAGGGACGCCTTCCTGCACCCACGCTCGTCGATTGGCCCGCAGGGCTGAACCCTCGCCGTCCGATTGGCTGTTGCCAGCCGCGCGTGCTAACAGCAGGGTAGGCTGCGCGGGAGGACAGGAGAGCGGAGGCAGCGGCGGCGCGCTGGCACTGGGCGCCCGCCCGGAGGATGGTCCCCGCCGTGGGGGCGCCGCCGCCCAGCCCGCCCAGTCCCCCCGTGAGTGCGGGCCGCGGAGGGAGGGCCGGCGCTCGGGGAAGGGCGGAGGGGAGCGGGTTGAGGCTGAGGGTGCTGCCGGTGGCCGCCCCTCCCCCTTCGCCGACCGTTGCCTGTGAGGGAGGCGGCGGTTGGCCGAGGGCGAGCGCCGCGCTTGGGCCCGTCGCCATGGCGACAGCGGGACTGCGAGCCCACTCCGGATCCGTGTCCGGCCGGGCTGGAGGCGTCCGGTCGGCCTCCCGCGTTCCTCCGCCTCCGGGGCGCCCCGGGGCGTAAAGGGCGACCGCATCCCCTTTGTCTGATGGGGCGGCATCGCTGCGAGATGGGGAGGGGGTGAGACGGCAGCGCCCGGAGCGGGGGAAACGTGCAGGTAACGGCATTGAGGAAATAGAGGTTATTGCAGGAAAATCCTGGAGGTCCGAGGCGGGAGCCGTCACCCGGTGCTCAGGAAGTTTTAACTTCGGACAGCGAAAAGCAGGTGCTTTCTGTCCCTTGTGATAGCTCTCACCTGTAACGGTTCTGAGGTGTAGTGCAGAGGACGCGTCGTGCATCTTGTCGGTGCTTTTGTTGTGCGAGAGCTCGGGCTAGAAGTGTGGCTTATGAGTGCGATGCAAAAGTCCTTCTTCACAGCTTTTCTTCTGCCTTGCTAACTAACATTTTCCTGTTGGGTGTGTTTCCAGTTTGATTTCCTAAGGAAAGAAATCTCGTGGACATGCTTCATCTATTCCTTCTCCACCCTGCAATGTTGGCTTATTGTCCAATTTCTATTAAGTTTGCTAGTAAAGGAGATTGAAGCCCTTATTCCATGGAAGCCAGCACCTCGCAAGTACAGAAGCTCAGGACTTGGGGTTGCAATGAGGGTAGGGCATGTAGAAGGCAGTTCCCTGTGACAGCAGAAGGGACAGCACGCACCTGCACACGCACAGCTGGGTGCAGCCACACAGTGCCATTGGTGTAGGACTGTTGGTAAGGAAGAGGAGAAAGTGAGAAGGCAAATAGAGATGTGGGAACATGTTGGATCACTGACCATAACCACGCAGGGAATCGCATCTTTGCTTTTGCTTTATTTTTCACATAACATCTTGGCTTTCTGTTAAATGCAGCCAGACACACGTTTATTAAAAATATTGAGCAAAGATAACTTGATGTTGTACATTAAGCATTCTGAAGTCAGGTAATGTAAAGGCTTGCTTTGGAAGCATGACTTCAGCTTTTTTTCCCTCCCTGTACAGCTCACTAGGGCAGTCTTAGTTACATTGATTGTATTATATGGCACTAACAAACTGCACAGTGCTATTTATCACACATAAATTACGTGCGGTAGTCAGACAAACAGGAAGGAATAAATTATGGGTGAATGGTTGTTGTTATTATGAGGTGTTAGAGGCTTAATTCTGACTTTCAATTAATGCTGTAATAATGACCCAAAAGTATATTTTGGGATGAAGTGCTCATCAGTTTGTGGGAGCTAAACTTAGAAAATGATTTTGTTCCAAGTATGGTTTTAAGATGTGTCTAAAATAACATCAGCCGCATGAAGTGGCTTGAGAATAGATATAAATGATGAACTGTTTGGATATGAGTCCCTTAGAGAAGATTTAACAGAGTGGAAGGAGAAAAAGTGGTGAAGACTGGAAGAGTCTGATAGCCGTGAGGGGGGGATTAGGCTGTGGGTGCCAGGTGATGGCTTTGCTGCTTCAATCCCTGTTTTTCCAAGCAGTCTGTACATGTAGGAGCTGAGCAGGGATGGACTGAACTGACTGTCACCTGCATGACATTGTGATATGTTGCTGGCATGTCCCTGCTGTGTGCATTGTGGAGACACTAGCTGAATGTTAGCTTTAGTTTGAAATTCAAAAGACAATGTGAACAAGGTGTCAAAAATTCAGTGTTGGTGTTCTGCTGACACTACTGGCCAACTTGCTCCAGTGTTCTGATTTTGCCTCTTGGGTGAATGTAGAGGGGCTTCTGACTTCTTTAGAGAGAGGAATTAGAGCTCCTGTTATGTGTTGCATGTTTGTTAGTTGTTTTTTTTTTTACAGTGTGCTGAAATCATAACAACACCTCAGGCTTCCAGGTATAGAACAAATTAATCCACAGAATGATTTGGAATAGAGCTCTGTTCAAATGCACTTTTGCTTTGCAAAGCAGGTTGGTGTGAGGTATGTGGCACTGTAACCAGGCACAGCCAGTTTTTAGGTAAATTAATTAACGTGTGGATTGAAGTTGGGTACTAAACTGGGTAGGAGTAATAAACGAACACATATGGAGGGTGAGAGAAGGACATGCTGGGTTTAACAACAACCAGTCCACAAGCGTTCATGTCTTTATAATAACTGTTTAGATCCGAGGTGCACTTAAAAATAACCGTAAATGACATGTGCCTGTGGGGAGTTAGAAGTTGCATTTGGCATGAAGGATCCTCAATTAAGAAGATATTTATTTTAATAAGACTGTTTGCATCTTAAATTGGAAATGCATTTAATAGTTAACTTGTAAATATACCCACTGCACCAGTTTGAAGGATAGTAAGTATTGCATCACAGCCTTTCAGCTGAGATTGTTCTCTGGGCTGCCCAGAGAGGTTGTGGATGCCCCGTCCCTGGAGGTGATCATGGCCAAGTTGGATGGAGCCCTGGGCAGCCTGGTCTAGTATTAAATGTGGAAGTTGGTGGCCCTGCCTGTGGTGGAGGATTGGAACTCAACGATCCTTGGCATCCCTTCCAGCCCAAGCCATTCTGTAATTCCATTAAGTAACATAAAACTGAACGCTCCCCGTGAATATCAGAATGGCAGTAGAAACGTGTCTAGCTGTGTGTACACGCAAGGAGTTATTATGAAAATGATTGTACAGCATGTATGTAGGCATAACATCTGACAACATTAATGTTTCTAATAGTTCCGTAATTCACTGAGTTAGAACTCTTAGGCTTCTGAAGACGTATTCTGCTTGTCTCCAGCTTTAAGGACCGCTCACTTGCAGTCACTTTGTAACTTGTATCCTCTGCTAGCGTTCTTCATCTCGGTCGTGTTTACTCTTACATTCAAGTTTGGTCCTTTGGGAACACCTTCTCCTATTCTGAAGGCCATTGATCATAATGTGATTCTGGAAAGTTGAGTGAGAACATCTCAGCTTGAACTGTTGAGCAGAAGGGTTCCTTTTTGCCTGACTGCAATAAAACATGTAGAGATCGTAACTCCCTGGTTAAGAAACACTGTGCATTGCCACACCTATCTAATGGTAGCCTAACTTACTGGTTAGAATGAAAGTCCAGCTTTTATGTGTGTGTTTTGTATATCTGAAGTGTGCTTTGTTGCAACTTTTCAAATGTGAAGCTGTTGTCATGCACTGAGTGAGCGCAAAAGTAATCTGTGGTGTGTGCAGGATGGACAGATCTTGTGTAACCTGAGTTTGTTTCCTGTATGAAGTGTTGTGGCATTAACCTTCTGAGATGAATGGGGTACTTCAGCAACTGTGACACTTGATAGCAATCTTTTACATCAGCCAAGCTGTATGCCATTGTGATGCAGATAGGAAGGTAGCAGACTGAAAAATGTTCCTTGTTTCCTTTTAGCAATTGCTTTTGTCATCCTGTTACCTGTACTTGTACTTCTGTCAGTTTACTTGACCAAAAGGAGATCAACTCCACCTAAAAGCACACCTCAGTCGTGCTGGTATTCTCATACCAAAGTCAGTTCTTTGTGGGCCATCCCTAGTGAGGGTGGAGAGATCCAGGTTTGGGTCTGCTAGGTCATAAGTCTAAGCACAGACTTCTCTGGTCCTGAGATCTGGAAGTCAGTGGTGAGGAAGATAGTTAAAAATCTTGTTCTTTAGGCTGCTGGCTCTATTAAGTCAGCATAAAGGTATGAGGGGAAAAGGAGAGTTCAACTTCAAAAAATTGTATTTCTTCAATTATCTGTAGTGTAAAGTGAAAAAAATGTTGGCAATTTGGGATGCATGCTGCATCTGTAGTCTGTGAGAAGTGGTTGCCTTGTGGAACAGTTATTTCATGCCAGCTCTCACTCTTTGGTGTAAGTGAATTCTGCACTGCTTTCACTCATCAGTGAAGTTAGCTAGAAACTGAACATAAGTCTTAGGTTAGAATTAGATTAGTCTTAAATCCCGTTTCATGTTTGATTTCTGTTGGAGGATCTTCAGTACTTAAGAGATCCTGTTTAAATATTACGTACATGCAGTATAAATGTTTGATTCTTCTACATAAGTCTCAGAGACTAGAGTCATTTGAGAAGTCTAAGCACTGCCAGTGAAGGTGGGGAGAGGCAACATCACGTAATTTTGGAATAGTTAAGGCCTCCCTGCACATCTTCCTATTATTGCTCTAAGGACAGTGTATTGACTAAGAAAACCTAGTTTAGCATGTTAGAGTGAAACTCATTAACTCTGTCAGTATCTGGCTTCTGATGAAAATAATAAAGAAAAGCTAATGTTTTTATTTTATTTTATTTTATTTTATTTTATTGCAATATACCAGGCTTGAACTATTAGTTGTCTTTCATATCTCTGCATTGCCTACATCTCTCTGTTATACTCTGACTTCAGAACATAAACTCTCAGAAGTGTACATAACTTTAAAAAAATGAAGTATAAGCCTATCCACTTAAAAGGGGATAAACTAATATATTCAAGCTATCCCTTGCTGAAGAACACAGTGGAGATCTCCTTCTCTTGGTTTCCTTTCAAGATATTGTTGCCAAGTCAGTCACAGGTGACAACTGCGATGTGGTTTCAGACCAATGTAGAGAAAGCAGATGGAGGTAAATCATTTTTGAGAAGGCTTTTCTAATGACGTAAGACTTGCGTAATCGTGATATTGGTCTGTTTGTTGTTCTTGTCCTTTGCCTTTACTCAGTTCTTATAAACCTCTGCAAAGTAAGAACTTGGAGGTCTGTTTTCAGCTTCTGTTCCACTATTAGTGCTGAACTTCTACAGTGCCCTGTTTGCTTTCTCTGGTGCTTACAGGTCTGCTTATCGCTGCATAGCTCGTGTACAGTAATCCCCCCCAAGCTGAATAACTAGTTCTTAAAGTTGTGGAAGTACGGAATTCTGGTTTCCTATGGATTTGGATCTTGTGCCATTTTATAAACAGAAGGGGCAGCGGCTGTTTATGAGGGTGGATAGTGGTAGGACAAGGGGGAATGGTTTTAAACGGAGACAGGAGGTTTAGGTTAGATACTAGGAGGAAGTTTTTCACACAGAGGGCAGTGACACACTGGAACCAGCAGCTCCAGGTTGCCCAAGGAGGCTGTTCTTGGAGGACATCCCTGGAGGCACTCAAGGCCAAGCTGGATGTGGCTCTGGGCAGCCTGGTCTGGTGGTTGGTGATCCTGCACATAGCAGGGGGATTGAAACCAGATAATCATTGTGGTCCTTTTCAACCCATTCTATGATTCTGTGATTCTGATATATAGCATATACTAATTCTGATTTTAAATTTCTTCTGTAAGATGTGCTTGTTAAGAAAGTGTCTGTGCTGCACACCTGTTCCCAAATATCTTTAACTGTACTTCTGTTAAATCAAACTGAAATAGTTTGCAGCTTTATCCCTGCCAGCAAGATACAAAACTGTCAGACATCCAGATCACAAGGTGAACCCCTTATTTCTGAAACTAGAAATTAGGCCCACTTTATCTAGAAAAAACCTGTGAAGAGTAAAGGAGAGAAATAGCCTTCTTCCATCCACTAAAGCCTTTTGTTAGCAGCCTGCAATGAAAATTCTGCTGCAGAACTGTGGGGGTTTTGTTCATTTTTGTCAGGCATAGGGTAGTGGCATTTGTTTTTAAAGCTTATTGCGGCTGATAGTAGTGAAAGCACCATCTCAGGAACACTGTGCTGACCTTTCCTGAAGGACGCAGCAGTACGCTGCCTCAACAGGTGCTTTGGAAGCACGTCCAGACAGCAGCAGAAGTACTGTTTCATAGTGCCTTGCCTATTTTTGCCCTGAAGATTCATTGGGAAGAATCTTCTCACACGGAAAGATCCCTGTAACCAAATCTGACAATGGATTTCTTCTGCGTGTTGTAAGGGAGCTTTGTAGTTGAGACAGGAAGCGCAACTGTTTAGGTCTTGAGATCACATGTTCAATTCTTTGTGTCATATTTCTCAAACCTCAACCTGTAAAAGATTTAAGAACTTCGTTGTGTAATCCATTGTAGTTAATGCTCATCTGTTAAGATGCATTAAAAAAGTTTAAACTCTCCTGCACATTTCTGTTCTTGGGTATTTTGCATAACTTGTTTGTTAGAGCGCTTGCGTGTCCAGTACAGCTGTAAGAGAACATTCTTATGGCTAACTTGATACTTCCTTAAGATCTCACACAGTTTTATAAACAGACTACATGAGGATCGTTTATGGGTACACGACAGATAAGAGCTTAGATTAAAACCTAAAAATGAAGTGAGCGATAGCATTCTGGATGCTGTAAGCCAGAATGTTTTTGTTTTGATTTTACATTGATTATGCAACCCTGTGACAAATCAAGAGATTTCATTTGGAGGTAAGGGCGTATTATAAAGCAGAATTAGGTTAGCTGTTGCTGACTCTGTAACTTCTAATTTATTCCACCAGTCTTTGGTGTTTCAGACAGAGCTTTCCTGCGTAAGGCATCCTCAATTATAAATAATCATCTGGGTTCCAGGAGTCAGAGACCATGAAGACTTAAGTTACAGCTTCTTCAGGAAGAAATCACTTGTTGTTTAGGCAGCGTGCTGCCAGAAAGAGTTGGCTCACCACTAGATGCTGTTACCTGGCAGTAGAAATGTGCTCACAACCTGTACGCAGCACTTGTGTTAGCTACTGCAGGTAGAAGTCCTGTCACAGAAGGAAGTTGTCCACAAGCTACTTGGCACCCACTTAGCCTTGCCCACCAAAGCAGAGTCTTGGATAGCTTTGTTGAATGTGACATAATTAGATGTGTCTTCAATTTGAAACTAATCTTCTGTTTTGGAACGCACAGTAGATCACTGAAAACCATGGAAATGAGCACTGTCTTGCAACTTAGAGAAATGCCTTCTCCTTTCTTGCTTCCTTTATGAAATTGGTACATGGTGACTTGTGCATCTTAACAAAGTGTCCACAGAGTGCAGCGTCTTGAGACTTTCCATGGTCATCATTTTTTTTTCTTTTTTTTTCTGATTTCCCAAATAAGAACTCTAGTCCCCTTATTTTGATCTAAAATGGCTGAAGACCATCTTTAGGATGACATCTCTGGTCTTTGTCATTTTTAGCTTGTATACCAATTGTGTCATTTTTGTTCTTTATCCTCAAATGCCTGTTTCCATATAACAGTTCCCCTAGATCATGGGATACAGTTTGTGTAGGCATTTTCTTTGCTAGCACTGCATGTCGTTTTGGTCTGTCCATAGTTCTGTGATCATCCACACAGTGGGTGGGGGGTGGTAGCAGCTCACAGCTACGTGCAGAGGTCCGGAGATGCCTCTGCCGCTTTGAGAACATCAGCAGCAGGTAAGGGGCTTTGTTCAGTAGAGTGATATTCCTGTCTTTATGCCTCCTCTAAGGTTTAAGTGAATGAGATACTAAACTTGGAGACTAAAGGGACAGCAGTGCCAGAGCAAGAGTAATGACAAATAAACTAAGAACTTCTTCAGAATTTTCGTAAGCAAATCTGGTCAGGATTCTTCTGAGGAATGGTCTCTTGAACCCACGTGTTAGTCAACAGTCATGAGCAACTGTGACTTTATTATGAAAATTATAAACAAAAATGAATTTGATGGCACATCACTTGCATGATAAGCCTGCTTCTTCCTGCAATATTGTTTTAAAAAAAAAAAAATTAAAATGAGAGAGAGAGGGAGAGGGCAAGGAGAGAAAGGGGGAGAAAGCTTGCTTTCCAGTTCTCTTACGTGATCTTATATAATAGCCTTAGTGAAACTTAATTGCTTTAAGTCAGTGGGAGGGAAAATAGTCTTTGAATTTAGATAGTACAAACAAAAGAAGTAAGTAAGAAACTGTAAAAGCAGTGAAGCTTTTATCCCCATCTGTTGTTGCTGTCAGACACTATACAACCCACTTAATTTTTTATAGCACGCTGTAGTTTATTGGCATTGGTTTGCTGTCACTAACGCTTGCAGAAGCTCACAGAGCAGCCTCGTTGCTGTAGGAAGCAATCAGCTGGTATGGATTGGGAATGTGTATTCTGTGAAAAGTCAAGATAACTCTTGCCTGCCCTTCAATCCCTCGTACACCTTCCTCGATTTAATAAACAAAGAAATAAAGAGTAAACAAGCACGTGTGGTGATCTGGCTCACCTGAACTAGTCAGCCAGCAGGAATATGCTGATCACAGAGGAGCATCTGTTCACTCACCGTCACTGTCAGTGCTGGCCTTACTCATTCTTCTCTGCCCGTGCTCAATTTTTATAAACATCTGGGAATGTCATGTCTTTGAGGGACTTTGCTTAGGTTCATCATTGGGCCCAGTTGTCACGAGTGTGTGGAAGAGTAGACACAGTGTAGTAAGAAGAAAACATTGGATTCCTCAGAATGAAACTAAAAAATACCAAGGGGATTTTCACTGCCTTGAGTAGGGCCATTTCTCCCTCTGTTTTCCTATCCAGTAGTCTTAACAGGTTACTTTTATAAGCAAAAGTAGTTGGTATGTTGGTAACAATTGCAAAGATAGAGTTTCAAGTTTCATTTCCTGCTGTCGTTTTGTTAGCTAACTGCAAAATGGCAATAGAAGTGTCTCAAGGGAGGGATAAAGCAAAGGCAGTGATGATTTTTATCTCAAGGGTGCCTTGCTTGTGATTAAAAGCTTGAATTAAGTCTCTGGTTGAAGCTAGCCTTGTTGTAAAACATACATTGAAGACTGGAACAGAGCATTCCAAGAGTAAGTATATAAGAATAAAGAGAACTGTGGCTTGCAGGAAGAGAGAGCATTTGTGTAGAAGTTACCTATGCCTTGGAATTGATCTTATCCATAAATCATGACTGAAAGTGCATGAAACTAATAAGAACTGTGCAACCATAGCACTGATTAAATTACACTGAACTTAAATCTCCTGAAGAGAAAGAATTTAATTTCTGGGGATGACACTGCATTTAAACTAAAATCAGTATTTCAAGCTGACATTGTGACAGCTATAAACTATGTAAAACTTGAGAATAAATAACCCTAAATGGCCAATTGCATCCTTGATCTGTCTGAAGAATTAAGGATTTGCAGCATTATTGCTGCAGAAATTATTCAGCTGGGTCGAGTGAACGTATTGCTTGAGTGAACTTAAAATGTATTTGCCCCTGAGCTTATAGAGCAAATACTTGTCTTCTGCTGCAGCAAATCAGAAAATGAATCTCTCCTGAAAGTATCACTTAATATAAAATAAATAGTAAAGAAATGAAGCACTGGTGGGGCAATGGCTGCTAGGAAGAAAAGAGGATAAACATTATTTAGCAGTCCACAAAAGTTTCTCCCTGGGCAGCTTTTTAAAATTTTTGGACCCTGTGTGTTCAGGAGCTCTTTCAGATACCACCTCCCTACCATTGCATGCTCTGTTTTGAGGTTTATCAAATAAAATGCAAAGGTTTTTGCCCCATCCCTGGAGGCATTCAAGGCCAGGCTGGATGTGGCTCTGGGCAGCCTGGTCTGCTGGTTGGCGACCCTGCACACAGCAGGGGGGTTGAAACTTGATGATCATTGTGGTCCTTTTCAACCCATTCTATATGCTTATGTGCTTACAGAATAAGAATAGGAAAAAAAATCTTCAGTTCCCCATCTTTCTCAAGTTACAATTTTGAAGTAGGTACTCAAGCGTTGTATGTAAGAGCTATTTAATACATTTAACTGCTTCTTTTTTAGGAGAAAATTGGAGTTTGAAATAAACTAACTGCTCAATTAGGTAATGGACATGGTCCTGTTTGTTCTTACCACCCCTACAGGACTGTTTTGAAATGTTGTTTGGATTGTATGAACTTCAATGAACTTCTGGCTTGAAGTAATCTCCCAGTAAAGCGAAAATAAAATAATATTAACCATACATTTGCACCCTGTTTCTTCTGCAGGAAGAGGGCTGTGAATCCCAGCAGAACTGAAGCATATGAAATGCAAACTTCATTGTTTACATGTGACAGTTAGGGAGGCTGGTACTCAATATGGTGGCATTTGGCAGGGAACAGCATCCCTTGGAAGAAACCTGCTGACTGGAAAAGAGTTTGGCTGTACCTCCTCCCATTAAATAAAACCCAACAAATTTATGTTCTATTTTTCCTTTTTACTTTCTTAAAATAGTTGAGTTTATAATTGTGTTTTTTTTTTTTTTAACTGAGGAAATGGAAACCAGTTCTTCACAGACAGCAGAGGTTCACAAGGCATCGATGCAGGTGTACTTCATTTTTAATGGCCACATGACCAGTCTATCTACAGAAAGGTGATGGACTTCTGCACACCTTGTAGTAATGTAATGACTGTACCAATATGTTACAGTGCACGTTTCTATATCTCTTGCAGTGTCTTGCAGGATACTTTGTAATGTGTCTTGCCAAGTCTTTCACAATATTTTGCAAAATTTACTGAAGTAATAATGGTGGTAAGCCACAAGGAACAGAGGCAACACATACATAGGGAATTAAAGAAGAATAACAACTAAACATAGCCACTAAATTTGCCAGTCAAGTGAATAGGCAAACAAAGCATGCCAAGTGGCCTTAATCCAATCTGTTTCTACCAAATAGTTTGTAGCAATGAATCATTAGTGCTTATTCAACTTTAAAGTGTATGTAAGTTGAAGACTTCTTGTGCCCAGTGTGCCTGCTAGGTGAGGTTATTCCTTGTGAATCCAGTGCCACAATAAAGCATGCCTGCTTCTTAATGGTAAATTCATCTTAAAGGGTTTTCTTTCAGACTGGTGTTTTGTCCAGTAACAGTAAAGCCTTGTGTTTGTGGTCAAAGGCGAAATGATGTCATGTGCAAAGAATCCAGAAGAGTGCAGTTGTTAATTCTTTCTGTAATTTTCTTCAGGTTCTCTTCTCTGAAACCATGCCAGAGATGACAGAAAATGAGACACCTACTAAGAAGCAACATCGGTGAGTTTCTGTGAAAAAATGAATTTTGCAGTTCCGTAGTCTGTGGTCGTACTGTAATGACAAAATTTCTAGTTATAAATTTACTAATGAGGTTATTAAGAAGTTCTGAGGGCTGACGAGGATTCATGCAAAAGTTTGTTAACTATGGCTGTAAAACTCCCCTTCTCTCTTCCTCTATCCATGCTAAATTATTTGTCAAGGGTATATCTACCTCGACCACAAAGGCAAAAGAGATTCTTATCACACGGACTACTCAGATGCATGTGACTGCACCTCTACTTAGGTTAGAGTGCAGGCTGTATTTATTACAGCAACTCCTTGCGAAACTGCACTCATTTTGATGGAGTGGTATAGTTGTCTTTCACCAGTTACAGTGGAATCTAGATCTTCACAAATCTGCTGAAATTCAAAACACAACCCGTGGTTGAATTGCAATGCTATAACCAAAGTTTATAACCAAGTGGCTTAGGGTTCATCACAACTTCTACAAGTTTTTGTTCCTGCGTAGTAATTTATTGATCTAACACCTGATTTGGCAGTGTAGTTCTTCAGTCCTTAGTTACAGCATCCAACTTATGCTAGTAAGCCATGCAGGATATTTTTTATGGTAACCAAAGGTGATCATCTTCTGAGAAAACTGTAGTTTACTGTTAACTGAGATGTGCAGGCAACAGCGCTGTCTTGTAACCACTAAGTTACTCTAGATGCATGCTGTTGGTGGTGAGTTACCAGAAATAAATGTACATTGACTCAAAGTATAAAAGGTGTGTGGCCAATAGTAGTCACTCGTGTCATCCACATATATCTTATATTCTCACTCCAGGTTTCTTGTTACATCTGGACTGTGCTTTAATAGTGAGTGGAAAGCAGAAAATACTACTGTTTTTTGCATACTGTAGCCAAACCACCAGACTGAAAGGGCACTGGTGGGCAGAAGTCTTTTGAAATATTTATCTATTTTTTTTTAATGAAATATCTTTTTTTGAGAAAAAATGTGTGTTGTTTTATTGTATTTCTTGGAAATATTTGGCTTACTGCATAGCTACAGGGCACTTGGTTTTATTTATATGAAGTACGTGTTTAGAATTTATTGACTTCCAGCAAAAGCAATTTGAGGCATTGCACATTGATTCTCATCTGATTGCCGTTGGTCCAGGAATCCCAGAGGAACATGTGAAAACAAAGAGAAACCTCACATCCCCACATTATATCTAGACAGAATTTTGAGGCAGTACAGTGGAATGGTTGCAAAGGAAAGATAATTCTGGTTTCTGACAAAGGAAGCATGTTTGATACTAGAAGGTTGATTTTTGAAGGGAACAGATCTGAAAGAATCTGTTTGCACTGTAGTATTTTCTCCCTTTTCAATGATTCTTTGAACGCAAAAGCAACATTTCAGACAAATTATTGGCCTAGCCTGTTGGTCAAAATTAGTTTTTGGATTATAATATTTAGCATTGGATAGCATACTAGTTTTTGATGAACAAAATAATCAAAATCCAGCTCTGTCCAATAAATATGCAGTAATAACCAAATGGATTATTATTGTCTGTCTTGCTATGCTGAAATTAATTCGAGTCTGAACACTAATGATTTTTCTGTTAGAAACTATTTAATGCCTGTTTAATACCAATCCTTGTGAGTATTACTTCTGCTGTATTCTTGTTCAGAGCAGAGTGTAACATTTAGTATTTTTAGCTGTAATTGAAATAATAAAATAAGAGGAAATTGTTTGCATGCAGTTTTTTTTTCCTTCTGTTTCACATCACTGTTTCCCCCTTTATCGTTAACAGAAAGAAAAATCGGGAGACGCACAATGCAGGTAGGAATATTTTTTTTGTTGATTCTTCTGTAAATAAGCACAGATTCTTCAATAACTTATTTTGCCTGGAGAAAGTCCCTCTATAATAGTTTATAACAGAAAAAAGCCCAACATCCTACCAAACATCTCTCTGTGGTCCTGCTTAGAATACCTATGCACAGATCGCTCCCTTAGGCCTGCTCCAGCAATTCTGTGTGAGTATCATCTGTATGCTGTGGGACTTGCATCCCTTGTGCAGTATGCAGCCTTTTCTCTCCACTGAATTCAACTTTCAACATCGTTTGATAACTATCAGCAGAACTGTCAGGTTTCAGTAGAGTCTGAAGGTTTTGGCCTTGTTTATCTACATAGATACAACGTACTAAACTCTTGAGTCTAGTTCTCCCTTCATTAAACAGCGCAAATGTGTGGTCTCTGCGACCTCAACTGGAAAAAAACACCCAGTAGTTTCCACATGACCAGGATGTGGCCAATTTCCTAAAGACTAAGGAGTATTGGGAAAGAATCTTAAGTTAATTTTAAGATGGCTCATTCTCATTCTCGGTTCCTGTTTTACTTGCTGATAGCTTTGAAAGTCTTCCTCAAGTGGGCTGATCTCTGCAAGACGTGGGGACAAGCTCCCTCCAGCCCTATTGCTTGCTTAGTCACAAGTGTCTGGACAAACTGAGTGGATGATACTATCAAAATAAAGGAACAGTGCTTCATGACCACTGTGGTATCTGCACGTATTAGCAACAGTAAGATATTTAAAAATTAAATCCCAAAGATAACGTATTTTAATGTTTGTACAGCTGCTCTTGTGTGACTGACTTAATTGGATAAAGTTATGTAGAAGTTACAGGCTCTTCAGAGCTGTTACATTGTTTTAGAAGATAGATAGGCTGCAGGATTTCCTTAAAAGCTGTACACAAACTTCTTCCTTGCCTATAAATGATAATATGGAATGCAGCTTTAGTTCAGAGTAACAGCTTTGCTTAGTTTTTATGTCTTCATTTGCTGTAAATGTACATGACCTTTTGTTGAAGTCATGCTAGACCTGGGGAGGAGTCTAAAAATGTTCACACATTGCCTGTGCCTTAGGCTTGGTGAATTACATAGTCCCCAGAGCACAGAGGGAGCCTTGGGGGAATACTTCAAATGAGATGTATGCGTTGTTCTCATGCTGGACTTGCTGATCTCCATGTGCCTTAGCTCCCAACTAAATGGAGACTGAAGACAGTGCCTTGGGGTTTGGGGTTGGTTAGTTGGTTTTGGTGTGTTTTTATCCTCATAAATTTTGTGCAGAAGAGGCTTTATTTTGCTATGTTAGAATAGTACTTAATGTAACTGCTCTCTCCGGGATCACTTCCTTCCTCTCCTGAAATACAAAAATTACTTCACTTGTTTGAGAAATGTAAATTGAAGTGAGAGACTACTGAAACAAAATTATTTAAAATAAATCAGTATATCCTTTCTAAAGGAGCATAATGTAGAAGTAAAGCATGGTTTTGCTTGTAGAACATACACTCGTCTATGGGTTGCTGTGTGTTTCTATATGTATCAAAAGCAGCCCTGCTGCACAAAACAGAACTCATAATGAATGACATATCGATATGAATCTTGACAGAGCCATGACAGAACTTTATTCAGAACGCCAAAACATTTCGATACCAGACTTTCTTCAGAATAGGTAATTCACTGGCAGTATTGTTCATTAAAATTCCTTTTTTTTGTTCCAGTCATAATAGGATCTTCCACAACAGTTAGAGCTTTCAACATAAAAATGAGTAACTGATAGCCTGTATCGCTAGAACCAGAAAGTATTATCAAAACCTGAATTTTGAATTGCGACAGCCCTGCTTTTCCATAAAGGTATCCTGAAAATCCTTACCTTTAAAAGTTGTTTCTTATGTTAGAGCTGTTAATTTCACCGAGTGTTAATTCAGTAACTGAAGTTTACTTCAGTGGAGATTTTTTATTCTACCATATTATTCATGGTTCCAGTAACTCAGGAAATAATGTATTTATGAACCCTTACATTGGTAGTAGTTGTCTTGTTGTGTTGACTTGCCCGACTAGATGACATAGTGCATGTTATTTTTGCTCAGTGGAGAGGCATCGAAAGAAAAAGATTAATGCTGGGATAAACAGAATTGGAGAACTCATTCCCTGCTCTCCAGCACTTAAGCAGGTAAGTGTTCATTCAGATGTGCATCCTGTAAAATGTTTGTGTTTCCTTGTCTGTAGAAGTAAAAATACTTACTTTTGCTATTTGTCTCACAAAGAAGACAAAAGTGTCTGAATTAACATGCTTGAAATTTTACTAGTTATTAGTAGGATTTTAAAAAGTATTTATGAGAGAATTTCTTTTTAGAAATACAAAGCTATGCTAATATATTTGCACAGATTTTTGAGCTTCGTGTCTGAAGGTGTTGTAGCTGACTGCTGAAGTAATGAACAGTACGAGTTGGACATGTGGCTCACTGACTTTCTCCTTCATTCATGTGTGCAGTGTTTCTGAGCAGATTCATTTGTCCATAGCCATCTGATCATCTTGCTGATGCCTGCTTGTCCTTTCACAACTTTCCAAAGTTCTCATTAAACGTGTGTGTTTATTTCTGTAATCACTGGCATAGTGAAATGAAAGCAATTCTGAAAGTCAGATATTAATAGTAAGGGAAGACAGCGTCCTCATGCGAGGTGCAAAGACAAAACAAAAGAAGTTCAGAAAAGCATTCTGTTTAGCACTTTTTAAAAATGAAGACCCTTGGATCGAGTGCAAGATCTATCATGACAGATCCAGTAATAGTGAGATTTCTTTCTAATTTCATGTGTTTGTTTTTCCTTTAAAGAGCAAGAACATGATCCTGGATCAGGCCTTTAAGTACATAACAGAAATGAAAAGACAGAATGATGAGCTTCTGTTAAATGGAGGGAACAATGAACAGGGTAAGTACAGAGTCCTCTGGAAGCTCTAGAATTTCTGTCAGTCCTTTCTGCTGTGTATTTGTTAGTACTGAGAACAAAGCCAGGGATTCCTTGTATCAACAGACTTAAGGAATCCCAAGGCGTATGCATACAAAAAGAAATCTTAGAATAACCTCAAAAAAAATAAAAGAAGAAAATGCCCAGGCACATGTTCTAGCTATGAGATTTGAAGCGATCATCTTGTGATGTAACATAATGAAAAATCTCACAGGTAATGCGAGATCATCTAGTAGATTCCATCACGATTTTTTTTCTACTGTAATGTGATGAAAAAATTCTGTTAAAATTCAGGGTTAGATTTTCTTCATTGGAAAGATGAATCTTTCCTCATGCAGTTGTTTTTCTCCTTCCTTTCAAACACTTTGAAAGTAGTAACACCCTACCTTATAAAAATATGATGCCTCATTTAAATTCTACTTTAACAGAGGCTTACAAATGCAGTGGCGGAGATGTGACAGAAATAATCTCAGAGCTAATGTTATAGTTTGTGATTTTTATTTCTCCACAAAGACTGGGATGCTATTACATACATCATGTTGTTGATGTGATTGGTTTTGATAATCCTAGGTGATTTTTCTATTAGGTGAACTCTCTCCAATTCCACTGCTGGGTTTTGTTGCTTTACATATGGGCATTCTATTTAGTTTTGCATGTCATTTTTATATGCGATTAAACTGGAAAACCACAAGGCTATCAATTTCATCAAGATCAATTAAGATATTTGCTTTTCATTCGTTAATTAAAGAAGCTGATCACTGTTTGGTTTCACATGATTTATTTTATATGTTTTTAACTAATTAATAAGACATATCTGAATATTGGCAGTGGAGTACTTTGTGGGGTTTGTTACCTTCCTGCCCAGTAGAAAGGTTTATTGGGGTAGTCTTCATTTATGTTGTTACGTTCAAGAAAGCACACATTAAGAGCTTATTTCAGTATTATATATAACTTATTCTCCAAACCACTTGGTAGGGTTACTTAGTATTTGCACTGATGCTGTTGTCCTGAATTCTTCTCACTGTTTTCTAGCTGAAGAGATAAAAAAACTGCGGAAACAACTGGATGAACTCCAAAAGGAAAATGGGAGATACATCGAACTACTGAAAGCCAATGATATTTGCCTGTATGATGATCCTACGATCCACTGGAAGGGGAATCTCAAAAATGCAAAGGTTTCAGTTGTTATTCCTAGTGATCAAGTTCAAAAGAACATTATCGTCTATTCAAATGGGAGTCAACCCAGCGGAAATAACCAGGGAGCATCTGTCCAGGGAATAACGTTTAATGTTGGTCATAATTTACAAAAGCAAACAGCCAATGTTGTTCCAGTCCAGAGAACTTGCAACCTAGTGACTCCTGTGACCATTTCTGGTATTTACCCTGCAGAAAACAAACCACGGTCTCAGAGTACAGTTTCTCCACTGGCACCCACTCAGGTGGTTCCAGCAGGGAACGCTGTTGAACTTTCCATCACAGAAAATGAGCAAGGTGTGCTGGCTGCTACCAGCTCACAGAACCCTTCTCAATCCGGAACAGAACAGGGCCTACAGTGTTCTTCAGGTAACGCACTGCAGAATGGTCAAAGTCTCCCCAAAAGTAAAAATGATGAAGGTGGCTCAAAGTCAACAAAGAAAACAGTCGTGCAGGGAATCAGCCTTCCTTCCAGTGCCTCCATGGAAGCTGAGAAAGTTCAACACGTAAATGCAACCAGCTCAAAAACACCTAATTCTAGGAACGAATTTCAGGAAAGCTCTGTAATTTCAACTACTGGCACAGCTGTTGTGCCATCTGTGAGACTGTCTGCTGCAGATAGTTTTTCCTCTGTAAATGTTCTCAAAAGTACAAACTTAATAAGTAGTGCTGATATGCCCGTGACTTCTGCAGCAGAAGGAATGAAGGCTGTAACTGTAATAAGCACTCTGCCTGCCAGTCCCCTGGAGAACTGCTGGTCTTTTTCGGGCTCTACAGGTGTTGTCCCGTCAGACTTGAAAAATATGAGTAGCCTTACACGGATGCCTTCAGCTGGAAACACACAGACCACATGGACAACTTTGCAGCTAGCAGGAAATACTGTCCAGCCACTAAGCCAAACACCATCCAGTATAATGACCGCGCTGCTAAGTGAGCCAGTTAACGGGGCTAGTACCGTATCTCCTGCTCACAGCAGACCTTTGACAACGAGCATTAGTTTGAATACTTCTCTGCCTATAGATGGGCAGGCAGCTGAACAGATCGTAGTTACCTTGCCCTCATGCCCATCCCTACCTATGCAGCCATTAATCAGCCAACCACAGGTTAAAACTCAGGCTGCAGGAAGTATCCTTCCATTAAATTCAACTATGCAGGTAATTCAGATGGCTCAGCCGGTTGCGTCAGCTGTGACAGGAGCACCAGCGAACCAGAATGTCATCATTCTCCAGCCTCCAAACACTGCTCCGTGTCCTCCAATTGTCAGAGCAGAAGTTCCTAGCCAGAATGTCAGTCAACAAATTGTAATTATTCAAGCTGCTAGTCAGAATCCTCTTCCTCTCCTCTCTGCCCAGCCTTCTGCTTCTCTGAGAGTTCCTGTGAATGGGCCTGTGGCAGTTGCAAACTCCAACAACTCTGTGCAAAATGCCCATCTTCCACAGACTTTTGGAGGAAAACACCTTGTCCATATATTACCAAGGCCATCATCTTTGCCAACTTCTAGCTCTACACAAACATTTTCAGTTACAATGTCAAATCAACAGCATCCCCAAACAATCTCATTAAATGGGCAGCTTTTTGCATTGCAGCCTGTCATGTCTTCATCCGGAGCTTCAAATCAAGCCCCTATGCAAATTATTCAACCCACCACTAGCGAAGATCCAAATACCAATGTTGCTCTGAATACATTTGGTGCTTTAGCTAACCTCAATCAGAGCATATCACAAATGGCTGGACAAAGCTGCTTACACTTGTCTCTCAGCCACCCTACCAATCCCACAACTGTCCATAATCAGATTACCACAGTTAACTGTGTGTCATTACCAGCTTCAGTGCCCCCCTCAGTGCCTCTGGACGGTTCAGTGTTAACTAGTGCATCTAATTCAACAAATGTTTCCCCCAAAAAAGCTGCTGCTGGTTTTCTGTCTAATACAAAATCAAAAAGGACAAACAAAAAGCAGAGTACAAAAAAACACCTAGCTACCAACGTTAAAGTTTCCTGTGCAGCAGTTCCTTGTAAAGATGCAGGTAAGACAGACGGTGCTCCTGTAGAAGCTGTGGCAAAACATTCAAAGGGTGAGGAGTTGCCTGAGAACATTCCAGCAGTGTCACAAGCTTTAGCCACGTTGCAGGTGACCGGTGCAAGTATTTCTCCTTCCAAAGAAGCTGAGTGCTCAGAGCAAACAGTGGGCTCCTGCCCTGCACCAGAGACAACTTTGGCAGAGCTGCCGGCCCCCTTGCCATTGCAGCTTGCGGTGTCCGAACGGTTGGCACTGGTCCCACCAACTGCCAGGGATGCTGCTCCTCTCCTGCCAGTGCGTCAGTCTCAGAGCAACCCACTGACCAGCTCAGCCTCATCAGAGTCTTCCTCCCGCTGTGAGCCCTCTGGCACTCTGGCACCCTCTGAAACTGAAGCACATGGGACAAGTTCTCAGGTTTCTGGGGCATCAACAGTGGAGAGCAGCACAGCAGGTCAGACTTCCACTGCAGGAACAACTTCAGAATCCTGCAACATTCCGCAGGGTTCTTCAGTTGTCATGCAAGATGTGGACTTGTTGGAAGGGCAAGGTCTGACCAAAATGCTGTCTGATCTCACAAAAGAAAGAACAGTTGTGGAAAAAAGCTCTTCTTTTGCTGTTCAAGGGGAGCATTCTAATTTTCCCATGGAAAACTCTAAATCAGTGGAATCAAATGTTGATTTGCCTGAGAAGCAGGAACTCTTGTTAATGAACACAGAAGGTGATGCACTCTCACAGCACCACACCTGCGTTTCTGATCAGGAAGTAGTTAGTGCTGCCCTCATTGCCAGCAGACAGGCAGACTCCCCGATGTCAACCAGTTCTGGTAGCAGCCGGGGCTTCTCTGTGGCATCGATGTTACCAGATACCACCAGAGAAGATGTTACTAGCAACACGTCAACCAGTACGTGCAACAACTGCACATTTTCAGAACAACCTGACATAGTTGCTCTTGCAGCGAGAGCTATTTTTGACCAGGAAAGCCTTGAGAAAAGTGGAGGAGGAATGCAAGTTAACATGAGGGATGCCGTATCTAAGTCAACTGAGGTTGCAACTCTGGAGAGAGAGCAACAGACTTTTAAAACTCTACCAGTGAAAGAAAGCAGTGCAGGGCCATTAGAAACAGTGCCAAACAAATTCAGTGCCCAGGATACAGTACAAACAAATGTTGGTAGGCAAGTTGAAAAACCAAGCTGTTCTGTAGGAGGTGTGGAAACCTCCAACTCTTCTTTGCAGATTTCAGCTTCCCAGTCACCGAGCATAACCAGTTTAAGTGTGAATAACCTGATACACCAGAGCCGCATCGTCCATCCCCTCGTGAGTTGCTCAAGTTTATCCCAGCCTTCAGAGCCAGCAAGCATTCCTGCAACTGTGGGTCTCGCTCTTCCATCTGGTTCATATGTCAACCCATCTCCAAGACCAGCTATGATGAGTGAGTATGCTCAGGAACAACTGAACGCTATTAGGGCAAACTCCATGCAAGCTCCTCAGCTGCAGGAATCACGATTAAAGCAGCAAAATCACGAAGGTCGCAAGGACTCTGCCAAGCGGGCTGTTCAGGATGACCTTCTGCTTTCTACAGCAAAGAGACAAAAGCAGTGTCAGACAGCACCTCTAAGGCTTGAAGGGATGGCACTGATGAATCGAACACCAGAGAGTATTGCTGATCAAACACAGATGCTGGTCAGTCAGATGCCTTCTAATTCATCAAGTTCGGTGGCATCCTTGAGCAATCAGGGGCACACAGATGGCCTCAATAGGCTATTCCCATCAAACAGCAACTTTGTAACACCGGCTTTGAGACAAACTGAAGTTCAGTGTAACTCCCAGCCATCAATTTCAGAGCAGCAAGGCACAGGAGGGCAGCATTTGCAGCCAATTCAGCATGTTCCCGCTCAAGGCATATCTCACCTTCACAATAATCATCCCTACTTAAAGCAGCAGCAGGCTGGACAATTAAGAGAAAGGCATCACTTGTATCAGCTGCAGCACCATGTCACTCATGGGGAAAGCTCAGTCCACTCACAACCCCACGGCGTCCATCAGCAGCGAACAATACAGCAGGAAGTGCAAATGCAAAAGAAAAGGAATCTCATCCAGGGAACCCAAGCCCCGCAACTTTCTTTACAGCAGAAACACCATGGAAGTGATCAGACACGGCAGAAAGGCGGTCAGCCTCATCCTCACCACCAGCAAATGCAGCAGCAGATGCAGCAGCACTTTGGAGCTTCCCAGCCTGAAAAGAACTGTGAAAATCCTGCAACAAGCAGAAACCATCATAACCACCCTCAGAGCCATATAAATCAGGACATTATGCATCAACAGCAGCAAGATGTCAGCAGCAGGCAGCAAGGTTCAGCTTCTGAGCATGTATCAGGGCACAATCCCATGCAGAGACTGATGACCTCCAGGGGTTTAGAGCCGCAAATGGTATCGCAGGCAAGTATTGTAACCAGGCCGTCAGACATGACCTGCACCCCTCATAGGCAGGAGAGAAACAGAGTTTCCAGCTACTCTGCTGAGGCACTTATTGGGAAGACACCCTCTAATTCAGAGCAGAGAATAGGAATCTCTCTTCAAGGCCCTAGAGTATCTGACCAGCTTGAAATGAGGAGCTATATTGATGCTTCTAGAAATAAAGGGTTGGTTATTCACAATATGCAGGGCCGTATATCCATTGATCATACAGTTGGCTCAGATGTACAACGGCTTTCTGATTGCCAGACATTTAAGCCAGCAGGACCCAACCAACAACCTGCAGGCAATTTTGATGTGCAGGCCTCAAGAAACAGTGAAATTGGTAATTCTGTGTCGTCCCTCCGGGGCATGCAATCACAAGCTTTTCGAATTGGTCAGAATACTGGGCCACCCGTAGAAAGGCAGAAGAGATTGCCTTACCAGCCAGTACAAGGTATTCCAACAGGAAATTCCCTTCCATCAAGGGAAAATGAAAATACATGCCACCAAAGTTTTATGCAGAGTTTACTTGCCCCTAACCTTGGCGATCAAGTCAGTGGAAGCCAGCGATCGATCCCAGAACATCCAAGGAATACACAGTGTGGTGCATCGTCCACGATTGAGTACAGCTGTCCCCCAGCCCGGGAGAGTGTCCACATCCGGAGAGATGGCGATACTCAGAACAGGGAAAGCTGTGACATGTCCATCAGTACAATTAACACCAGGAACAGCTCTTTAACTATTCCCTTCTCAACTTCATCTTCCTCGGGAGATATTCAGGGTCGAAATACAAGCCCAAACATTTCTGTACAAAAGTCCAATCCCATGAGGATGACAGACAGTCACGGAACGAAGAGCCACATGAATACACCTGTCTCCAGCAACATGCACGGGGTTGTGAGGCCAACTCACCCTCACCCTGCAGTTTCTCATGGAAATGGTGAACAAGGGCAGCCTTCTGTTCGTCAGCCCAATTCTTCAGTTACTCAGCGCTCGAGGCATCCTCTACAAGATAACAACGGCTCTAAAATACGGCAGCCTGAAAGGAATCGATCCGGAAATCAAAGACACGGGAATGTCTTTGACCCTAGTCTTCCCCACCTGCCCCTGTCTACCAGCAGCAGTATGATCCTTGGGCGCCAGCAGTCTGCTATAGAAAAGAGAGGAAGTATTGTCCGCTTCATGTCTGATGGCCCTCAAGTGTCCAATGACAACGCAGCCTCTGACCAACATACACTTTCTCAGAACTTTGGATTCCCTTTTATCCCAGAGGGTGGCATGAATCCGCCCATAAATGCCAACACGTCCTTCATTCCCCCTGTTACTCAGCCTAGTGCCACTCGAACACCAGCCCTAATCCCCGTCGATCCCCAAAATACGCTGCCATCCTTCTACCCGCCTTACTCTCCTGCCCACCCCACTCTTTCCAATGACATTTCTATCCCTTACTTTCCCAACCAAATGTTTCCTAATCCGAGCACAGAGAAGCCGAGCAGTGGAGGTTTGAACAATCGATTTGGATCTATCTTGTCTCCTCCCCGGCCTGTTGGTTTTGCCCAGCCAAGTTTTCCTTTGCTTCCGGATATGCCACCCATGCACATGACCAATACGTCACACTTATCCAATTTTAACTTGACATCTTTGTTTCCGGAAATAGCCACTGCTCTTCCTCCAGATGGTTCAGCAATGTCACCTTTGCTTTCCATTGCAAACACGTCTGCTTCCGATTCTTCCAAGCAGCCCTCAAACCGACCTGCCCACAATATAAGCCATATTCTAGGTCATGACTGTAGTTCAGCTGTATGAAGACTGACAGACTGACTTCTAGTCTGATGAGTTGTTTCTGTATTTAAGAAAAAGAAAGTGGATCTTACCGGCATCCCTGAAGAGACCAGTCGTATCATCACTGTTTATTTGCCTAAATGTATGTATATGGGTATCTTCTATATCTATATACACACCTTTCTATCCACCTTACTAACTTTAAAGCACCAGTGCCTATAGCAATGCTTACTTGCAAATAAACGGTAAGAATGCAACTTCAGAGCTGTGCAAATACTGATTGTTGATTTTACAACAATCAAGCCTGATGTCTGATTGCCACTCTCAGTAGTACTTAGATGTAAAGAGGTGGGAATATCCAAACAGGACACAGGAAAACAAGTGCTACAGGTTTCATTTTACTTACAATGTGTTTACCTGAGACTAAAGGTGAACTTCAAGTGGCTTAGGTTTTTCTTTTTCCTTTGTAAAATATTTTGGGAGCCTCATAACAAGACAGGTCTCTGCTAATCTGGTGTTAATTGATAAAGGCATTTGTTGTGCAGCTTTTGTCTGTTTGAAGCTTGTTGCATCCACTTGAGTTAAGGCTAACTTGATCTGGCAAAAATCGCCATGTGTTTCCATGGCCAGAAATTAAAAATACTGTTCCAGAAAATTGAAATTTCTTTCATGCGTGACTTTCTATTTCAAAGAAGAATTTGTTTAGATCTTGTTTAATGATGGCGTCTGTTGCTGCTGAACTTGGCCAACATTTTAATGTAACTTAGTACTCCTACTGGAGTACTGTGGGGACAGCAGTCCTGTTTGTTGCCATTTCATTGCTCATATGCTGCAAGTTACCTCAGGGTGGTTTTGTACCTTGTTTAGCACCTTCTTAATGTCTTCTGTGTTGTTTTCCTCCCCCCCTTCCCCCCTCTCCTTTTCTTTGGCCCATGCTCAGCCACCAGCTTACTGGTTTCTGTGAGTGACAGCCCCCTGTTGTAATGGTCAGCACACGGGAGCAGCACTGAGCCCATGGCATCCCACAGAATCCATGGGGATCGTGGGCACGCTGTCTGCTTACTGTTGCTGGCAGCATTGGGGCCTAATATAATATCAGTACTTTGCACTTGAATGCACCTTTTGTCTAAGCCCATGTGGTTGTGGGTGAAGGGAGAATGTGAATGTGTCAAGATTGAAAAGTTGTATGCCAGGAAGATGTGATGTGAGCATCACAAGGAAGGGGGACTTTTCTGTGCGTGTGAGGGACAGAGCATGTGTGTGTACAAGCTGAGACCCCAGTATGCTTTCACAGATTTTGATCCCATTTCTTTTAAAGGAAAGGGAAGAACTAGGTAACTTATTTATTTAATGGCTCTGTGGTGTGATTTTTTTTTTTGACAGAAATGTCTTTTATTTTAAGTTCTTGGAAATACCATTCCAGATCACATTTCCAAATAACAGTAAGCAATCCTCCTGTACCCAGCTGACGTGCAGGGGAGTGTAAGCTCCAAAAGCTTTGGTATCTCTACGTCACACTAGCGCTCCTGGGACCTCTGATAGCTTCATTCCCAGTGTCCCTGTTGTGTGAGATGTGGCAGGGGCAGGTTCCCTGTTTTGTTTTTGTTTGTTTCTTTGCTGATTTTTTGGGTAATTGTTTTGTTTTCCTGAAGGGCAGAAAGGAAGACACTTCATCTTGAATCATAGAATCATCGAATTGCTCAGGTTGGAAAAGACCTTAAAGATCACCAAGTCCAACCACAGCCTAACCATACTACCCTAACTCTAACAACCCATGGCTAAATGATGTCTCTGAGCACCACGTCCAAGTGGTTTTTAAACGCATCCAGGGATGGTGACTCAACCACCTCCTGGGGGAGCCTATTCCAGTGCTTAACAACCCTTTCTGTAAAGGAGTTTTTCCTGATATCCAAACTAAATCTTCCCTGGTGCAACTTAAGGCCATTTCCCCTCGTCCTGTCACCTGTCACCAGTGAGAAGAGACCAACCCCACTCTCAGATATTGGAAGAGAGCAATAATGTCTCCCCTCAGCCTCCTGTTCCCCAGACTAAACAGCCCCAGTTCCTTCGGTCTCTCCTTGTAGAACATGTTCTCCAAGCCCTTCACAAGCCTTGTTGCTGTTCTTTGGACCTGCTCCAGCACCTCCATGTCCTTTCTGTACTGAGGTGCCCCAAACTGAACACAGTACTCGAGGTGAGGCCTCACCAGTGCTGAGTACAGGGCAGGATTACTTCCCTAGTCCTACTCACCACTCCATTCCTGATACAAGCCAGGATGCCATTGGCCTTCTTGGCCACCTGGTCATACTGCTGGCTCATATTCAATACTCATAATACTCATATTGAAGAATAGGAGGCCCAAAGAGGTAGCTGAAAGTTTATTCAAAGCTGGACTGCCGAGGCCCCATTTTTGCCAAGTCCTTTTTTTTTCAGGAAAGAAAAGAACCTTTAGCATAAAACAGAATTGGGCTGTCTGTAGTTAGCTGGTAATGTCTCATTCTTGTAACCCAGGGTCTGGTGTTTTCCCACAAAGCCAACTAAAATGGTTCTGTTTCAAATGGGGTATCACCACCTAATTCAGATGGGGCTTATCTTTAGGACACTAAATGTGGGTGGTGGTGCTTCATTTTTTTTTTGTGTTTAGTGCAAATATTTGATGGAATATTTATTTCACTTCAAAGCAAGCCTGCTTTTCTTCCAAACAGCAGTGATTGCAGTTGCATTAGCAACAACCACTGGTCCTTGACTCTGACCGAGCAAAATGTGACCCTGATTTTTGTCTGGTTGGACTCTTGGGCCGTGCTGGTCTCCTTGATGCTGTAGATCCCAAATAGGGTGCCATAAGGGAGCGCAAGGATATCCATAATGCTGAGTGGCTCCAGGGGTTACGGATGATTATGTCAGGAGGACTGAATCAGCAGCTGCATGTTGTATTATGTGGTCTTCTGTACAGAGGAATGTAGAAGTGCCATTCTTACTCCTCACTCATTTGTTACTTGCATTGGTTTCCTTTGCTGGGAAGGCTCCAGCACTTTGGGCTGTTTGTCAAAGCTGCAGGGAGCCTGTAAGGTTGCATGGGTATATTTATTCCTTCTGTTTGGTTTGACTATAAATTTCACCGGTGTTATATTAAGGTAAATGTGATCTTGAGCATTCACAACAGAACATGTTGGAAGTGTTGGCTTTTTTGTATTTATTTTTTATGTTGTAAATCGATTTTTGAACAGGCAGTAAGTTTCATATTCCCCTTTTCTGTTTACAAAGGTGACCAAAAAGCAATTGTACTCATAGGATAGCTTTAGTGCAGGCAGTTACCATTCAGTCATGTTAGTGACACAAAGACTGTGTGATTTTGCAGGAGCTGCACAGTTTTGAGGTGTATGGCTCGAAGTTCATTACCACGTGACCATTCTCCTCCAGAGGAATGTACCTTACATTGTTTTTATGGGGTGTGGTAGTTCCTATGTAATCACTGTGCCTCTCTGGACTTTTGATGGAAACTACCAAGACCAGGATGGACACCACTCCATCACCCCAACTGAATAGGACAGTTGCTGTTGAAGTTCAACCACAGGCCAATGTGAGTCTTTTTATATGCCATAAATGATGCTAAGTGTTCTCGATGGCATTTGTTTAGGATGAAAGGAAATGTAGGAAGACCTAGCTGCAAGAGATTCACATGAAGGCATTTGTCAAATTCTATTTATTCCCCAATTCTATTATTCTCACAGCTGACTGGCATTTAAATCAATTAATTAAAAGAAAAATTGGCTCTAGTATGTAGTCTATCTCGTGGCATCGTTCACAGTTCAAGATTGTCCTTGCTGAGCCTGGCCAGGTGCCCCGGTTTGGGGTGATTATGCTTTTACCAGATTGTTTCTCACATGCTGGTGCTCTTGAACAGCTGATGGAATGGGTATTTTGCATTAAAAGAGAAGAAGTGAGATGTCAGGTACTTTCTGTTGTTTTTTAATTATGGAATTGCTTTTGTTTTCTTCTTCACTGCAAGCTAATTACCCCTGTCTCTTCATTCTACAAGTAGAACTGCATTTTCTTTGGCAAAATTCTGCAATGCAACAAGAATTCCTCGTCAATCTTTTAAAGATGTATTTGGAAAAGATTTAATTGCCATTTGTTATCCTGAGAGTGGAATTGTCTCTTCCGTAACGGTTTCATAGTATCTTTCTGGAAGGTTTGCTTTGTGTTTGAAGAGACATGAGCTCCACGCTGCTTCATTTAGCAAAAGAAGTAGCAAAAGGGAGTGGTTCAGAACTACCTCTGGGGTGGGACTGCTGCAGTCAATGAGCACTGGGGAGCTGTGGCCTCCAGCTTGTCTTAAACGTGTGCAGCAAACAATTGCAAATGGCCTAGGGATGAATTGCATGTACTTCAACGTAAAGTAATCAATTAATCCCTTATGAAAACTAGGAGAATGTGAGCAGAATCAGACTGAGTTGACAGCAGGCAACAAACTGGTTCTGTATGAGCATTCTCACTGGTTTCACTGAGAGCAAGGGGCTCATCAAAGTGCAGCTCCCAGGAATGGTTTAAGCCACACTGGGATGTGTTTGACAGCCCGGCTGCCGTCAGGGGAGCGCCTCCGAATTAAAGATGCAGTGCTAGCACAGGGCCTCTGACATTTTGCACAGGTTTCCTACGCACTTTAAAGCTGCACTGCCACTGTGGTTAGTGACTGGTTTTTGGTGCAGAAAACACATCATTTGGCAGGGCAAAGTGCAGGGCAAAATGCAAAGGTGTTTCCAGTAACAAGCATCATTTCGTTACTTCTCCTCAGAGAAGTAGGTACTCACACAGCCCTGCTCACAAACCCGTGCTGCCCTCTGCTTCTGGATGGCCATAGTCAGATGCATGGAGAGATGTGATCATGCCTTATTTCCCACACAATTATAATGCTTGTCACTTCAGTAATAATCCCACCTTGACTTGGAAAGAAAGAGTAGAACTGAATTTATTCATACTGAAATGATCAAATTTGCGTTGTTGGGTTTTCCTGTGTGTTTGCTTTTGAACAGAGCAGTGTAAGCAGCTCCATCTACTTCCATCAGCCAGTCTGCATTCACTTCTGCTCCTTTTCCCTTCTGCCCAGTCCAGCAGTGCTCCACGGCTGAGCACACATAGGAGGAGGATGGCACTGTCAACCCTTAAGAGCACCGCCACTGCTGTCCTTACAGTACAGCTCAGTTAAAGCACCCACACTTTACCTCCACATGTTGTACTGCTAGCCAATTATTCTGTGAATGGTGAAAGACTTCCAGAAATGTTTGGTCGTGATGGTAAAGAACCATTTTCTCTTTGCTGACGGTCCTCACTTGGTTACACAAAAGCCATTCTTAAGTTGCAAGATAATTTCCAAAAAACAGCATATTCTTCTTTAAAGTTGCTGACCCTTACCTTAGCAGCAAATTTTTGTATTACAAAAAGCATTTCCTGCTTTCTCATCAAACTGCATTTTTACAAGCAGGTTTCAAGTCTGCGATATGATTTGCTGTTTCAGCAATCAGAAATGCAAAATGAGACAGCAGTAGGCTGTCCCCACATTCCTGCCTGCTCACTGTGAGAAGGAAAGCAAAGATGGATTTTGCCACGGGAGATTATTCAGAGATGCTGTTGCCCTCCACAATGTAAATTATTTATATTCAGCCCAGAATCAGCTGCTGTGCTCCTGTTTTATCCAGCTGTCAATTACTTGGATACAGCCCCAGTGTAAAGCCCTTCTTATTTTGTAATGAAGAAAGGAAATCTGCAGTAGAAGAATATAATGAACGAAGAGGAACATCGTCTTGCAACTGTAAATAAGATCTTGTTCTGTTTATTTTGACATCTTTTTACAAATGTGTCGTATTCAGGTGTAAATATCTCAACCCACGATCTTGTTCAGAGCTCTGAGATTTCTATTGTTATATGTAATACTTTGTTTAATAGTTGTAATAATTATTTGTATAGATATGAACACAATAGTATTTTATTAAAAAAAGGAAAATGTTCTTCAAAGTCTGTGTTCTGTTCAGTACAGCTTCTTTCCCTGTGTGAAAGAAAAGGGAGGTGTGGGGCTCTCTATATATAAAGCTGAAGAATCATAGAAGGTTTTGGGCTGGAAGGGACCTCAAAGATCATCGAGCTCCAAGCCCCCTGTCGCAGGCAGGGCCGCCCACTTCCACATTTAATACTACATCAGGCTGCCCATCCAACCTGGTCTCAAACCCCTCCAGGGATGGAACCTCCTGCCGCTTTCAAGAGGAGAAACTGCAGCTTTCCAAAGGCTGAGGAATGACACCACTCTGCAGCCCTCACCGCTCCTGCAGATCCCAGTTCCAGCACAGCACCACGGTGCTGAGGCCATGGGCTCAGGGCTGCCACGTGGTGCCAGTGGGCAGGGGATGTGTGAGCAATGCAACATCTGTCAGCAGAAACATTCATATCCATTCCTAACTGAAGTTATACTTGTAATATAAACACAAATGAAGCTGATTCAGGCTGCTTCCCCACACTGTTACCCAGTCACCTGACTCAGTGACAGCACTGCATAGTTTTTCTCACTCAGGTTGAAGGTAAGGCAGATGCAGCACTAGGGAAGGAGGTAAAAAACACCAGTTAGATTAAGCCCAGTGTTAGCACTCCTGCTTATAAAAAACAGCAAGTACACCTCTCATGACCTGGGAAATACCTGCAAGTATTTAGTGACCAATTGCTGAAATCTGTATCTGTGCATGCAGGGTTTCACACCACACAGAGAGCAGCTCCTACTTCCATTACACTCCTCAGCCCCTAGGAAGTCACGTAAGCTCACAGAGGGGAAAAAATAAATGGGAAAGGATGCAGCAGGAAACTGAACTGTTTGTTCCCCTTTTCAGAAGCAGGCTGTACTGAACATAGGAGGGATGAGCACATGCTGGGGAAGCAGGGACCATGCCACCAGCCCAGCACAGCCAAGCCAGAGGCACCTCTGCCAGCATACGGCTGGGCTGAGCCCTGCAGTGCCAACAGAAACCAGACAGGTCAAAGCCAAGAGAGAATCTTCAACACTGCTGCATCAGCAGGAGGCTCGAAAGCAGCAAGAAGATGATTCCAGCTCTGCCTCCATCCATTTCTCCTTACATTTAATTCTCTCACGTGTTTTTCTGCTTGCTCTGTGCCAGTCTCCCACTCCACTAGTGCAGTGCCATGCACACTGTGCGGTTCTGCTCAGCACAGTGAGCCCATCTGCTGCTCTCCTACCTCCTACACTGCCCCTGCCTGCTGCTGCTCAACATTACTGTTCCTTCTCACATTCACACACAGAGAAGATCTCCAGCTTTGCAATGAGAAACAAATTCAGGCTTGGAACAAGCTCCACGAGTACAGCAGATGTGGAGAAGAATATTTTTCATTAAAACATTGGATAGCTGTAACAAATCCAGACAAAGCCTGAGAAGACAGGGTCTTCTTCAGTCAGGCAAGTAAATGATACTGCTGGTACTTTCTGATACATCTTTGACTTCTGCACAAAGAAGAGGAGCTGCTGCTCTTTCTCCACAGCCACGCACAGGTTAAGGGCGACCCTGCAAGGCAAAAGCCCATTCTGCACCAGGCTGAGAGGGACTGAACGCAGCACAGTGAGCAAACACAGCTTTGGATTCAAGCCTACAAACTCCAGGATCCTGGCAGCTTGCTGAGAGCAACAGGTTTGTAAAGGGATGCTGCCTCCTTTGCCACTTCTGCATCTCACAGCCTGCGGAAGGCAGCATCTGCCAGTTCCTGTAAGTGACTGCACCTAGCAGAAACAGTGCAGGGCCCCTGGTGGTGAGGGCTCCATCAGAAGCTTTCTCCTGTCCTGCTGCTGCCTCTCCAGTGCTGCCCCTGGAGGACTGTCCCACTTGATCTCTAGCTCACTTCACCACCAAGTGACACACTGTCATCCTCCCAGCAGATCCACAGCTGCAGCTCCTCATAGAGCCCTCAGGTGCCTCCATGCAGCCCTGTCTCAGCCTTCTGCTCCTGCTTTTGGGAACAGGAACACAGAGAAAAGAGAGAGCAGATGGTCCTGGCAGCAGGACTACCTAAGCATCCCTGCATGACCTCACAGGCAAGCTCCACATCTTGAACTCCTTCATGGCACAGACATTACCACAGTGTGTGGTTTCACTGTTCACATAATTGTAAGTACAGAGCTCAGACTCCTGCAACAGCCCTCACATTTGCAGGTGGGGGGAGACAGAAGAGCACACAATGCATGCAGCAGAAGATTCACATGGGTACTAAAGCCCACGAGGCTCCATCTGCACAGCAAGCTGCCAGGCAAGGCAGAATTCTGCAGCCCCACTGATCAAAGCAGCTTAGCCTCACCACACTCAGCAGCAAGGAGTTGAAGGTTTTGCACCTCAGGCTTTCCTGCAGTCTCTTCCTTTGGGAAGAATAAAGAAGCTGCAGGCAAGCCTGTGTCACTGGTATTGGATCCTGACACTTCAGAGAGACCAAGAACAGATGGCAGGGTTGCAGGGGGGGGGGCAGAATAAAAAAAATGGGCTCTCCTCAGCCTGATCCTCCTCCAAGCATCCTCTTCTTCCCTGCAGCCCATGGTGGCACCTCCAAGAAAGACTGGTGCATGCTTAGCAACAGGTGTGACAGACCTGCCCTGCTCCTAGCATACTGACAGCTCACAGCTCTACCTGCACAACAAACCTGCAAGTCAAGCCCAAAGCACATAACCCAACCCAGCACATCAGGACCACTGCTGCCTTCTGTACACCCTGCCCAAAACGCAGCCATGTCTCATGCAGCTCTCTGAGGTGGGACAGAAGCCTGGCTAACAGCCTCTCATGCCATTCCTGCTCCAGCCCTCTGCCAAACAGGAGCTTCTGTTCTGGCCAGACTGCCCTCACAGGGCTGACTGGAGCCAACAGAACAAGCTGACTGCTGGTACCTGCACTCTGGAAACAGTCTGCAAGAGTGATGGGTTGCTCCTAGTGAAGCTTAAGGATTGCAGTGACTGGCAAATATGATCATGCAGCCCCTTTTCCCAAGAACTCTCCACACCGCTGCTCAGAGCCGTAGCAGGAAGAATTCAGGCTGACCTGCAGAACAGGGAACCAGGAACATTCCCTTTTTGACCATCTTGGAAAAACTTCATCTTAAAAAAAAAAAAAAAATTAAAGTAAGAAATAGATACTGCAAAACCTTCCTGGCAAATGCAGACTTCTCAGAGTAGAAAGTTATCAATGTAAAAAGTTGGTAAACAGAACTGGAACAGAGCCTCTCTACAACACTGGATACATGCACGTACATTGAGGGGAAAACGGTCAGATAATAAAAAACAAGGACAACAAAGGCCTCAAAGAATACTTTTTAATTCAAAATTAGCAAAGCAGGTCACACTGTAAATGCAACACCTGCAATAATTCATACCTTACTCTTGTTTTTTAAATAATTGAGAATTCAGAAAGAATGCAAAGACATTTAAAAACCTCAGATGCAGAAAATTTGAAGAGGTGGGGGAAGAAGTTTCGTCCACACCTCTGAAGAGCTCAACCCCAATGACTCCAAGACCTCCTCCACACTCCCCATCCAAAGTAAACTTGTGGGAGGAGAAAGTCAGGAGCTGCTGGACAGCTTCCCCACTCTCCAACCCTTCCAAGAGGCTCCCAGACTGGGGCACACTGCAGGAGCCCATGAGGTGCCCAGCACGAGACTGAGGCCTCATCACTCCATCTCTCTTATGGTCTCGCTGCTTCTGGTGCTGTAGAGGAGAACTCTGCACTGACAAGCAGCTGCACAGGAGCTGCTGGAGAGGAGTGGGGGGGGGCTGTTAAGTTTGTACCGGTGAGAGGAGCTACAATAGCAAGGCAGGAAGCTCTGCCTCTGGCAGTGCAGCACTAGTCCCTGTATCCCTGAAACACTGCAGCCCCTTGGATATGTTCCTGCAGTTACAGGAGGAGCTCCTCCAACAAAGAAACATAGTTCCCCACTACCACCTCTGTCTGGAGCCTGTTACTCACTTGGCAGCTGCTCTGCATGCTGGGATCGTGGTGGGACAGAAACCAAATTCTCCCTCCATGCTGCCCAAGGGGCTCTCCAAGGGCAGCAGTATGCAGGGTCTGGACACTGGCTGCTGACACAGGAGGAGCTGCAATGCATTCTCAAACTCACTCACTACAGAGAAAGCAGAGCACGTCAACCTAGAGGAAAGGAAGCAAAGGTCTTAAATATGCTTCCTGTCCTCTCCCTCTTCACAAGCTCCAGCACCCGCTGTCCTAACAAGCCAGAGGGCTGCAAATGCTAGGTCATGCCTGCCCCAGGGGGTGTGGTGGCAGGGGAGCCAATGTCATCTTCCCTCCTGGTTCTGCCCCAGTTCCCGTGGCACCCAGTCACGCTCACTGTGGGTCCAGCTCCTCCGCTCCCACAGGGCTGCAGGCCACTGAAACAGGCTCATTCCCACGGACACCGGTAGCCTGGTGCCTTCAGCCAAGTGGCTTGGCACACCCCCATGCCTCTGTCCATCCGAGGCTCAGAACACTGGGATCTTGTCCCTGCGCACCGTGTCCAGATCATCATCCAGGGTCAGCAGGACCTGGGGAGAAGCTCAAGGTTGCAGGTCTCGCTAGTCACCTCACAGTTAAAGGAAAACAAGGAAGAGAAGGAGAGGTTGAGGCCCCACAGCAGAGCAGGACTCACCAGAAAGGAAAAGAACAAAGCAGCTGCAGAAAGGAAGTGCCAGACATCATGGTCATCAAAGAAGCCCAGCAGGATGCATGACCGGTTCTTCTCTCGGGACTCTGCTGGAGTCTCCTAGAAGGGAGAGCAGGCAGTCAGGACTCGACACCAGCACACAAAGAACCCTGGCCACATACACAGAGCCCTCTGGAGGATTTCCTGCCTTAACCCTCTATGAAGGAGCCAAGAGAAACAGCAGACATGAGACGAGGACATGGCAATATGCAGTGCAATACTGCACAGCTAGGGATGGGTCTGAGATCGTGGCACAGAGCTCAGGAGAACCCCCTCTGGTCACCACATCTGATGTGCAGCATAGCACAAGCTGCAAAACCTCCACTGGATACTTCTGCAGCAAGCCCCTCATTGTCACGGTGATAGAGAATGCATCCAGTCCAAATTTAAAAGCCTCCCAGGCCATATGGGGTCCCCACAGCCCATGTTATTTCCCATTACTCATCTCTCCAGGGACAATTTTGCCAGCTACTGTTGGTCAGGATCTGCTCCATTGTCTTCAGATCACCAGGTCACCCTATCTCCCATAAGGAGGGCCTCAAGATCACCACTCCACAGTGGTGGCTATGGTGGTGATGGGTTGACATTGGACTTGACGACCTTAAAGGTCTTTTTCAACCTTCATGATACCACACGTACAGTTATTTTGGCCTCAGCACAGTTTCCTGCACTCCCTTCCTGACCTGAGAAGGAAGGTAGACCAAGGCTCTCCCCCACAGTATTGTGGTTTGTTTTCTTTGGTTTTTTTGGTTTTTACAGAAAAAGAACAACAGGAAGGGAAGACAAGAGACAGACATGGACAGAAGGATAGCAAAAGGGAAACATTACCTCCCAGCTGCTGAGGGTCTGGAAAAAGAAGTAGAGGGCAGCCGCCCACACCACTGCTGTGGCCACAATGCAGAACAAGGGAATAGGCAGGAGCTTCTCAGAGCTGCGGATCTGCAGGGAGGGATGTAGCCTCACAACAAGTGCTTCCCAGGGGCCAGAGCAATGCACAGTGGCAAATAAGCCTGGCCTGACCACCTCCACCAAGTGTTGCCCACCCCAGGAAGATGCAGTCCAGCCACCAAGATCACTGCACAGCATCCCCTCCCGAACAACCAGTGCTTCATCCCACCCCAAGTCCCACAAGGGCCTCTCCATGCCCTTCTGCATGGAACCCAGATTGCAGCTGAGAGGAGGCTCATACCATCCTCTTTGGAGATGGGCAGAGGCATGACAGCCACAGCCACCTCTTTTACCTTCATGATGATGTAGAAAGCCAGGTACAGCAACAGGTTACAGATGAAGATGCCCAGTATGTAGGAGGCAAAGTCTCTGGGCCGATACACCAGCCCAAAGATAGCACTGAGGGTAGAAAAGGAACAAGAGACATTAGACAGCTTCTTTCATTGGGGACAGGATACATCCCCAAACTGACAAACACCTGCTGCTCCGCTCAGACCACAGGACATTGCAAAACGGCTGCAGCCCTCCCAGTTTCCTGAAGGAAATAGTGTTCACCTCAGCTCCTTGCTAAGAAACAAAGCAAAGCAAAACAGCCTCAGATCTGCTCATCCACTGAGAGCAGCCAGATATTCCAGAAGGCTAGAAGTGTTCAGCAAGTCTGGACACTCCTCAAGAAGGAAATCTTGAAAGCACAGGAGCAGACTGTCTCCCTGTAAGATGAGCCAGTGGGGAAGAAGGCTGGCATGGACAAACAAGGAGCTTTTTCCTGAGGCTCCAGGAAAAAAAAGACAATCTACCTCGTATAGAAGAAGAGACGGGCAACCTGGGAGAAAGTACAAGTTGGGAGGAAGCATCAATCTGCCTGGGGGTAGGAAGGCCCTACAGAGGGATCTGGACAGGCTGGATAGCTTGTCCTAGACCAGTGAAAAGGTCAACATGACCAAGAGTCAGGTCCTGTACTCTGGCCACTACAACCCCAGGCAACACTATAGGCTTGAGATGGAGTGGATGGAAGACAGTGTAAAGCAAACAGACCTGGGGATATTGATTGATGCTTGGCTGAACATGAGCCAGCAGTGTGCCAAGGTGGCCAAGAAGGCCAATGACCTCCTGGCTGGTACCAGGAATAATGTTGCCAGCAGGAGCAAAGGAAGTGTTCATCTCCCTGTACTCAGCCCAGGTGAGGCCACATGTTGAGTACTGCATTCAGTTTTGGGCCCCTCACTACAAGTGAGACATCGAGGCCCTGGAGTGTGCTGAGAGAAGGACAATGAAGCCAGTGAGGGGTCAGGAGCACAAGCCTTATGAACAGCAGCTGAGGGAACTGGGTTGTTCTGTCTGGAGAAGAGACTCATGGGAGACCTTATCACTCTCTACAATTCCCTGAGAAGAGGTTTTGGTGAGGTAGGAGTTGGTAGGTGGCTGGTGGATGATTGGACTGTATGATTTTGGAGGTCTTTCCCAACCTTGGTGATTCTATGATTCTATTATATGGGCAGGAGCACTGCGTTGCTTCCACCCTATGGCCAAACACACTGCACTCAGTAGGGCTTGGCCCCAGACCTCTGTATTTAGTAGAAGGCATATCCTTGAGAAGCAGCTTTTGAGAAAAGCAGGAGTTAAGGGCAGTTATTTCAGGTCTTATCCAAAAGCTTGTCACTCCAACCATGCAGCTACTGCTGGGCTCTGCAACTGTGTCAAATGTCTCTGTCAAGCCTCCCGCAGCTGAGCTGGGCTGGAGCTCCCACTACAGAGGATGGGTTTGCACAGCAGAACATAGCACAGTTGTATCAGGCCAACCCTGGGCAAGCTTGGTCCAACAAGCCAATGGACAGCACCAGCAAAACACTCAGAGATGCCTCAGGTATCTCTGGAGCACGCTGCAATCCAAACTGTCTCAGAAGAGCCCCAGCACAGAACAATCACAATGACACCGTTGCATTTCCTCCCCACCCAAGGCCACCTGTATCAAACTGAAGCCCATGTATACAAGTAGGCAAAACACCACAGCCCACTACTTACAAGGACCAGTTGACTAGGTTTCCAACGATGAGCAGCACCATCCTGTCCTGAGGAAAAGACACCAATGATTACATGAAAGCAGAAGGAAACAAGTGGACTTTGCCTCAGAAATTCAAGCTATCATTGCCTGAGAGTTTGGAGTCTGGTTCCCATAACTGCACATGTACCTGGCTCTTATATTTACTCCATGCGAAAGAGTATTCGTGAGATGGATGCTGCTCTGGCCCTCACAGATTTGAAGAGAACATTGCATAGAAAAGATTAAGCATCTAAATAGAAGAGTCAACCCCTCAAGAATCATTCTCTGAAGATTCACTTGCCTGCAAGTCATTTGGCTAAGTTTCCACTGTTTTCCTAGTTAACTTCCTTACACATAAAAACATACTGCACAGAAAAATGGCATGTTTGAAAGAGAACACAGGGTGCTTTGGACAGCCTCCTGCACATATCCATGGAGCCCTCCCCCCCCTTTTTTTTTTCTTTAAAACCAGTTTTACCATTAACAAGGTAAGAATTCCAACTATAGAGGGCAAAATAGATACATCTGTGTTTCTTACGTGTTTGTGCTTACACAGCTACTTTCATGGAGTAGCTATTTCAAGCCAGTCAGGCTTATTTTATGCCTGCATGCACCAACTTTGCTTGCAAAATACAGTCTGACTGAAGAATAAAAACAATGAAGTAGAATTCATAAAGATCTAATTTGGCTTCAAGCATTAATTAGTGCTCTTTGCTGAGAAGAAAGCAATCACTAGGATGCAAGGTAACAGCTATTGTTTCTTTTTTCCCCTCCTGTCTGCCCCAAGACACTGTAAAAACCGTGGCAGTCACTGCATTCCTTAGAAGGGATGCACTGCACTGAGCCCTACACCAACTCCTTTGAGCTGATATCCCTAGAAAGAAAGAGCAATGGCAAATTCTATCATACTTGTGTCACATTTGTTCTTATGTTCTATCCACCAGGCCATAGATCAAGGAAGCTCTGGTGCAAATAAAAAGCTCCAGCAGAGAACTGCACACTGGTGAGACGTAGAGGGAGAGAAGGGAAGCAGGCAGCACTGCTTTTTTTAAAATAGCCACAACCCTCTCTTCTGCACACTACCTAGAAAGCAAACAGATGCTGAAGGAGGTGCAGAAGAGTGAGAAATCACCTACCATGTACATTGGTCGACTGCACTGCTGGATACAGTCTGTGTACAGCACCATTGCTGCCCGCCGAAATATCCCCAAGTCTGACAAAGGAGAGAACAGAAGTCAGTATAGCTAGAGTGAACTCCATAACACCTGCTAAGTAAAGATGCAGGCACACACTGGCTGAGGACCCAGGCTATGAAGGTCAGGGTGTTCACAGATTCATTTCTAGCCCTCTGGAAGTAGTCCATGCTGAGCAGGACAGCAGGTAGACAGTGTTCGCTCAGAACAACAGGTTAAAAACCAAACATTCTTGACCCTGGTGCTGCTCAGAAGTCAGATAGGCCCTGTCTGAATGCAAATATGTTGGCTTTGCCACCACTCCTCTTTAGGGAAGATGTTCATAGAGGAAGAGGAAAAGTGCTTCCCATGGAACAACGTGGAGGGAGACACAGGAGACCCTCATCTCTGTTGAGAGTGGTATAGAGAGGCAAAACACACAATGCCCCTGCTACAGAAAATAAATAAAAACCACTGCAGAATCTCCTCTGGAGAGTCATCAATAGCAGTGAAGACAAACAGACACGCATGCATGCAAAGGTCTCTCTTTAGTCACAAATGTGGAGCTCGAATAGACTCCTGTGTTGAGATCTGTGCTACACCATCCCCTTCCTAGGAAGGAGCAGGCCCTAGCAGAGCTGCTGGCAAATAAACTTCAATTCTCAAGAGCCAACCCCAGGGTGGCACACAAGCCCACCTTCCACATGCATCCATGCACCCCCAGCTTCTCCACCACTGCTCAGTCATTTCAAAGAATGGGAGCTGCTGCCAGTTACCTGAGTCAGGGCCATCTGAGGCAGACAGGAGCAGAAGAGGAAGGAGAAACATGTTTGTAAGCAGAGCGCACAAGCCAGGCTCCCCACCAGACCTTCTCTTTCCTCCCCACCTAGCACACCCTTCTGGAGCACAGCTCAAGAGACAGCAAATTGGTCCTGCTGATTCCTATTGTCTGGGAAGCCACAGCAGGAAAACTTCAGAGACCAGGAAAAGCTTCAGGTGAGGGAGAGGAAAGGATAACCCCAAACACAAGTGCAGGCCACAGGACTGGCCTTACAGTTCTACACAAGGCCACAGAGGTGATTTGCAAAGATTCCATCAAGAAGCACCCACAAAACAGTTTGGATGTGACACTTACCCATCTTGAAGCGGCCCATGTAGTAGATCTGGGTGCTGAGGGCCAGCGAGGCCAAAACATGGATCAATGAGAAAATGACCCAAAACCACATGTCGTTTTTCCCGAACACCTGAAAGCAGAGATGTATTGGAGAAAGAAAAAAAAAGGAAAAACCCGGGGCATGTTACCAGCAGGCTGCTCCTTTTCTTTCCTGTATCACCACAGAGCATTAGACAATCCTACTAAACACTGAAGAGAAACCCTTATTATCTTTCAAGTCAAAAATCAAGTCTACATATCCAAACAGAGACGAGGAAAGCAAGAGGAGCTTAGCACTTCTGGAGAATAAGCCACTACTTCTGCATGTCCCCTCGGATAAGGCTGATGACCTTGAAGGACCGCAGCTGGCTCAAGAAGCAAAAACACTGGGACCCCTAAGCCAGGCAAGCTCTCCCTGCAGAGCTAGGCAGCAGCCCCCCTGGCCAAGAGAGAAATTTTACACAGGCAGTCAGGGAGCCAACCATTGCTTCAGCAAGTGCACTGTGGCAAACCCAGAAGTACAAAGTGTTTCTATTATAACCTTTCTATTTATTTAAGGACTGGAAGCGAATTACCAACCCAAGTTAATGCTGTGTTAAAACTTTAGTATTTCCATGATACATTGAAGAGTTCAAAAACTCTAGTCTGCTGACAGGCTACAACTATGCACTCCCCTCCTCTGGGGCCACAGAAGGTGCTTGAACTTCTCAATTTGCATGGGGGAAAAAGTAAGCAGAGAAGCCTTCTCTTTATGAATGGAGAAAGAGGCACATACAGCTTAGAATCCCCACTCTACAACCTGAAAACGTCTCTCAACAAAATATTCACCATCCCATAATAGAAGTCTAGCAGTTTGAACCTAGGCATGCAAATCTAGGATCACAGAAGGACTTGGGGTGGAAAGAACCTTAAAGCCCACCTAGTTCCAATCCCCTGCTGATAGCAGAGCTGCCACCACTACATCAGGCTGCCCACAGGCCCATCCAACCTGGCCTTGAACACCTTCAGGGATTGGAAGTGCCCATCAAGCAGAGTAACAAGAAATTCTTGGAAATTCTCAAGTTTACCAGCTATTCCTTTATGCCTTATCCCACAGTCTCCTATCTGCAAGAGATCAGTTGCTATTCAGTGCTACTGTAGGACAGAGAGGGGCTAACAGTCTGCTGAGGCCTAGCCAGTAGTTCAAAGCAAGAATTCAACAGATTTTGCCTGGTTACTGCTGAATGTAACAGTCCTCCAACTGGAGAGAAGCAAATTGTAGAAAGAGGCACAAGCAACCAGGCTGTGAGGATAGCTGTCTTGGAAAGGAGAAAAAAAAAAAAAAAAAAATAGAGAAAATAGAGTACTAGGAATGCAAGTACAAGTAGCTGCTTAACAGCTTATTGAGCTCTGACACTTTCCCTGGTCTCCCCACGCATTTCCTCCCCAGAGAAAAAGGCAGATAAGAGGAAGCCATACCACTCCAAGGACAGCGAGGCAGATGACCACAGCAAACGAGGCATAGGCAGAGTAGGCACTAGCATTGATGTCTGGGTGGCGGGTCTGGTAGAGCTTAAGCATGCAAAGTCCTGCAATCATGTACATGAAGGAGGTGTCTGTGGAAGGAGCACAACAGAAATAGTGAAGACAGGTGCCAGCAGGCTGAGAAAGCTGCTCAAAGCACATACAGTGAAGCTATGCTACATCGTACAGCAGCTTGCGCTTTGCTACCTTGCAGTACATCTGTGCTCCTGGGCAACAAAGACAATAAAAAGGCATCAGGGCACAGAAACAGGCAGGAAATTACAGAATGATTGAGACTGGATGGGACCTCTTGAGATGATCTGATTCAGTTCCTCTGCTCAAGCAAGGTCAGCTGTGACAGGGCTGTCAAGGGCCATGCCCTGTCAGGCTTTCAATATGTCTCCACAGGAAACCGCAAACTCCAAGCAATCCATTTCAATCTCTGCCCACCCTTCCAGTTAAAAAAAAAAAAATAAAAAAATTCTCCTGTCTTTGAATGGAGCTTCCTTTTTTCATCCAAAGATTCACTGTCTTCTGACCAAGCCTGGAAGCTTTTCAAGAGTAGAAAGGTGAGAAATACTTGTAACTCTGCAGAAGATAGAGATGGCAAATCCTTCTTCAAGCACAAAAGACGGCAACTTGGCTTACCAAACTGGAAATTAGAGTAATTGGGGCAGACATGATAGCAGGCACTGAGCACCCCTTCCATCATCAGAGCAATGCCCATAGCATAGAAGAGCCCAAAATGCTTTGGGATCCCATAATCCTAGAAGAGAACAGAGGCAGACAGAAGGCACCCTCACTCTTCTGATCACAAGAGAGCTTCCACTCTTTGTTACCTCAACCCTCCTAAGCCCCACACTTGTCCTTCAGCCCACATGTAATTGTATCATACTGCAGAGCTGGCTGAATCCACTAGCAACAAATCCAAAATAATTACACAGAAACTTCTGGTCTGAAGACCTCAGTATCTTGGAACTGATGTCTTAAGACCAAAAAATCCCACTGCAACACCACATTTAGAAGGATGTTAACTAACCAGGCCGCACTTTTCACAAGCCCCGTTAGAAACATGTTCAGCTTTTAGTACAAAGGAGCCTTCTCCTCTGTAGAAAGCAGATGGTCCTTTCCACTGCCTGCTTCATCATCACAGGACAAAGCAAGGGTCCAGGCGTGCTCCCATCCAGCTCATCTGCACCAGTTCTTCCACAGTGAACAATGGAAGAAGAGCTACAGGAGTCACTCCTCAGCTCATCTCTCTGTCTTTGTGAGACCAGACTGGGCAACAACAGCAACACAGACACACCACAAGCAGCAAAGTGGTGGAGTAGTACGTGAGAATGTGTTCCACCTCCATCTTTTGTCAGGGGAAAAAAAAAAAAGAGGATTTCATCCTCCAGCAAGGAGTGCAAACTGAAAACCACTGTGCGTTACCCTTGTTCCCATGCCGCCCTCCCTCCCACCACTGGTTCCATGCAACCATGTACCCACTAGGGTATAGACATCTTTCATCTCCATGGCCCGACGGTGGAGAATGTCTCTGCGCAACACAATGAGGAGAAAGAGAAAGCCCAGCAGCATGTGGCCCACATTGCTAAGGATATTGTTGAAGGCACTGCAGGGAGAAAGAGGGTTTAAGACAAGAGCATCACAGAAGCAGGAAGGTGAACCCCAGGCCACAGTAAACTGAATTCATCTAGTTCCCCACCACCATCCTCCACTTCAGCAGCTGCCAAACACCTGCCAGTTTTACACAATGGAGGACAATTGCAGGCTGAGTACTTCTTCATCCGCTTCAACTGATTTAACACTTTCTCTGTGAGATTCCCAACTCTGGATTCTCTTTGCATTCCAATGTTATAGTAGAAAAATGCTGCACTGAAAGGACTATTCTGAATTGCTTTTCAGAGCTGCTTCTCTTTGAATACATGCAAAAGCATCCAAAGAGTACATAAGCCCACTACTGGTGGCAAGCAGTTTTGCTGGGGCAAACCTGGTGCCACATAGGCCTGGATGCACATCTTACTGCAACAGAAAGCCACTGCTGAGCTCAACTGAAAGCTCGGGGAGACTCTGCTCAGAGCCCTAAACTCTCAGTATTCTTTTCAGTGTGGTTGCTGTGAACCCAGTAAGGAAAAAACCCTGCCTAGGCACAGCATGAGGCACAAGGCAATAATGCAGTGACTGCAGGACTCACCTCAGCACCCCAAGTGGATGAGCACACAGAAAGTTGTAGTAGCAGATGTCCTGATTGCCTGTCACATTCACTACCTGGACAGAGTGGAGATGGGAGAGCTGATGTTAGCGAATCCTCTCTGTTTGAATGTCACAGTGCATGCACTGTGTTTAGACAAGTTTGATGTGCCATACTGCAGATACAGCACCTGAGGGCTGCAACTCTGCAGGCACTACAGCCTGCAAACAGCTTTTCAGAAACCACTGCAGCTTAGAGCCCACAGGGTCCTGAAAAGCAGCAAAGCTAGCAACAGCAGCTTAGGGTGCTTCAAACAGGACATGTGGCTGAGCCCTTGACTGCTTTGAAAGTCAGCTGGTCTTTTTGTTCTCTTTGCCTAGTTTAAGTGCTCAGGGCAGAGCAGGGACCACTTGCCACTGTTCCAGAAGAAAGTCAATGTGTAGAAGTGAAATCGGTTTGGAAGGATGGAAAGATGTATGTAGGGACCTGGAGGCAGCCCAGCAGTAGGACTGCCATAAGGGAGTACTGACATCTGAAAATGAAGATTTTATGAGTAAGAGCCAAGATGTTGCCACAGGCCACAGACCTGGCAGCACTCCTTACAGAAAACATACTTTGAGTTTGCATCCTGCAACAAAACAACACGGGTGAAAAGTAGGTCTGCTTGCAAATCTCTGAGTAACAGCTCAGGGCTATGGAAAACAAAACAGAAAAGAACACTCATATAATAGCAAACTGCGTTTGCTTTCAGCAGATCCCCAGAGAGGATAGCAGGTTCCTCCTGACTGCAAAATAAAACAGGCCCCAAATGAGGATTAGGAAAACAGAGGAGAGGGAATCTGCAGTCTCTGCTTTCCAGGCAGAAGCAGCAGAAACAAGCTCAGAAAGCTGAGCCAAGCTAGCAGAGTGATCAGAATCTGGTACAGAGAACAGCTAAAGTAATCTGCCCTTCAGAGACACAGCAGGATCCCCAAGTCATCCCGATTTTACTGCAACTGTCATTCCTGTTCCAGAGTAGGTTCAAAGGCAAGATGACACCAAATGCTGGTGACAGCCACAGGTTGACGCACCGTCTGGTAGGTGATGACAAGCTGGATGACTGGCAGGGCATAAAACACTGCAATGGTGATGATGTTCCTGTAGAGAGAAGGTAAGAGCAGCAGTTACAGCATTATTAGCACACACCCATCTCAGAGCCTTACAGTGCAAGTGGAGAAGTTTGTACACCCTGTTGCCTAAGGGCATACACCCTTCTCTCCCAGCCGCAGCTTTATAGCAGCTCAGATTACGATCCTCCTGAAGTAGAAGAAAAATGCACTTATGCAAACAGGAGGCAAATAGCAAGAACACAAGAAGAGTCAGGATGCTAACCACAAGCTTTTATATTTGAGTAGCCAAAAAAAAGAAAATTATTTGTGTCGGAAGGACCTTAAAGATAACCTCATTCCATACCCTTTGCCAGAGGCAGGGACATCTCCTTCTAGATCAGGCCGCCCAAGGCCCCATTCATCCTGGCCCTGAACACCTCCAGAGATGGAGCATCCACAGCTTCTCTGGGCAACCTGTGCCAGTGCCTCACCACCCTCTGAGTTAAGAGCTTCTACCCAGTGTCTAATCTAAACTTAAATCTACCCTTAGTACAAAGGGTAACTGTTTTAAACTATCACTACACTCCTGACAGAGCCCCTCTCCAGCTTTCCTGCAGTCCTCCTTTAGGTACTAGGAGGCCACAATAAAGTCTCCCTGGACTCCTGCTTCTTCGCACTGAACACCAACCTCTTTTGCTCCAGCCCTCTGACCACCTTCATGGCCCTTCTCTGGACCAACTCAAACAGATTCAGAGTCACATTTCTTGTGCTGGGAACCCCTCCCTGCAATACTCCAGCTGAGGTGTCACTAGAGCAGAGTAGAGGAGGACAATCATCTTCCTCAAACTGCTGTCCACACTTAAATTCCTCCTTCCCCAGTATGTTTCAGCACACTGCTTGTTACCACACTTTAAAAAGCTAATGAAAACCAGTAACTATTGCCAGGATCACATATGTATCAGCCCACAAATATCCTCATTTGAGGTACGTGGGATCTGCAGTGACTGCTTAGAACAGAGTGTAACAGGACAGCTGAAAGAATATCCTTCAAACTAAACTGTGGTTCAAAAGAAGAGCATGTGGACATCGCTAGAGAGCTTACAACTAGAGACTAGGTCCCAAGATCAGGCCTTACCAGTTTGTCTTCTTACCAAAAATAGATTTTGTATTTTTTGCTGACAATTCTTCTGTCCTTCCTGGACAAGTCTGACAGATACAGGAACACCTAAAACATTAATGGGAAAAGAAAGAGGGAAGAAAACAAACAAACAATAAAAAACACCAGAAAAGAACTAGTGAAAAAGCCAGGAGAAAAATCTCAATGTACTTATAAGACATGCATCTTGAGTCACTACTCCTACTGAATATCCAGTTACCATTGCACATAATTTTCTCCCTAGGCTGTCCCACCTCCTTATACTATCTTGGACACACTTGGATTCCTCCTCCTTTCTCAACTGTTTCTAACACATTCTGATTTTCCACATGAAGTCACTCACTTCAGCAGTATGCTTAGCACATCAGGAAAACTTCTTAGACTCTGAAAGAACACTAAGAAGCACATTCATCTCTATTAGATGAAATCCAGCGGAGCTAAGTGGAAAGTTAAAACCCACAGAGAGTGACTGGTGTTGGTCCTGGCCATGTGCCAGCCATACCTTTGTGCGGATGACATTTTTGTCACTTTCAATCTCTGGCATGGTGTCGAAGTCGCTCTCTTCCTCCACAGAGCTGTCTGTGTCAGAGCCTCCTGGTGGCCCATGCTCAGGGGAAGAAAACTGCCGTCCACCACTGGAGCTAGACTCATCTGGAGCAGGGCAAGAAGAAGGAAAAAAACAAACAAAACAGGCAGGGTAAAGGCTAAATCCCTCCAAACACAATAAGAAAGGTGCCCAGATATCAGCAACAATACACTGGGAAAAGCTGATATGGTCATTTCAAGGAAGAAACTTCTTCCTAGTCACAAACCACACAGTTTTGCTCTACTACTTTTCATCTCTAGCGTTTTCTGCTCTTTACTGGCCTCGGCTCTGAAAACCAGAAGTCTGAGACCAGCCATACAGCTCTAGAAAAAGCAGCAGGCTGTTCAGAGATCAGGAACACACTGACCTAGTTAATCTCCAGATTTTACATAAGCTTTAGGTCTCAGCCTTTCTAAACATACTGTAGAACAAAGACAAAAAAGGAAGAAAGTTGAATTTTCACAGGAAGCAAAGCATCAGCTTTACTCCCACTGCACACACAGTATTGGTCACCTGCAGGCTAGAGGGATATACTCACATTTCCAACTCGTTGGCTGAGCTTCCAGCCACTCCTTGCCCAGACTAGAATGAGCAGAACACAATCTTCCTCCTCATCTCCCAAATGCTTTTAAAGCATTTCAGGGGTTGAGGGAAGAGAAAATTAACCCTCAACTCTTTTCCATGACTTAGTTCCTCCTGAATTTTTCCCCAAACCCCATGAAGCTTCAGTTTTGTGTTTCTTCATTGAGTGTTCAGAGACATCCCACCTTCACAGCCCAATATCTGGGTCCCCAAGCTGTCAAATCCAAAAGATTACAACTCAAAAATCCACAGCATTGAACTGTTCAATACCAGTCCCTCCACAGTAGGGGAAATAGTTCCAAGGAGACTAAGAAATACTCTGGCAAAGGAAGGGATTTACCATCATCCCAGATTAGCAGGGATTTTTTTTTCCGCCCCCTCTTCTGCCAATGCAGAGTTCACCTATTAAACAGCATGATATTATCTCCCTGCTAATGAAAACGCTGGACCACAAGGAACTCTTGTCACTGTCCTGTCTACCTGCACACAAGCATTAAGCCTTCCAGTGAAGAAGCATGCTTGGGTCTAAAAACAGGCTCCATGAACTCATTACCAGGTCTGAGAAACTTGCTTGGAAGAAACCTTTCTCAAGTCCCTAGTCAGCCTGCCTGAAGCAGGACTACCATCAACACTTGTCTGATGACTGTGGCTTTGTCTAGCTGAGTCTCAGTGATGGAGTCTCTCTGAAAAGCTATTCCAGATATCTGCCATTTTTTGGTGGACATTTCCCTACCTTTTCCCCTACTCTTGAAGTGCAAAATCCCCAAACTGCTTCCTCCCGTGCCACCCATTTTAAAACACTTGCAAGCAGCTACTGAAGTAGCTTGTAACTTTATTCCCTTCTGGCCTTAAAGCACCAAATAATTGCAAATCTGTGCCTTCCCCTGTCCCAGACAGGGCCCTCCCTCTGTCTCCAGTTCTAGAAGACACAGTACCAATAGCACCATAGCTGCTTCCTTCAGGTGTGCTGGCTGTGATGGGATGCGAAGATGTCATAATCCCAGATCCTGCAACAGAAACAGACCCAGAAGAGCCAGTTAGCTTCACTGTAGTGCTTCAAAACATCTCTTAGGTGAACGCAAATAATTTGAAGAGCTCGAGAGGCTTGGAAAAAGCAGCATTTCTCCAAGCAGACTACACTGTCTCCCTCTAGAGTACACCATATGAAGGGGAAACCCTTACTTTGCAATATGAAAGACTCATTTCTTCCAGTCTCCTCCCAGAGACTGTCAGTCTGATTCACAAAAGCATAAGTATCCAGCACACAGCAGAGATCACATTACAGGGCTGCAAAACTTGGCAGATTATACAGCAAGTCCCATGGTATTCAGAGCACCCTTACGAGTTTCCTATTCTTCTCTTCCTTGTGTATTGGCCTACTCAAGTAACATTACCTCCAGTTAGACCTGCAAAAATCAGTCTTTGGCAAGACAGCTGCTACACAGTTTTAACTGAGTAAGGAGAAAGAAAAATGTTCCACGCTAAAAGTGCTTGTGATCTTGTGTTGGTGACAAGAGAAACATGTCTTTGAGGACTGACAAATCTCCACCTCCCTCCCACACACCTGAAGCCAGACAGGTTACACTGGGACTTCTCTCTCTTGGCCCTACACTCCTTTTTGTCTGGTGCCTGTTTGATCCTTGTGACAGGGCTTAGCTGCTGAATTAACAGCAAACAGTACAAACACAGCATGCTGAACACCCTCACACAGGGATCAAACCTCTCTCTTTCCAGAAGGAAAGGAGCAAGAGCAGTGACAACAGGACTGCACCTTCCTCTGGTGGTAAGCAGCAAGACTGGACCTGTTCCTTGTAAAGCGTCACAACAGCATTGTGCCAGTCAGCAGCAAAGTGGTACAGGACACAGCTCAGTTTTAAATTACTGCAGCCTTCCTCAGCCTGGCATTCCCAAACCATGTCTCCAGCTTCCTAGTATCTGACTTCTTCTACACTGACAGGCACATCAGACTCCTCTCTCCAGGTGCCAGCTCCAGGCACTTCTGTAACATCTCACATGGGTTTTCATAACACTTCAATTAACAACATAACAAATTAGCCCCAAAACCTGCTGCTGCTCAAGCCTTATTCCTCAGCAGGTGAGCTCCCACGCAGCAATGACATTAAAGTTTTAAGTCTAAATCACTCCTTTCCTTCAGCACGTTTTCTGCTCATTGTGCTGAGGGCAAGCACTTGATCACCATTTCAACTTTTTTTTAATCAATGCAACAAACAGCTAAGAGGATCATCTAAAGTGGGCAATGTGGCACAGACTAAGCACCCAAGAAAACAATAGGATATGCTGCAGTCACCCCACAATACATCCATTCACTTCTGAGCTGGGACATACTCATTGGAGGCAAAAGAAGGTATACCTTCTGCTCCTATTCTGCTGTGCAACACTCCATCTCTTGCAACACAGCTACCCTGCTGCTTTGAAGTCATTTCGAAATACAGATTACTGGGAAGAGTGCAAGAAAAGCATTTTTCCAGTGTTCACAGCGCTGAGACACATGCAAACTTCCTACTCTGATCATTCCTGTTCCACAAAGATGCTCCATTCTTACACTGGAGCAAGCTTTTTCCTCTCAAATGATGCATCAATCTTCTCTCCTGAATATCTCAGAATGGCTTGGTTTGGAAGGGACCTCAAAGCTCACAGAGTTCTAAACCCCAGCCATGGGCAGGGTCGCCACCCACTAAATCAGGCTGCCCAGCACCTACCCAACCTGGCATTGACTACCTCCTGTATGGAGGCATCCACAACTTCTCTGGACAACTCATTCCAGTGCCTCGCTGCTCTCTCAGTGAAAAAGTTTCCCCCTGACATCAATCTCCCAATAAAAGACCCGAATCTGGACACAGCAAGCACACCAGGGAGAAAATGCAGCCTGCCGTGTCCCTGCCAGTCACTTCAGACTCCACTCACCCTGTAATTTCAGTCCCACTTCCCAGAAGGAAAGTGAGTCAGCAAAGTAAATGCAGCACACTAGGTGCGGTTCCTCCAGCTATTGTCTCCATCTGGTAGTGATGATGGGGAAGGAGACAGAAGGTATCTCACCAAATTAAAAAAAAATAAAAAAGTTAACCACAAATGCCAGGCATTGGACTGGTGGCAGGAGCAAAAGGGACACACTGAGTCCCAGAGTATTCAAAGACATTAGGTAGATTAAGAATTCTCAGTTTCTTGGTGGGGGAAGAAAAAGGAAAAGGGACTGATGGAAAAGACAGGAACTAGGGCTACCATGGAGGAAAATGAATTCCAGTGGTTGGAAGAGAAGAAAATATAGAGCAAGCCAGCATGTCATGGACGACCTGAAGGACAGGGCAAATATGAGTTATCAGTCTACATGCATCAGTTAGACATGCTCTGAAAGGACACAGCTGAGAAAGAAAGAGCTTCCCCAGACTCCTCAGCAAATGCCCTTCACGCTGTTCCATGGCCCCAAGACCTGCTGTTGTGTCACAACAGGATCCATCCCCATGACATTCAAATGTTTTTAAAGCACTAATGCTAAGTAATGCTAAGTAGAAGATACGGGAGACTGAAGAAGCTTCAAGCTCTTGCTGCCAGATCATAAAGTCCTTCCATTCCCCAGGAGAGAAGTACAAGTGTTGATGCTTCTTTACCTCCAGACTTTGAATACTTTGAACTATTTTTAAGGCACAAAATATTTAAACAAAATGAAACAACCGGCCTCCCACACCTTGCCAGGAAGCAGAAGCCCCTAGTGCCCCCCATCCACATGACAGAAATTACCATCTTTCACCAGCAGCCTCTCAGATGCAGCCATGGTTTTGCAACACAGAAATCCACAGGATGTAGAAATGTGGGTGCAGCATAAAGCAAACAGAATCCAATACCAAAGTAAATAACACAGACAACACTAACAGTATTAATCATTCATTTACTGTTCTCTGCAAATCCCAATTAAAAACAAATTTAAATGAAAAAGTGAAGAGAAAGAGAGACTCTATACTTATTCCAGGCAGAGGAAATCCTAAGGAATAAGAGCTGGGGAAAAAACAAACAAACAAAAAAACACCAGAAAAGCAGAAATTGAAGTGCAAGTATCCAGACCATTATTTGGTGCAGCCTGCTTCAAATGACTTTCCTTGTAAGGGCAGAGAGGAATCTAATATCTCAGCAGCACCAGAGATTGTATGGTACATGACCAAGGAAGGAAGAAGAGTTGAAAGGAGAAAATACTTGACAGACTGCCTGTTTCTTGCTATGCCTAAGATCTATCTTGCTCACCTAACACAGAAAAGAGAGCTTACCATTCTCAGGACTCAATCTCTCAGCTGAAGCCTTCCTCCAAACCCTGAAAATAAGCAGACAGCACTCATGAGACAGGCAACAAATGCCATTGCCAGTCAGCCAGATTATCAGGATCATCAGCCAAAATGGTGTAAGCATTAAAACCAGAGGATAACAACAAAAACCCAAAAAAGAAGAAGAAAAAAGCAAAGACTAGACTAGACATGATTGCCATGACTGCTCACTGTCTAACTCTCCAAATTCTAAAGTAACAGAATTTTCCTTCTTTGGATATGCACCACAGGTAGGACAATTAGCTACAGGATCACTTCATCCTACACTGTTCACTATACTGAGAGAGACTCTCAGGCCACCTTCCCAAACCCAACTGTCCCACTCAAGGGACTGAACACATGAGAAACCACTGAAGTGAAAGGTGGCAGGAGCTAGAGCCATGCTTGATGTTGAAAAAATCAACACCATCTCTTTCAGCACAGATTGCCAAGATGCAGAAGGCAAGAAAGAAAAAAAAAATTACTTGCAGTAAGGAAAAAAAACCAACAAAAGTATGCATGTGTGCATGCACAAGCACATACACACCACTTCACTGAACTGCTGCAATGCAAAGTTAATTGAAGCAAAGTTTAGCCAAATATTCCATCTTGAATTTTTTTTCCCAAAACACAATACTTTTTAAGATCCCTTCTTTGAAGCAGTTGAAAACCTCTGCCATTCTGATTCTGAACATCTCCCTGAAAAATCAGTTCACACAAAACCAACCTGCTATTTGCCAAAGGCTTTTCTTAGCTCTTCTCACATCAACCTTTGTCCAGAAGGCCAGGGAAAAAGGTAGAAGAGATTCCCTCCCTCTTGAGCCTCCACGCTTTGGATGAAGGATTTGTTTAACTGCTAATACTCTCTACACAGGCAGCTGTGGCTGATCCCCAAAAACTCCACCATAATCCTCAACCTCAAGAGCACCTGCAGTTCCACAAAAATTTATCATCTGCTACTGGTTACTTCACCTGCAGGGGCAAATCTTACTTCCCAAGTGGGTTGCTGTCCCCTTTCTGCTCCTCTAGTCTAGATTTCATTGCAAGCAAACTTCAAGGTCACCACAAGCAAGTAACAATGGCTGGAATAGCCAGGAAGAGTTTTACTCTTCCCCCACTCCCAGGAGCAACCTGTCATGGCAGCTGTTCAGCTCAGTTATGGATATTCACAACAAAATTCCACAACAAAAGCCTAGGCATCAAGCTCTGGGACAGGGTATGCAGGTCAGGCAGGAAACTTTGAGACTCCAAGGCCACATTTTGGTCATTAACGCCTTTTAGTACTCAGTTCAGCATTTCAGAAAGTGCTCTGGTTCCCCAACGCCCTGGCACCTCTGAGGATAAAAAGAAACAAAAAGGCTGCTCTTGTAAATAGCCTTGACTTACCTGATATAGTGTATAAAAGCAACAACCACTGAGCCCACGTAAAAAGAGAGGAAGCTCAGGAAGCTGAACAACATGGCCTGAATGTAAACAGACTCTGAGGAAAGAGGAGGCAGCAGTTAGTTCACAGAGCAGGGACAGCCCTTCGCAGAGTCTGTGATCCTGCCCTAGTCTTCCCAACACCACTTGGTGGCAACGTGCAGGCCAAAGAGTAATTAAGACCCATCTGCTTTCTTCAAGAGGAGGTGCAAAAACCTTTTGCAAGGTTTGCCTCCAATTTCTCTGTCCCTCGTGTAGCTAGTGTGTCTATAACACAGAAGATCTTTTCAGGAGCTGAGATCTCTAAGTTAGCAACAGTTTCAGCTCCTCTGCTGGTGCTCTCTGCACCAACCCACCACTGGGCTGCCACCCAAGCCACATCCTCCTCCACAGAAGTGCCAGGTCCCCACCATAGAGCTGCAAAGAAATACTAACTTTTAATAGACGGCACAATTGTCACTTGAAGGTTCTTTGTCCGCTGTAGGTTCCAAGTACGGTTGACATTTCCTGTGAGATGCAAAGGTACAGTAAACAAAGACAATCAAGCCTTAAAGATCTCTGGCCCTGATCTCAGTTCTCTGTATTTGCAAAAACACCAGGGTCTGGCTTTTCAGTAAAAGCTTTGCATGGTTTTGCACCTTCCCCAGACTTGCCAGCTTTTTCCACGTTTTACCCCCCCTACTCCCTCCATCCACAACTTATTTTTCATACTAAAAAAACATGGTTGAGCTTTCCATAAGTTGCTCAAGTCTGAATGCTTAAATTCAAAAGTGCATCTCTTCTGCTCTTTGACTAGTTCCCAAAGAGCAGTTTCTCTCATTAAAGTAGCTCACATGCCATTTTTGCCTTGGACAAAAGGCTACAGGCAACACAGTTGTGAACAGGGAGCTGCTTCTTGTCCTTCAGCAGAGCTCAGCACACTCCACCAGTAGAGTTCTGCTGACAGCTTAGAATAAGAAAAAGACATCTGAAAAGTGACAGTTTGGGGAATAGTGTGTGGTGGTAGAATTGCAGGAGCCCAGAATATCTGTTGTCTGTCAGTTTGCTTTTTCAGAAGGAAGGAAACTACCAGGCTTTGAGGACAGGAAAGTCCCTGACCTAAAAAATATATATATAAAAATAAAACTCCAGCTTCTTGTGAGGACAGCTGTGCAACCACTCCAGTTTCAGCCATCACAAGAGTAACAGTGACCACAGGCAAGGAGGTGAATACATTTATCTTCTGCCTGGAGAAGGCACTAGAATCAATCTCTCAAAATTATTTCAACAAAATTATAACTATTTCCTGCTGCCAGAGGTATAGAGCTGCCACAGATTTCAAGATAGTAGTGGGAGTAAACGCCTTCTGCAAGACTGTTATCTGGGCTTCCATGCAGGCAGGAGAACATAAAAAAAAAAAAAAAACAGTGGGCAGGGGGAAGGAAGGAGAAGAACAAGAAAAAAAGCCATGACTAGCACTGCCTAGGTACCTCCATACCTTCCAAGATATTAGCGACTGTAACAATTGGACAGATTAACGCAGTGGAAGGGTGAAACGGGAATATAACAGCAAGGGGACCAGCACAGAAAGGATGGTATTTTACAGGAAAAGTAAATGCAATCACCCATCTCCAAAGACCTAAGCTCACAGAAAGGACTCCACAGGGGACAGATCTCCACACTGAGATCCTTCCATGGTGCCAGTCAGCCCTTAAATGGGGTCTAAGTGCAGCCAGGCTCCACTCCTTCCAGTCACACAGGGGAATTGCTTTCACCTGCGCTCCTAGGGATGACAGTCCTTTCCCCAGGTGATCAATCAGTGGTTCAGGCTGTGACTCAACAGCTCCCATACAGTGACCCCTCACAAAAATGCATAATCCCAGCAAGTCAAGTGCTGTACAATATGCAGACATTCCCTGCATGATAAAGACTTGTCAAGCTGCCTGTCAGCGTGTTTTTATTTCATCCTTCCTCACAGTTATCTGGATAGAGCTACCTGGTCAACCTGCACCCTCCCACAGTAAGGTTCCAAAGGTTTCCTGCTGCTCCATAACCCAGACAGACCAACAAAATCTGTCTCCCAGCACAACTTACCATGGATAGAGGAAGGCACAGAACCCCCACAGGCATAATCCTCTGGCTTGATGACAAACACAACAAAGAACTGCTCACCTGGAAAGTCTTTTCTCTGCACAGAGAAGACAAATCCATGAGAAGTGAAGAAGCCTCTCCCTCTGTACAATGCAGAGGTGGTGCTCCAAAAAGCAAGAGGTCAGGTTTTAATTGCTACACATACAGCAGCTCTACAGAGACCTGCCTGGTCTGAACAGAGACTGGTTTCTTGAGATGCTCACCTCATCCTTGATGACAAGCTGAGTTCACCTGTATTCAGTACAAGCAGTGGCCCAATGTAAGCAAACCAATGTTAATGCATTTCTTTTAATTAGTGGAAACAATCTACTGAAGCTTTGCTTATTAAAAGGCCATATCATCACTACTCAGTGGAAAAGACAAAGCTTCAACAGAAGATCCTTGATCATGGAGGTTGCAGCCATGCTGACCAATGGTCCCAACACCTAAGATGTCTACCCAACCAATCATAAGCAAAGTTTCATAATCTGGAGAAAATCTCTTCTTTAAAAAAAAGTAAATTAAAAAAAAAAAAAAAAGAGAGAGAGAGAACAGGACAAGACACTGAAAAGCATCACTGGGACAAAAAATATACATATATTAAAAAAAAAAAAAAAATCAGCCTCACCTGCACCGTTATGGCTGCCTGCTTTGTCATAGACTGGTAAACACCATTGAATTCCACATTATGGTCCAAATCATACACTGGGCACTGAAACAGACACAACTAAGGGTCAAGCTAAGCGTCAAGATAGGCACATAGGTGGATATGAGGTGACAAAAAGAACAGGTCAGCCAGGACTCATTCAGGAGTTAGAAAGGCTGCTCTGAAGACACCATTTGCTTGCACTCTTTCATCATCCTTACAGGAGAGCTGCAATTTAATCCTGATCAATCACTCTGCCATTCCCACAGAGCAATTTGTTAACTCAACTGTACATTACGTGCATTGCATGCTCTGTGGTCTGCACCATTTGCAGAGTGCTTGTTCTCATTTCAATCGTTTTCACTATAGCTCTTAGTTCTGTACCAGCCAGACTAAGAAAATCACCTGCTACTGTTTCCTCCTCTGCCCTTCTACCACTAAAGTACAGAAAAGTACAGCAGGAGTTGATGTTAGCCATTTATCTCCTAACTACAGGTCTTAAAGGCATATGCTGGGACAACAGAGCTGGTAGCCAGGGCATTTTGCACTTCTCACTGTTTTGCTCCTCCTTACATCATTCAGGGAGATAGGAAGTGAGGAGAAATGGGGGGGCTACTTCCCAGCTGTGAGCTACAACCAACCTCCCAGGAAGGGTACAGCTGTTACCCCCTTTCTAGGAAAGAGAACAAACAATTGTGAGAGAGAATAAGATGAAATGGAAAGGAGGATAGACCTCATGGCTAGAAATTGGAAGTCCTCCATGCTGTCTTGAGCAGGGAGAGAATTAAGGGAACAGCACTGTCTTCTTCCTTCGCTGCCAGCATCCCATCCAGTGTCACCCCACAGAGAAACAGATGTGTGGGCTGTTAAGCCTCACGAAAAGAGCATGATAACAAGTGCTCTGTGGACAGGCTGCAAAGGTACAGCTTATTCACTTATTTGCAATAAATATTTCAGGATGAGCTGCTAGAACTCAGTATCTGTCTTTGCCTCCTTCCCACAGGATTTTCACTCCTCCTTCAGAAACCACAATCATCACAGAAGGGCAAAGCCTTCCATAGGGTTTTTCCTCTCTGATGGGGCACAGAACTTCTCACTGATGGGAGCAGAGCTAGGCAGACAGCTCTTCGCCCTCCCCCTCCTCAGACTTACCACAATATCCTGAACAGAGACAACTGAGCATGGGTAGACTGCATCAGACACCACTTTAATGATGACTGAATCAACATCTTGAGGAAACTTGTACAGAAAATACTGAGGAGGAAACAGAATACTGAGAGTTACAGTCCAGAAATGACCCCTGCCAGTAGCTTCAAAGCTTCCCTAAGGCAAATCCATGGCCACATCTCTGCTTTGGGTTGGATGTAGCACGCTTGAACAAAAATTCAGATTTCAAATATTAGCACCTGATACTACAGAAGAGCAGATTAAACAGATACAGATAATTCTTATCTCCCTTTGGAGCATACCATTAATCACAGACATCTTCAACATGCAAGATGCAGCATAGCCTACAGACCCCTTAAGCTTTTTTCCACCTGATCAAGTTAAAGCAACTTCATTTTTATAGCCTGTTCCTTTCTACATCACAAAGAGCAATTTGCAGATGTTTCTATACTACTGTCTGGACTTTACATATGGAACATATCATGGAGTTCTATCTCAGATGGGTTGCCTCAAAGAGTGACGATGGAAAGTATTAAGTCAAACAGCTGAACTCAGTCAAGACTCCCATAAGTAAATGCTTGATACAAGACTACAGGATTTTGGTTTGTCTGGCTGGATGGTTTCAAGTGCAGCTGGGAAGGCAACAGAAGAGTTCTCTACTCACTTCAGCTTGGAAAATAATTCAGCTATAGCTCTGAAAAAAATTCAAGAGAGAATAGCATCTGGAAATATTCTTACTTTTCCTTCAGGCAGGGAATGCATGCTTACAAGCTTTGATCAGGTCCACAGGACAATCTTGTTGCATCAGGAGATGCCTTTCTTCCCCAGTCCCTGCAGGGGCCTTTTCAAATTTGGGCAAAAAATGTCCCAGGGAACATGGCTATTTGCAAATTTACCCAATAAAATACAATAACTGCTGGAGAATCAGAGTTTCATTGCTCACATCAGTGGGCAGGCTTTCTGCAAGGGCTCCTACTGTCTTGCCCTGAGAGCTCAGTCTCACAGGCATGACGACCTCAAGGGCCTGATGGGGTATCTCATGGGGGATGCAAGGCAGATAACTGTCAGCAACTACCTTCCCATCCTTCCTTATGGTCACTTGCAGTTGCAAGATCTGTTACTTCTGCAGCCAAGGCATGCACAGCCTACAGGGAAGGGAGCTACTGTGGCCAGGTAGCTCCTATCATGTAATAGGCATTGCCACTTGGCAAAGACCCTTTATGTAATACAAAACTGGATTATATAAAGCAGAATTTCCCTGCTCCCTTCCCAGGAAGTAAGAAGGGACTGCAAGGATAGTGGTAAGTCAGAAATCATTCAAGCTTTCCCTAGTTTGTCTATTTCTACTAAAGCATTTATTCCCACCACCGTACTCCAAGCACTGCTAAAGGAGCTCTGGCACTGAGATCACAAGTCCTCACAAAATGAAATAAGATTCCTTGAGCAGACAACAGTTTATCTTTGCGAAGCAACTATGCTAAATCCTAGGTTAGATCCTCAATACTCAGCATTCAAGTTACAAAATGTTAATTTAAAAGAGATTTTATAAAAGAACCAGTATTCTCTACATCTCTACAGAATAAAATGCTGTATTCATAGGCCACACAACATAAGATATTTGAGAACAGATTAACTGGGATGCTTGATAATAGGAGACTTAAAAATAAGTGGCATTACTACCAGTGATTGCAACAGCAAAAACAGAGTACCAGATAGTCTGGGTAAATTACATAACCTCCCATCTCTGCAACCTCCTGTATAACTATAGCTACTGTCAACAGCATTTTCATTCAACGGAGGACATGTACTTTCTGCAGGGCATTAAACAAGGTTGTTTAGCTGAATGTGCTGTAAATGTGAGCTTTCTCTACTGAGCTAATAACCAGATTTATCAGCCACTTCATTTACCACCTCACATCTTGACTTGCTACCCTGAACAAGAAATAGCACTTTGAGCTCCGCTGTACCTTTACAGCAAATTTGTTTTTTTCTGATGAAGGATTGCATCTTAACAAGTCCTGCCAGAGCAACTGAACCACTGCTGCCTGGAATTAAACATTAGTGCACACCATCTCACTTCCCAAGAAAGCACAGTAGGCCTATGGTCTCTGGAATTTCCTGAACTACAGATACCATTCATTTGCTCTCATCATAGTTCTTAGTTCACTTAATGGTTTTGCAAGAGGACCCAAACATGCTGCTACCTCTTCACCATGTCCACAGAAACAGTTCAATAGGAAGGAAACTCCCCTGCATCCTAGGAGGGAAAGAACCTAGTCTGATAAGGCTTTCATCATCTCTAACAAAGGATGATGTGAATCATTTAGATATGGAAAGACATAAGAAACACTAAGCAAGACTCCTTACCTGGGGCTGGGAAGGGCTGGCAGTGAAGTTAAATGGCTTGTTGGTCCTAAAAAAGAAATACCAGCATATTTCAGAGATGGAAAGTAACACAGAGAACCTTTAGAGTAAGGAAGGGAAGGTTAGGTAGAAGGACCAAATCCCTGTATGACAGATACATGAAGCAATTACACTTGTATTCATACATCCCAGCTTACTCGAGTTGGAAGCTCTCAAGTCTGGTCACTAGCAGTTCATATGCAATGTTAAATGGTGCCATAGAAGCAACATCCACAAATATGATCTGGTCAGATGGTCCTGTCTCAGGTGCTGGCTCAGACGGACAGAGAGTCCGACTCACTTCTTGGTAATTGTAGGTCCTCTGATAGCTGTAACAGCCAGGAGAAGGAGGGAGGGATGGAAAGCAAGAGTCAGCAGTTAAGACATTGCTTCATTGTACTGCAAATGATATGATTTTTCCCTGCTTGCATAAATTAAATACAGGTCTTAGCCTTTCAGCTTGTTCTGTCTTTCATTCAAACTCCACCTCTGTTGCCTTTTGTGGTCTGCACATAGGACTGGCCACTCTCAGTATCTTACTTTCCCCAAGACTGCCTGTGCCATCTGCTGGTTTAGCATTTCTGCCACTTGCTGGGTTCACAAAGAACACCCCAAGAGAGATGTTGTTGTAACTATTCCCTAAATCAGACAAGACGCTGCAGACTTCCTGCTACTTAGTGCCTGTATTTCGCTTTCAGGCTGAAGCTTTACATCTCACATGGTCTAAGGTGCCCTCAGAGTTTCCATACTTACAGCCCCACTAGCACTGAGGTTGCTGAGGCAACACAAAAGGATCACAAAAACAAAGAAAATATCCCCAAAACAAATCACCAACCTCAACCGTGCATGAAAAACAGAGGAGAGACCACACTCCCCAAATGCACTGCAATCCAGTAGTTAGGGGGCTCTGACAGTTTTTTTTCCTCCAAGGCCTGGTCCAAACTAAAGAATAAGAACTACCTGCATTCAGCATAAGCAACTGTGGAAATAACAACAATGGCATTTGTAAACTCTTCTGAACAATGGCATAGGCAGATCCACAGCAGACATACTCCTGGTACTCTACATGTAGCTGAGAAACCAAAGCAGACTGCCAAATTAGAGGTTATATACCAAATTTCTGTGTTCAACTGACAGTGATCAATCATGGTTTGCAACCAAACTACTCCCACATGCAGCAAGAGCTAGCACCAAAAAGAGGCTGGTGCTGGATATAAACGGTAGCCCGACACATTACAAGGCAGAGGTCCTAGTACTCACAGGCCTCGAAAAATTAGTGGGACCTGCCATGACAGTACTCCCTTCTGCTGACGTACTACAAACAGGACAGGGTACTGGAGATTCTCCGAACTGCTGTTCACGTAGACACGCACTGCATCTACCTGTGAAAAGAGAGAGTACAGGTAGGTATCAGCAGATGCAAACAAAGACAGCTCCAAACCCAGGTGAGAAGAGTCCACCTCTTCCTCGGGGTGACCTAGATGCTGGCAACATCCACAGGGGAATGAGCAGTTTGCCACTGGCCCAGTTACTCAGAACCAGAAGTCACTTAAGAAGCACCTCATTGCTGCTGCTCTTATCAGGGTCCTGCCCCAGCCCACAGCTGACTTTCAGATAAGACACAGTGGACAAATGCAGCAAATAAGAGAAAAAGAGGCCTACTTACCTGATTAGGGTATATAACCAAAATAACTTCTGTTATAAAATTAAAGAAATACCCAAGGCTATAACTAGAGTTTCCTTGCTTGAACTCTTACATTCCCAACCTCAATCAACAGTACTGGGGAAGTCACAAAGATGACTTCATAATGAATTCAAAAACAATGATGAAAAAAGCAGGTTAGGATTACTGTAAACAACACTGAGATGACATTACTCCTATTTTATTAACTGATGTAAATATGGGTAAGTGCCCTCAACAGGCCAAGAGAAGCTGCCTGGGTTTCTGAGCAAGATTTCTGGCATGGCCTACTGCACCAGCAACTGACATATTGCCTTCCACTCTCTAGCCACCACATGGCTGCAGATACGGGACAGCAGTGGAAAAGGCAGTCTTCACTTCACTATTTGCTTTGAGAAGTAAGCAAGCAGTCTGCATAGGCTCCGTTTTTATTTCAGAAGGAACATCTTGTTCAGCTTGCTCTCCAGTGCTGCATGCATTGGTCATGAAAACAAGGTATAAACTTGTATGGTTCATCAGAAGACACATCTTGATGAGACGTTATCAGTTGGTAAAAAGCGTATCAGGTAGATAATATCCACACATTTTAAACCCACCACAACTTGTCTAGTGACAATATTTTAACTTGTGAAGAGAAGGATTCATCAGATAACTTTCTGTTCTCCATACATAGGGAAATGCCACCTTCTGAAATGAACAGAGGTGGCCGGGCACAAGAAGGGCAGCTATGCTTACAATGAGGATGCTAGAAAGGTTCAGCGTAAGGGTTTTGCATATACTCTCAAGTCTGAAGGAAGAAAATTTCCTATTTATTCCTGTTTAGTGATTCTAAGATTGTGTGGGAGTTTTGTTTACTGGAATAAAATACTTCTTTCTTGAAAGCCATAATCATTATCAATTTTCCTGCCATCATCACCATATTTCAGCATCTATAGCAACCAACTCCTAAAATAATAAAACATCATCAGAGATCTTTTAATTAAAAAGCTTCTGAGATTGAAGGACATTGGACTCTTTTGCCTTTGCCTTACAGTTTTCTAAATCTTTGCAATACTCTTTTGCTGCACCTCTGAGCTTTTCCTTCTGTCCACAAGAACTACAGTTGCAACTTCATTTCCAAGTAAAGTGAATTTCACACAAGGGTGCTAAAATCAAGTGAAGAAAAACTACCACAAAGCAAGACTCACAGGTAACACTTGACGGGCCAACAAAATGGGCCACTGTCAGTTGGCACAACTGGAAGATCAGTCTGCAACTTCCTTGGTCTCTACCCTGCTCAGCCTGGGGAAGCAAGCCAGTTTGTGTCAGTATAACTGGGAACTCACATCAGACACCTGGAAAATAGTACTACGGTGTAATATGTCCTTAACCATCACAAACACATGAGAAACATTGGGAAATGGTCTTCTGCACTGACTTTAACAACATAGATTATGCTTATGCTACAGTTAATTGAGTTTAGTTCAGTTGTGTAACTGGAAAAATTTAACAGTTGAATCTCTACTTCCATATTCTCAATTTAAGAACTAAGTAGCTGTTTGAAATATAGTAGTATTAAGAACAGGGAGTACTACTTTCACACAGAAGTGAAGGTAACGTATGAGTAAGAATGTTGTTACTTCTCACCTCACACCTTCTCTCAGTAAACTAAGTACTTTCAATACTGATTCTAAAATAAAATGAGGTACATAAACCAATTTACTGGCTGTTTAGAAAATGTCAGCCAAAAGGAAAAAAAAGACTTCTTCTGAGGTGTCTACGGCATAAAGCTCTATCTTTGTCATTAGAAAGAATAGCTTTTGAGATCCATTAAAATATTTTGGGGATAATCCTATGACTTAGGCTCAAACCCCTTGGAAATCCCAGTTCTTCCCACTGTCACACCGCAGTGCAAATACTGAAAGGCACTTATTTTCAGTGATGCAATATTTCTCAACTTTCTTACATGATTTGGCTTGCACAGGTTAAGAATACACACTACCTGCATTTTGTCCTGTATAGTCTGATGAGCTGTGGCCATGTAACCAAATACTGTTCCATAATCAGAGAGGTACAGCAGTGCCAATGCAAGACTGAAGAACTAATTTAATATCAGTATTTCATAATTTGAGACCTTCACTAGACATTTGATGTGATCTTGAAATTCTGTTTGTCCAGTTTGTAGAATGCCTAGATATTAACAAGTGGTGGGAATACCGCACTAAGACACAGCCCTGAACATTTCTACATATGGTATAAAAAAAAAGTCTGTAAAATATTAAGAAACCAAACAAAGCAGGGCTCTCAGAGTCCTATCCAAAAAGGAAGGTATTTCTCCTCAAGCACAGTTTGCAGTGCATGTATATCTTCACCAGATACTTCTCTGTGTATCCCCATCAGATGTAGGGAACACTCTCTGCTTCACAGACAATCCAAGTATCACATAGGCTGGCAAGAGTGACCAGAGCATACCCCTTTTACCTAACTCATCTTTCATTCCAGACAGCCTAGAAATAAGTCTTGTTTCCACAGCCATAAACTAATTGTGGTTGAAAGGGATCTCTGGAGATCACGTAGTCCAACCTCTCAGCTCAAGTAGGTTTAGCTGGAGCTGGCTGCTCAGGACTCAGCAAGTTCTGGGTATCTCCACATATGGAGACTTCACAAAGTCCCAGGCAACTTGCTTGTGTCTCTGACCGTTCCCATTATAAAATAAATAACCTGGGCACTAGACCTAGTCTTCCAGATGTGAAAGCTATGCAGCTTTCTAACTGCCAAAAGTTGCTCTGTAGAGCATACTCTGTAATTAGAAGATAGAATCAGATCTGATAAGAGCTTCCTGGAAAAGCCCAACAGCAAAGCTTCTCGTCCAGTGACTTAATAGCAGTCCACTCACTTTTACCCTGATACCTTCCTCCTAACCTCAACATCTGTTACTGAGTCTAAGCATTTTAGTTTCCTGGGAAAAGAAAGCTAATTAAAACTATAGCTCCAGGTGTAATAATACAGCTGAAAAATATTTTAAACTGGATCCACATTGCAGTTCAAGCCTCTAATCCTCCTTGCAGGGCAACTGTAATGTCCCTGGGCATGAGTTCCTGTCCTTATATGCCCAGGGTTACACACTGCCTTCTCTTTGCTGTTGACACAGATTTCTCTCCTTACCCTGTAAGCAAGCACACTAAGCACAACCTTTTTTCAGGTCTCATGGCACTTCCAGGTTAGACATCCTATCAGTCTGAAGAGAGAGAATCCAAGGCTGAATCCAAGATGTTTACTTAACTAAGAATAATATTAATTCATTCTGTTAAGGACAGCCCTTCTGTTTTGGCAACAGCCATCCCAGATGCCTGCACCGCCTTCTCAGGCCACCAAAGGCTTTTTCAAGTTTTATCTTTCACCAACATCCAACTTCTGAAAGGCTTCTGATATTGCAATGGCACGCTATGTGCCCACAGCAGAAATCCCCATTTTAATGATGCAGAGGTTCAAGTGTGCAAAAAGAGGTAGAGGGCAACAGGCAGTGAGTTCAGAGCTGAATTGTGTATGAACTGAGATATTCAAAGCTTAAGGTCTGCTCACTGTACATTTTCTCCTGCATGACATTCAAAAGCATCAGGCCAAGAGAGACTGGGCTATAAACCTGCAGCTCACAGCTCAGTCACTCTCCTGCTGCAGAACTGCACAGCCAAGAAGCTACCTCAGCTGCAAGCACCTAGTGATGCATTTTCCACTCCAAGTTGCATCCACCAGACTCTTTTCAGAAGTTGTCCAACTATTCTTCCTTCCACATGACAGACCTGCAGCCCTCTGCTGGTCAGGACTCGAGCATCCCCCTCTCCCGTATTGACGCTCTGCTGATATTTCACCTTGAGGGAAACCAAGCCTACCCAGCCTCTTTTTTCAAATGCTGGCAGTCATCAAAGGTTCGGTCTTTGCAATCAGACCTGGAAGCAATTTTGCTTACATTTACGGTTGCATGAATTACTGATCTGAAGATTTTTTACAAAATTAGTGGAGCTGATCTCCCACAGATGATACTAGAGCTTTGGTGATTGGCCCTTTGAGGAGAAGAAAGAAGGTCAATTTCCTATGCAGAGATCCAGCAGTCAGATCCATCGTTCAGCTTTGCTCTCTCCATGTAACTAAGCCGAGCATACACCTCTGTTTTGCTCCTATTTCCATTTTCTTGCATTATTGCTAGCACTAAACTAGTGAGAAACAGGATTGCCAGGAGGCAGGATTCTCAGGACTCAATGTTCTTTAAAATCTAAACGTTTAATCTCACTTTTTACCCACGTGAAAATTGGTATATGCTATATAAAACAGTTTCCAAGCCCAGGACACAGTCTGCTCTCCCACTAAGTCTCAGGGATACAGCAGCAGCCCCAGCAGCGCAAAGCCTGACATAACACCTACTCCTCCAAAATGATGCAATACAGCAGATGGGATGTGTAGGTTTGGCCCACAGGTATAATAAGGTCCTAGTCAATGATTCCCTTGAGATCCCCCCCATCATTTATATCTAAGGCTGGGGATACCAAAGCAAAGAGCTCAGCAGAATTTAGGTACAATTATGAGGAAGCTTGGGAAAGTAGAGAAAGAATCAGCATTAAACTTCAATATTATGGCTTCTCTCATTTACTGTCAGCCACTGTCTGAGTCTGTGCTACAGAATGTAAAGAACCCTAACTAGCATCTTGAAAGAAGACATTTTGCTTGGCAGGTGAACTGTAACAAAAGCATCACAAGAGACAGGGATAACAATGTAGTACCTATGACCTGACATTTGCATTTTCAGGCCTTGTGCCAATTAATTGTCTTAAACATTTAGTCCACATTTTGCTTCTGGTTTCTATTGCCTGAGTATCTTCTGAATACAGATGATAAACACATTTGCATGCAACACATTTAAGAACCTTACCACTGAGCCAGTGCATTTGGCATTTGCCTCAAGGATATTATCTCCAGAAAAGCATTTTAGAAGAGTGGGAAAAAGGCAGGAAGGAAGGAAAACAAAGTGATTTATTAAGTTCAAATATTTAGCCTCCTTCTATACCTCTCCAAAGATCATTTATTTTCAAGAATTAGCAGTTCTGACACAAGAACCAACAAGGATCACTGCTTCTATTATATACATGTTTCTCTCAGGACACAGAAATAAGACTCTATGTATGTCAAAACAAGGAGAAATCCAGACAGAAAGCAGAAGTTTTGCCTCTTGCAGTAATAATTCCTCATCGCAGAACAAAAGACTGTGAGATTCCTCTGCATCCATCCCTTCTTACTTAGCACTGGTGAGGTGAAGCTTTGCATAGACAGCCACAGAATCACAGAATGGCTTGGATTGGAAGGGACCTTAAAACCTGACCATGCCACTAGCAGAGTTTTCACTCATTAGATCAGGCTGCCCAGAGCCCCATTTGAATCAGCCTTGAGCACCCCCAGGGACTGGGTAATGTTCCAGTGTCTCACCACCCTTTGAGTAAAAAAATTCCTTGCAATTTATAACCTCAATTTCCCCAATTTTAGTCTAAAGCCATTCTCCCTTGCCCTATCACTATCAGACATGCAAAAAATTGGTCTTCCTCCCATTTATAAGCTCCCTTCAAGTACTAAGAGGCTACAATGAGGTCTCATCAGAGCTTTCTCTCCTCCAAGCTTAACAAGTCCATCTGTCCTCCATCATACCACTGCTGAAGGACTTGCCTTAGGACCAGACATCCACTAGTACCACAGAAAAACAGTCACCTTTCCCTTCCCCACATACAAGCAAAGAGGCTGTCACAGTATTTCATTTATACTCTCCCAGGTAAAATCCACACCTCCTGCAGATGCCTGCAGTTGGTTCAAGGAGGAACAGGCCACGCTGCATCCTGAGAAATAACTTCACAGTGCTACCCTTTGCGCTGCAGACTTCCCTCCATGCATCCCTTCTCATTGCTGAGCCCCTGCCATGCACATCCCCATTTACCAATCAGATTAGCTGAAGTTCTGTTTCTCAGATGACTGTACATGAACTTTTTTTTCTTCCCCCCCTCCCGCCATCCTCTCAAGGTTTCAAGGTGGACAGAGCAGTTGGCTGAATAGAGACAAGTTCTCAGCACTACATTAAAATGTGTTAGACCAGGAAAGACAAATATTTGCGTTTTCGCTCTATCACCTTGGAGATAGGGGGAGAAAAAATAAAAGGGAGAAATTAAAAAAAAAAAAAAAAAGAAAAGAAAAAACCCATACATCTGAATTCCTTTCTCTGGATGGGAACAGGCAGAAAGAGCTGGTTCCAAACTCTCACAGCTGAGCAGGACCAACATGGCTGCAAACATTAAGCAAAATAAACTGAGCTCTTGTTGACATGAAAGAGTCCTTGGATTGATTATTAAGCCTGCATTTCCCACAGAGATTACACATCAGCTTAAGACTGACTGCACGGCTGTGAATTTATGGGCAGGCGGGAGGCTGCAACAACAGTTTCTGCTGCAAGCAAAGGTTTTTGAGAACACCAGATTCCTTCCCACCACCTCACACTACGCGACACTTCTGGATCATGCCTGGGCTTTGCCACATTCCTCAAGGCACCCGCACACAAACTGCTCCATGCAGCACCTTTGGGAATTTTCTGTCCACGTTGCACCAGCACCTGATTGTGGGCCTGGTGAGGCACTGAGCCAAACCAGTGGGCAGGGAACACGGACAGCAAGCAAACACAGCCTGCTGGTTACAGAGGGAGGTCTCAGGCCAGGATACATGCACAGAAGGGTTTGAACTGCTGCATTCTGCTGGTACAGAAGGAAGTAGTGCTCTGCTTTTGATACAGATTGTGGAATTGAGTAGGGTGCAGCCAGGGAGGCTAGACAACTGAGGTGGTGAATGAAGCACGTACCCGTAAGTGTCCAACTTGTCTGCTCTTCTCACAGCCAGCCCAACCAAAGGAAACAGAGACCCCAACAGAAAATAACTACAGGTGTGACTGCAGATCCAGAACCCCTTCCTGCTCCCTTGCAAGATCTGAGCATTACTACTCCCGAAGGCAAAAACATGTGGAGCACAAAGACGACTCTGGATATTTCAGTCATACTCATGTAATTGTTCCAGGATGAATACTTTCATTTGGAAGTTCTACTTGGTGTAAATATGCTCAGTGCAGATTTATGGTCTGACACAGACATTCTCATGAGTTCACTTGTTTGCAAAACTATCTGTGAGCATAAATGGAAGAAAGACAAATAGTAAACATGCTAATATTTATTATTTTCCTTTTTTTTTTTTTTTTAATTATATTCTCAAACCAATGTTACTAGGGAAACTCTAGGACAAGCAGAAGGAAAAAAAAAAAACCAACTAGCAGTTGCCACGCTGTGTGAAATAGCTACCTACTTCAGATTACCCTTAGATTTCAGGGAGGAGAAAGAAAGAAATCCTTCTTTGAGCAAACTATTCTCTAATAAACAGCATCTTCCCAGCCCACAGAAGCTGAAACTCGGAGCTAGAACAACCCTTTAAACAAAGGAGATTTATAACCTTTCTTGATCTCCCCCCAGCACAAACTCAGTGGTAACTGCAGATTACCATCACAATACAAACATCTTGTTCTGATCCTAAATTCACTACCTCAGTCACACTGATATGGATTATATCTCCTCCATGTTTTTTCTTATTTAACCACTCTAATTTGTTCTAAGCCTCATTGGAATAGCTTTTTTCTACATCCAAACAAAAACATCAGCATAGATAGAGCTAAGAGGGCTGTTCACGAAATCCTCCGTGTTTCTATAAGAGCACACAGCAGGAAATAATGTTCACTTATGCAAGCATGCTAAACTGTATTCTCCAACTAAGCAGATGGCAGACCCTTGCAATACAGCTTTCACAGACTGCACTTTCATTCCCTGAATATCCCCTGAAATAGCAGATGAGGTCTGCATGGGAAAAGAAATACCTTCCTACCCAACAACTTCTGCACAAGTTATCTAAGGACATTTCAGCCTTCACTTACAGAGCAAATGTTTGTGTTATAAATCATTACACTGTTCTTGGAAGGAATTCAAACCAGGAGATGAGTTTTGATTAAGTTACTCTTTTTCAGAGCTTTTTTTTTTTTTCCTTAATCTAAACACCAGGGAAATAGAGATGAAAAAAAACCAATCCACTTTGATTCTAAGTAACAGAACAGCCCTACGAAAGAAAAAAAATAATAATTTAAAGACTGAAAGACTTGAGTCATCCCGTTTTTGCCAGTGCTAGAGCCTTAAAGACCAGGTTTTCTGTTGCAGAAAACAGTCAAGCTTGCATTTTCAGCAGATTCCTGCATCATTTCTCCCAGTTTACTTTTGCTGATTTTTGTAAGCAAGAGCTTTTGGCATGACTCCATACAGAGAGAGACCCCAGTGGAAAGTAATCCCTGTCCTGGGGTGGAACAGAGATTGTTTGTTTTCTTTCATGCAAACAAGTTACACAGCAAAAATTGTTTCAAAGGGATTCTGTCAAACCTCGCTGGGTTTCAGACACCACAAATTATAATTCTTTGATTTTCTTGGTTTTAGGTGCCTTGTTTATGCCTCGCAAGGCATTTAATTTAACATTAGACTCCAAAAAAACGATGAGCTGAGGTTCTTCCAGTATCCTACAGTGAACATGGTAGATGCAGCAACCAAAATGCAACAGTGCTCATATCCTGGGTAACCTGAAAAACAGGAGCTCTGTTAGCCTTTAGAGATCTCCTTCTCACTCAAAAGCTTGCAGTCTTCCCAGTTTATTTGATTTTTACCTGCATCTCAAGAGCTTCCACTCAGCATTAGGGAAAAGACAGCACCTAACCTATTCCCCTCCCTATAGCCCAGGTTCTGTCTCCGAACAGGAAACTAAAGTTTTACTGCATGCATAGTAGAGCTGTGGGTTGAAACTTGGGCTGTAGCCAAGACTAACATCGCAAAGAAGACAAGCAGGAATGCAAGAGAATACTTCAAGCCCAAATAGTCCTAAACATGCAGCCTAAAAGCAGCTCAGAACCTGCACCAGGATTCTACCAGAAGATCACAGAACTTAAGGCATCCACTTGAAAAGAATTCTGTCCTTCTTGCTGGTGTTGCTTCCCATTTTGTGTTGGGTTGGTCAACTTTTTCCCTATCCGCAGTCATGAAAGAAGGAAGGTTAATGATTGTTAGCATGTCTCACAGCAACATACAGCTCCTCTCCCTCATTCACTGAGAGGTTTTAATTCAGCACCCGAGACAGACTCCACATAAGAAAGAATAATTCCAGCACATCCTCACGTGGCATAACTGTTAAGCAGAGAAGCCATAGCTGAGCTTGTTGCCAACGGCAGCTTACAGCAAGGCTGGGCCATATGGGAACCAAGGCTGGGGCTCTGTTCCTACTCCTGGCAAGGGAGGAGTAGGAAAAAAATATCACCCACTCATTCCCTTAGAATAGGTACAGCCTACTGCTCAGCTTTTGGGCTCATCACAGCCAAGATGCAACGCATGAATGTCCGTGTGCTCTGTCTAGATTGCAGCAGTTTTGCCTAAAAAAGGAGAGCTGGAAACTTGTTCTCTCAAGAGATTCTTGGTTTTCTAAACGCAGGTATCCACCTAAAGATGCACTCAGCTGACTGGCCAACTAGGAAACCGCATTGTCTCTAACAGTCTTCTTCCTCAAGATGCTCCCCTACATCACTTCAGACCTGGTACAGGAATTACCCATACCTGCAGTAAGAACGCTGCTCGCGTTTCCAGCAAGTTATCCAGCAGTAACTGTCAGAGTTTACAGCAGTGGAGGGAACAGCTCACCTTGAGTTCTCTCAGTACTCCAACCCTTCTTTGGGTTTTTGGAAGCCTTTGTATTATTGCAATTGTAAAACTAAGCAGGTTGTCTCACTTGTCACATAAATCCTTCTCTAGTCAACAGCAAACCCAGCAGAAAACCTCTGCAGCTGTTTTTCACCTTTCCAGGCACGCACACTGCACAGATAGCTTCAGCATATCAACCCTCATCCCCTTCAAGAAGGGACATGTTGAATACATGGAATTTGAGATGCTCCTAAGTGTACACTTTCATTTTTTCCTATCTTGGATGTCTCCAGTTTAAACAACCCTAAGATAAACACACTTGCCCAACTAGTTGTCCGCTATTATAGCGTCTTTCCTGTTAGAGCATGGGCACATAGTGGCAGGAACAACAGCTGGTTTTATTATTATTATTACACTTGCAGTTAAACATTAAATGAACAGCTGTGCAGAGGCAAAATTTTCACAGTGTAGCTAGGAGGAAGAAAAGAACTAGAAAAGCAATTAAAAGACCCCATAATAAATGAAGACTTTCCATCAGGGCAGAGTGAGGAAGGACACATCCCTGTTCATAGGCCAATGCTAGGAGTCTCTTGCAGCAGAGTTGGCTGTGCTCTTCCTCTTTCAGCGCGGCCTTACTCATACAGCTCCACTTCAGGAATTAAGGCCTAAACCACAGCTGCCAAGTACAGAAAAGCTTGACAGCTCTCCTAATTCTAGTCACAAGGTAAAGTATACCTGCACAGCACCTAGGAGGTTCTTACAATTCATACATGCATAAGTTCCATCAAGGTGACAAGGTCAGCATATAAATACCCTGATTCTCATTTTTCACACTCAGGGAAGGAGACGCACAGAAGGAAGTTACTTGCCTGCCTCAAAACAAGCCTTCTCTGGAGCGCTGAGCAGCACATTACTCACGAGTAGTTGTATACAAAGTGAACAATGTGACAGGATTTACTTTTCCCCCTCCCTACTGCACCATACCTGCATCCCAGGAATAACGAGGACCACGCTGATAAAGAACATCCTTTGAAATCAGGCAAACACAACTTCTCAGAAAGTGACAGGTCTCTGAAACACTAAAACAGGAGCAGTGGTCTTGTTTCCTCCTTTCCTTCATCCATTGCAATCAAGCATTGCTCTATCCAGCTGTATTTTCAGACATGCCTTGGCAGCTACAGCACGTGAGCAGAGCATTTGGAACGGACTTATGGGACACAAACCAGCCCTCATGACTTGTCCTTGGCTCAAAGTTGTCCCCTGCCTTGAAGGCCTGCCCTCACAAGAGAGAGCAGCAGAGGGGAACAGCAGAACCCACAGCATCAGCAAAACAAATTCCCATTTCAAAGCCAGATCTGTCTTTGTTTCAGAGGGAAAGCAATTAAACTCAAGCACTGCAGCCCTTATGCACGAAACAACACTCTTTTCATTCAATTAAATTTCCTGTAACTAAGGTTAATGTTCCATGTGGTATCTGCCTCAAGGTATAAGAGGCTTCTGGATGAATTGCCAACAGCACAGTGACAGGAGGAGCCTGAAAGGATCAGGAAGAGCAGAGACCTTGCAAGAGGCAGGCAGCTAGTTAACAATGCCTCTACTTGCTAGAAGTTGGAGGGTAAAGACTGCAGTGGAAGGGAAGGACCACTACACTGAGGTTTTTGTAGGATTTGTCAACCTCCAGAAGGAACAAGTACTGAGTGGGCAGCACGGCCCTAAGTACCTTCACAACTCTTGCACAAGAAAGCCTGCCCACAAGAGAACAATTCCTGATTAAACTCAGGATTTCCACCATTCAGCTTCCAAACTTTGAGCAATCACCACCAGCAAGATGCAGGAGCACCAAGAGAGACCCGCCTCCAGCTCTGAACAGGTCAGATTTGCCACACATTGGTTCAGGGCCATAGCTGCACACTGCTGCTGGCTATCCTGATTAAGCCAGGCACATTCCTGCAGGCTTCTACTGGTTCAGCTCAAGAGCAATGTTTGCAGGTCTTCTCACTAAGTCAGGCAACCCTTACTAGAAAGCCTCTTAGGACAGCCCACTGTTAAGTGGTTCTTCCTCTCAAACTAGCAGGAACTGCTGCATGATCCTCTTTGAACACATCCACAGCAGTGTTGAACAGTTCTGCATTAAAGAAAACATCAGGCCTCAGGCCTGATGCTTCCTTTCTTAGATATCTCAGTATCACTTAGATATATCAGTATCACTGTGGAGATTTCAGAGTCCAGCATACAGGAACATGGAGATTTAGTGCCCTGAAATTTCCACTTAAATGGGGCAATGGTTGTTGTATGCTGTCTCCGTTAACAAGCCCCAGACATTATCTGGTCTGCTAACAGGTCTTAGTAGTAGCACCCGTAACAGTGGAAAACACTAACATAGTTCACACCATGAGCTTCTACAGGAGGGCTCATGCTCAAAGCCGGCATTTGGTCATTTGTGTCCAGTGGTGAGACTCAATGGTTAAGTAAAGCAGGGCTGGATCTCTTGCATCAGTCCCAAAACAAAATGCCTGCTCCATAAATACCAGGTGCATTTTATTACATGGTAACACACAGAGGACAGGTCTTTAAATGGATCCATGGTCTTGCAGAGTAAAGCAAAGCCTTATCAGAAGCGCACACCCCTCCCCCCAAGCCCTCTCCCCCTCCTTATCATGTTCTCTACCAACTCCTTTCATGCTAAAAAAATATATATATATATATATATATATATCAGAAAGACAGTATGGATAAAGGGATGTTTTCCATTTTACACAACAAGGGCAGGAGGGCAGGTTAACTTGTATGGCTCACTATCTTTTGGATAAAAATCAAAGCATTTTACCCAGTCATTAGTGCCCAATCCCAAGGGGGCAGAGTTTCCAAGGTACCCCTTGGCTACTTAATATAAACACAAAACGTAAAAAGAAAAAAAAAAAAATGGAGGCAGGGGAAGAAGTAGAGAGCTGCAATATCTAGGCACACACGAGTGCCATGCTTTCTTCCCCCCACAGCAAGCAGGGGTGCAAGTAGCAGCGCAAGCAGTAGCAGCACAAGTAGCAGCACAAGCAGCGGCAGTGCCTCCAGCAGCAGTGCTTGCAGCAGTGCCTCCAGCAGCAGTGCCTCGCAGCTCCCTACATGCCGGCTCACCTGCGCAACCCCGGCTCACCTCCCAGGGGAGAGAGCACCCTGATCCTACAGAAGCACTCAAGTGTGAAAAACGGTATTTTAAAAAGCTTATTAAACAACTCCTCCCCCCCCGCCCCCCCTTTCTTTCTTAAGCTCGTGCTCTTACCCTCCTGATTCCCACCCGGACTTTAAGCTTACGCCCAGCCCACTACCTCAAGGCGGCTCCCCCCGGCCAAGGGGATTGGAACGGGCAGGGGGAAGGCAGCGGGGCCGCCTCCCAGCTCCTACCTGCCCAGGCTCGCTGCTGTAGGCGAAGGCGTAGAGCCGCTCCGAGCTGATGTTCACGGCTCCCCGGTAGACGCGGCCGAAGGCTCCGGGAGCGGGGCCGCCCCCGGGGGCCGCTGCCGTTACCGCCCAGAGCAAAGCGCAGAGCAGCGCACCGGGGGCTGCGGCCGCCCCCCCGGCCATGGCCCCGCGTGTGCCGCCGGAGCGGGCTCCCGGTCCGCCTCTCCCCGGCGGTGCGGGCGTCCGGGTACTTTATTTGCGGTGAGAATCACTAGCGCGGCCACACGCACCGGCGAGGGGGAGGCGGGAGGCAGCGAGGCCCGGACGCGCCCCCGCCCCCCCACCGCCCGGGGGTGCCGAGCAACTTGCCCCGGGAAAGGACCCTCCGCCAACCGGCTGCCGGGAGGAGAGAAGGGAGGAGAAAGGGAGGGAAGGGAGGCAGGCGGCTGGCCCCTGGAGGAGGGTCTCCGTGTGCCCGGCCCCAAATTCTGAGCCGGCCCTCGCCGTCAGTTGTCAGGGAGCTTTTCACCTTTGGGACGTGTGCTGTGAGTTTAGGGCCACAAGGGTACGAGGGAACAGTGCCACGGCAGTGGAGCTGCGGGGCTTCAACACCCCCAGCCCACTATGTTCTCACCTTGTCCTCTGCCAGCTTGCTGGAGTGATGATGGGTGCTTGGAATATGTTTCGCACAAAGCCATCCCAGACTTCTCAGCTGGTAACAGCTCTAAAGGTGTGAAAGGCTGCAGAAAGATGTCATTCCGTTAGTTCAAGAATGCCTCGTTCCATTCTATGTTATTTAAGCAGTTCGTGAAACTGCTACAAAAATCACCATGATAATCAACCTTTTCAGCCAGATGAGAGTGATACTGTTAGGCCAGGGGTCTCTCTCCCCCTGCTTTCCCCTCTTATGTTCTGTTGAAAACGTGTCTGAGAAATGTGTCAGACCCCAAAGTGGAGGGATGGACTTTTAAGTCAAAGAGCATTACCAGAAAGCAACCTGAAAGCTTCTTCAGGCTGAAGGCAAATTCATAGAAGATGTGATTTTATAAAGCCAGCCTGCATTCTCTAGTTATGTTGTCTTTGGCCACAGAGGCTGTCCGAGCAATGGGGTTTCTTGACAAGAGTGAGTGATTTCCTGAGGGTCGCTCTTCAGAGGAAGAGGAGAATTTGTAAAGCTCAGCAGAACGGCTCAGCTTACATTATGCTGTTATTTTGATCTTTGGGCATTCGTGCAGTTTCTGCCAAGAGCAAACAAATACAAAAATTGTCAGTGATTTATTTTGGTCTTGAAGTGGGCTGCCATTAAGCCACCCTGCCTTCCGTCAGAGTTCTAAGAAATAGTGGCATGAAGGCAAGTCCCCCACACGAGAGATGTACAGAAAGATGGCCATTCTAACACCAAGAGTGCCTTTAGGCCTGCAATGTTGTGCTGTGCCGACCAGAACCTGTGCAGTGCCACAGACAAAAGCCTCAGAGAGCAGAAAGAGTTAAGGCAAAGCAAAAGCATGCCTTTGCCATGCCAGGATGCTCAGGGCAATGTGACAGGTGGTATGAGGCCAGTATTCTGAATACCAAGAGAGCATTGGCACCTACTGATAGTTTTGGGGTCATTTAGTGTTGTGTATATTTCAGATCAGTAGATCAGTAGGGAATCAGTGTACTGTCTTCTGTGTTGCACTGACCATATGATAAATAAGTGGTCTCTATAGAGTCGACACTTCCAGTGCCGAATTACAGATTTCTTCAATTACTTCCCATGAATGGATGTATGTTTTGATATCCTACAGAGGACTACACATTTATTCTTCTCCCTGGGGCTGCCCAGGGAAATGGTGGACTCACCATCCCTGAAGGTGTTGAAGAAATATGTAGATGAGGCACTAAGCGACATGATTTATGGGGCATGGTGGGGATGGGTCTTTTCCAACCTTAATGATACTATGATTCTAAGTTTAAAGACAGGTCAATTCCATCATCCAATTCACTAATTAAAATAATCAATCTTAGCAGACAGATCAGATCTTTTAATTTGTTATATCTTCCTATTGTCTGGAAAATACCAATTTACCAAAATTACATTTTGGGAGTTGCTGTTTAATCACGCACTCCTTTCGTGTTAATTCCAATTGGAACCTTACTTGCTTTTGTGAGGATGGTGTTCAGTGCAATGACAAAAGCCTTACTAAAGTCCAAACGTTTCATCTGTTTCTTTCAGCACTTCCTAAGTCAGTTATCTCTGCAAAGCAATAAATTAGGTTACTCTGACATGATTTGTTCTGGACAAATGCGCACTGCCTGTTTCTCATCACTTTATTGTTATTTGGTTGCTCGCCTGCTGATTACTGAACAGGTTGTTTCATTATCTTTCCAGATAACATGGAGCCTGGCTGATTTATATCTCTTCCCTCAGCCCTGTTGCTAAAGTAGCCTATTTGCCCTTTTCATGTCCACCTAGATCTTGCTCTTGAATGACAGCATGTGTTTTGGAAGAAATAATGTGTACATATAGAGACAAGAGGCTGATCCAGACAGATCATGGCGTAGGATTGGTGGGAGAGTTCTTACATGTGCCACAGCACACTAGCATCAGAGGACAGGGTGGCCTGAAGATGACAGCTGGGCTCAATATAATGAGTCCAGATTGCCTGGCAAACCATGGCAACGAGGCAGGTCTTTGGTCAGGCCAGGAACTCCATCACGGGTGTCACACAGCTGTAGCTGGAGGACACGCAGTGCCCAGCACCAGAGCCATGGTGTAAGTACAGCACCCATGGGAAGGCAGAGGCCAGCCCTCTCTGAAGCCTTCCTGCAGCACTGCCTCCAGGGTCATTAGAGCAAAGCAGGGTAGCCCTAGGCTGCACTGTGTCTGCTTTGGCACCAAGCCTGGGGTGTCAGACCTCCAGGAGAGGGCATGCTCTCAGGGTCATTTCCTCTGGAGGTGTGCTGGGCCACATATCTCCTCACATGACCCTTTCTCCCAACTTAGCAAAGACCAAAGAAGGAGGTACTACAGTGAAGCAGAGGCTCACAAGAGAGTCATTGCTGGTTGGTGTGCTTTTTGTTTCTTTGTTTGTTTTGCTGTAGCAAAACAGCAAAAGTAGAAAGTCTCAATGCTTTGGGAGAAAACAACAAAACAAAACTGTAAGGAAGCAGTATTTCTCCTAGTAACGAGTGCTGCCAAACAGCCAGGATAGGGGAAAGATCTCAATTCCAAAAGAATTTTCCCAAACTACACCATTTTGGAAAGAGAAAGATTTTAAATATATAACCAACCAAACTGGTTGGAAACTTGAGGGTCTTAAATCACTGCTTTCTGTGTATGTAGTCTCTGTTTCATAAGCTTCATTATGAGCAAATAGATGTAGGTATTCAGCTGGCTTCTGCGGAGATAATGGATCATTTTCAGACACTGTTGTAAATGCAGTGTGAAATAAAACAAGGAAGGGTAGACGGGCTTCTAGGACATCTGATAGAATATCATAGAATATCGCAAGTTGGATGGGATGTACAAAGATCTTTGAGTCCAAAGCACACGAGGAGCACAGAGACCTGCTCTCCATTCTTACATAGGTGGCTGAACGAGGAGTGTCTCTGCAAGCTTACATGAGGTATTTAGCAGTTACACTTACATGTAATTAATAATAGCAGAGAGACTTACGAGCTTTCAGAGTACATGCTACGTTGATCTAATTGTGCTGTGATCTCTTTCTCTCTTTTCAATACTACTTGTTCTTTCTAAGCCACACTAGGACAGAATTCCAGATGTGTCTTTAATTTACATTTTTGTGTTACAGATTTTCAAATAAACAAAGAGTAACCAACCCAATACATTGCCTTACACGTATGCCTAGGATTAGAGGTTTCTTTTACTACAGACTGAAGTCTGATATTCAGCCTCAGGTTGCATATGGAAATTGAATTTCAGGTGCAACCTCCTGCGTAAAGAACGCCCCGGGCACATTTGCAGCACTTCAGCAAAGGCAATCGCTGCTAGCATTTTGCTATCACCCTTTTTCTCCCTTTGTAATTCCCCTCTTCTTCTTGTGTTGCATGTCAAGCAATTCCTTTCCTCAGCTCGTTCAACGCTGCCATCTGCATCTTCACAGCAGGATTGATGAAGCTGGAATTAGATCCATGAGGATTCGACACCATCAGATCTTGGTGAAAGGAAATTTATTTTTAATTAAGGAAGGATTTTTGACTGAAAAGCTGATAAACCCTACATCTTCTCTTTCCACACGCAACAGACACAGTATTAAGCTCACACTGTAACACAGAATGTTAACTCCGAGCCTTCAAAATAATTTATGTCTCTACCTACGTGACCCAGTGAAGCAGATCACAGAATCACAAAATGCCTTAGGTTGGAAGGGACCTTAAAGATCCTCTTGTTCCAACCCCCTGTCGTGGCATATTTGTGGGGCAAGTCTAAAGGAAATGCTCTGCACTTGGTCATAAGGTAAATAAATGAGTGTTAACAGCCGGTTACTTTGTGGGAGTTGGACATTCCTTGGGTAGGGAGGTGCACGCTTCCTTGGTGGCACCACTAGTGAGTTCTGTTTGTTAAAACACAACCCGCTGCCACTCCTTAACGTTACGTTTCCTTCATTTAAGAGCTTGTGTGAAGTTCTGCTCTTAATTGCTTCTTAATTATCTTAATTAAGATTTGAAATACATCTGGAAACTTCCAAATCTCTCTGACAGGGGCACCACAAGTTGTCCTGGGGTGGTGTTTGCAGTGAAGAAAGATGGTAATTGGCATAAATGAGCAGGATTGGCGTGAGAGAGGGAAGAAGTGGCCCAGCCGCTCGCTCAGGGGCATCTCCTCGTGCTACGAGGCGCCCGTCAGGGGCTTTCCTCATAGAAAACCCAGAGCATAGGGAGGCGGCGGCATGAGGTGCGGGTGAGCCAGAACGTGAAGAAGCGCGACCGGGGGTAACGAAGATGACTTTTCGGCGGAGGTCGCCGAGCGTCAAGGCGCCGCCCTAAGGGGAGCCGGCGGTGGCGCAAGGCGGGGCCAGCCGCCGCCACGTTCCACCCCTCGGGGCGCGGCGAACAGCTCCGTCCCTGTGGCAACGGAGAGAGGGTGCGCGCGCGGCCCGCTCGAGCCGCCGGCGGGGCGGCCATGTCGCTGCTGAGCGGGCCCCGACCGCGGCTCCGCGGCGCTGCCAGGAAGGGACCGAGGAAAGCGACGGCGGCCAAGCGGGATTGGGACGTAAGTGCTGTCTGCGACGGGAGCGGCCTGCTCGGCGCCGGGCAGGGCGGGCTCCGTGCGGGGCTAGGGGAGCCTTGTGTGGCGGCTCGTGGGCGCCGAGCCGCCCGATCCGGCCGTGAGCGGTTGGGGAAAACCTGGGGGGGGCTCTGGGCGGGAGCGAGCCAGCCACCATCAGTACTTGCACAGCCAGCTCCCCTCCTCGTTCCCCTTCCCTGCGGAGGCTTAGTTGTGTGGGGTGGTTTTCCCGTCCAATCTTTTTCACCGGCCTGGATTGAGCAGGGCGAATTAGGAGTTCCTGAAAGTTTAGATATTGATGCATACGGTTGTGTTATTTTTATCCTTTTTCTCCTCTTTAATTGCTTTTGTTGTCTTCTCTTGTTCCTTTGTGCAGAGTACTGTCCATGATTTGACGGTTCACCGTGCAACTCCTGAGGACATCGTAAGTGTAACGTCTGAGCTGGTTCTACAAGTGGTTGTTTTGATGGCCTCCAGGCAGCTACATTAGCAAGCACTTTCGTGTTTGTATTTAAACTATATACATATATCAGCGTTAGAAGAAGAGTGAGAATTTCACTGATGATTGACACGAGCATTAAATGGGGAAAATGCAACGGCTTTCTACGTGGGAATGTTTGTGCGTTTGTTCTCTGTTGAGAAAACTCTTGATTTAGTGGTGGTGGGCGGATGGAAGCTGTGAGGCTTCCTCCATTCACCTTTGAAACTACTTTAAACATGGCTAGTGTTGGTAGCATTTGACACTTGAGGATGTTTATGAGTTTTTTGTTTGTACTACCATGAAATAAAACAACCACCATGTTGTAAAATCAAGATAGAAGAGTTGTCATCATGGTCTTACTGGTTTTTCTTTTACATTGTGCTTTCATTTTAAACTAGTTTCTTTCATGCTTACATAGCTGCGTCGCCATGAAATACACAAATCAAAAAACAAAGCACTGGCACATCTGGAACTGCAAGAGAAGGCACTGAGAAGAAAATGGAAGAAGCACAAACAGTTGGCCCCTGATTCGTTGGAGAAAAGGAAATTGGCCCTGATGCATGAGGTAAGAGCAAAATCTGTGCTTTCAGCCTGCTGCAAATGATTTGCAGTAGTAGTAGAAAACTGCTTTTGCACATCAGTGAAAATCAGTTCCTCTTTTTGTATAGTTGGCCTTCATGCGTGCATACTTTCTTTCTCCTCTACATGCGGTAGCTTGACATAGACTGTGTAACATCTTACCTGTACAGTTAGAGTATCTGTATGGACTGTCTACACCCTCTGTAACCTGCAGGTCTCTTTGCATCTGCACAGGAACTGTTTGCAGAGTTAAACTCTGTGCTGTGAAAAGGATGCGCATTCTTTGTGTCCTCAGTTCTATCTTGCCTCCTTTTCTCCCTACCTAGTATTTTTCTTTGTTTGATGAACACATGAACATTTATAGTTTTGAGAAGGACATCCTTGTCTGCCATTCCTTATTGACACGGGAAATGCAGGGGACCAAAAGGTGAAAGGCAAGAAGTGGAGAACGAAGAGCTTGTCTGGAAGGAAAGATGATGAAACAAAGGTTGAGTTGGCTGGCAGACAGATCTGTCAACTGAGAGTATAAATGTTTGTTTACTAGGCAGTCTGAATTATTCTCACTGAAAATACTGTTTAAATTGCTTTTGAACTTTCTACAATAGCAGCAAAACTAAGTTTAGCTTGCAGAGAAAGAGGCTTTCAGCGGCTGACAATAGATGTCTCTGTTAAATACCATCTTTCTGTTTCACACAGCAGGATACTACTTGCCAAATGTCATGAAAACTAGTCTCAAAATATAATAGCTTTGAAACTTCATCAGCACTTGGACAAACCCAAAGTTAGTCTTGTTCATTATCGTTCAGTGTCAACAGTGTTCTGGCAGATAAAGCAATGATGTACTAATTCAGCAGTCCTGCATATGCACAGTAGGTTAACCGTCAAAGACTTCTATTTCTCATCTTGTTTTTGTACATTTTCAGAAATCTTGCTGTGAACTTTGAGAACACTGAAGCATAGACAAAAACAAATGAAAGTATTAGGTTTTAAAAATCACCTACTAGATTGATATTTAATACCTTTTTTGTCTCCAGCCACAACAAAATTTATGTTAGGGGTATTTGTAGCCAAGAATTACTTTGATTTAAACATTTGTTATTTTCATGCTTTTATACCAAGTCCATTTCAGGGTAGTATTCTAGGAAAAAACCTATAGGCTTTTATACATGATTCCCTGGTGCAGGCTAGATCCAAGAAAAATTCCTTCAAGAGATACATATACCAAATACAGGTAGGACCACAAGCTCTTAAGTGTGTTTGGACTACTTAATATACGACTTGGTTGTTTCACACATTTGGAATGGTTTTCTGTATTTCTTGCCATTTGTAATGATATTGCACTAATTTTAATTCCTCCTGAGCAGATTTCTCCCTTGTATTTAAAAGAGTACTTACTTTTAATCAGCATATTCTGTGTCTACTTTTGAATCTGAGAAAAAACTGTTCTAAATAGGAAGACGTAAGATGATTCCAGACAAAATGAAACACATGCTGCTGTTGCTTCTTGCTGTACTGGCATCTTCTTGAATGTGAATTATAAATATGGAGAAGAGTCACTATTTTCCTCTATCCCCAAGTTAAATTCTGTTAGTCACTGGTCCTGTTGTTCAGAGTAATTGAAGAACTTCTTCAACTTGCATTTTCCAGTGCAGCATAAGCACTGTGGGTTATCTCCTTGCTTCTGTTATTCAGTGATTTTTGTTTACTTTTGCAAGATCTCAAGCCCCTTTAATCTTAATCAACTGGAGGCAAAATTTAGGAAGATGCTGCCTGTAGCATATCTTTTCTTGTATCTATATGTTGAAGGGAGAGTAAAAGTTACCAAATGGATGAGCTTAACTTTCAGCTTTTGAGGGAGGGACTTGCTAAAATTCTGAAGGAAAAATTATATGACTTTCATTTCAATTACTGAATTGTGAGTGGTCCTGCAGCCTGTTTCTAAAATAATGTCAGTGCATTACACTGAAGGGTACATAGTGAATTTATTAGTGTAGTTGAGAAGGTTAGGATTAGTCCTGTTTAATTATCTTCAGTAACATTCTGAATTTTAATGAAATTTGTGAGTGCTATTAAAGTGGGAGAAGGTACAGCACACAGTGAGTGTGTTGAGGGAGTGTAAATGGGCCTGGATCTGCTGATCGCAAACAAATGTAAGCTAACTTACCTTAGGAACCACGGTCTAAATAAATGTTCTTAAATGTGAGCAGAAGAGCAAAGCTTTGGAACCTAATAATGCTGAGCTAGTAGGGAGCACGAAAACAAATTAGTCAAGATCAGTTTTGTTGGAGTAAGTGTGTCACTGTAGTTTTCATTTCTTTGGGCAAAGGAGTCATGTTTTGGAATAGGTAAGCATTCTTACTTTTTTTCCTGTTTGGCCTTGCGTGACATTATCTAAAAACGTGCTTGATTTTAACATTAGATGGCTAAATGCAAAGTTAGTATCGAGGGTAAAAAGTAAATGGTGATTTGGGGATTTAAATACATGATTACAAGAGGTGAATGTTCATTGGTTTGCTAAATTGATGATGAGGAAAAGTGATACGTTGCAGTGTAATTCAGTCTCAAAAGACTAGACAAATGTGTAAATGAGCCTTGCGGACATCCAGGTCGGTACAGAAGGAGGGCAGGAGATGCACCGCGTGAGGAGCACAAGTTACATGCAGCCTCAGGAGAGGCCTATGGTGGAGCAGGCTGTTCCCCCTGCTGCCCATTGGGTGCTACGTCAGGCAGGTCTCCATGTGCAGCTGATGGAGGAGCCCATGGTACAGCAAGTGGATGTGGCCTGAGGGAGGCTGAGGCTGTAGTGAGCCCCTGTAGGAGCAGGCACCAGGCCAGAGCTGCTGCCCATGAAGAGGTGCCCACAGTGGAGCAGGAGGTCTGGGCTTGCTGCCACCTGTAGAGACATGTATGGAGCAGTTCCTGAAGGGATGGCCCTGTGGTATGGAGCTGTGCTGGAGCAGTGCTTGAAGAGCTAAAGCTTGAGGGAAGGCCACGCAGGATCAGTTTGGGAAGGATGGTGTCCTCTGGAAAGGACCTTGAGTGGAATAGGAGGACGCTGGAATGTGAAGATGAAAGAGCAGCAGATATGAGTGATGCTATGGACTGACACAACCCACACTCACCATCTGCTTTGGCTGCTCAGGGAGAAGAAATTGAAGAAGGTGGATGAGGGGAAGGTGTTTTTTCTTTGCTTTTAGTTCTCACTGCTCTCCATTTCTAGCTTAATGAATGAAACTACTAGTTGGTGAGTTTAGAATTGTGTTCTGCCCACAGGAGACATTTTTCCATCAACTTCTGTTCAGTTAGCAGTAGCTGAATGTCCTTTTAAACTCAAGAAACTTCCCTCCCTAGGAGGCAGCTTTCATGGTTGCAGTAATGGACTTCAGATAGTGGGAGAGGGAGATACCTTGAATATAGAAGCTGTATCTTTGAGAAATGTGTGGACATGGCCAAAGCATTTTGTATTGCCAGATGCAGCCACCTGTATTTATGTCTGCTGAAGTTTGTATGAAGGTATGAAGCTTAATTTGAGGCAGGATTTCCAGTAATCAAGACTGAATGAAACAGTCTGAAATCATTTGGATCTAATCAACTAGTTCAGTTCTTGGTTGTCTGTCAGATGAGTCAGTGTTGACACTTCTGGAGAGATAACAGTTTAACTTTTCAGAAAAATGAGGTGAATTCTAGTCATTTGGAACAGATTACAGTTTTCTTATCTCTCTTAATTAGGACCTAGCCACACAGTATCTACTTTGTAAACACTACCACCTTAGCTGGTCTTTTGCTAGCTGTTTTGAAGAGCAGTACTCAAAAACAAAGGAAAAATCATTCTGCACAGTGTGAAATATTTCCTTGTATGCTATACTTTCAGATTCTCTCTGATCAATACGATTTGCAAGATGTACTGAAACGGTCTGATCAGGTTATGGCTGTGGTAAAAGACTTGTTTGGGAATGCCCCTCGCATGCGAACAGGTAAGCTATCTCATTTGTATGTGACAGTGCATTCAAGACTAACTTCTTGCTTCTCATAATCTTGAGTTACAAAGTATTCTTTGTAACTGTTTTTGCCTGATGTGATATGACTGATCCTGTTTATGTTGGATGAAACACAAATAAGGATAATATCTAATGTGGCAGGAGAGAGTGAACTGTGGCTGGTTGTTCCACTGTACCACTCCATAGTGGAATTTCTGATCACTTATTCTAAAATACCTGATGCTGATTTCTGCAACCAAGTTACCAACCAATACAGAGTACCAGTTTTTGCCAGGGTAGTAGTTCTGATTCTTGTTGCTACCCAGTTTGCCTCGTTGTTCTTAGGTATTGTTGAAGATATATCAGCAACGTGTGAATAAATCTTTTCCATTTCTTATCCTGGTTTATGAATCCTTACACTTCTGAAAAGGATTGGCCATTTGCATGTGAGATGTTAAGCTTATCTTTTGTCTTCAGGCTGCATTTCTCTTTTGCATTTAATGACTATTCCGAATGACGTGCTTTTTCTGCACTAGTTTATTTACACAGCTGAGAAGTACAGGAGCCTGATGGTGGTGGAGCAGCCTAGGTGGTTGAATGTACTGAGATAATTCTACAGTCTTTGTCAGTTATTCTGAACAACGCCCATCATTGTGACCACTTCTGTGCAAAATGCAGGAATTTACATTTTGGTACTTAGTCCTATCATGTACTGACTCAGCCCTTTCTGTTCTTCCCTGTTTTGTCTGATTCCTCTAGGTTTCCCTAATGTAACAGTGGCTCCTAACTGTGACTTAGAATCATCTCAGGGACCCATCATACAAAAATGGGAACCTCCCACTCAGCTTTCCATCCTTAGTGAATCTGTCATGGATTCCCAGGTAATTAATTTATATGTATGGTTCCATGTTTCTTGTTTGCACAAAATAGGGATATTCAAAGGTAAGTGTTTCTAAAGCAGACCTAAACATTTCTTCTGTGTACTGTATACAGTGCTAATAACAAGCAGAGAAAACTGCATTAAATTGACATGAATTTGTTTTGAGAGTCTGGGAATCATTAACTTTTTTATTTCTTAACCTTTGAGTAGAAGAAACTTTTTAAATCTCACAATAGCAAGCTCTCCCTTTTAAATTCTGGAATTTCCAGTATGAGAGTGAAGTAAGTGCAGGCTTAAAAAAAATCCAACAGCCCAACTCTGGTATCACTTAGACTTAATTGGTATCCATTCAAATATGCCTATGACTTTTTCTACTTGTGTCTACATATATGGATGTGTAGCCAACTGGGCTGCAGTTTATATCTGATCACGCACATGTTTATGTATCCCAGGTAATTCCAAAACGTTGATCAGTCCTATAGGTTTTATTTTTAATACCTCACGTTATTGTGCAATTATTTAGTTTGTGTAAAAGCTTAATGCTTGTTTAAATTTATTCAGAATTTTATTTAGAGTGCCTGAAGTGTTCTCATAGCATGACTTACAGCAGGAATGCATACTTTGGTTTGAGAAGTGTAATGTGACACTACTGAAAAGTAGCTCAATCTGATGAATAACAAAAGAGCTGTGGAACTAAAAGTGCTGGTGTCATATTTTCATGTTTCCCTATTCCTGTATTTTATTATCTTGCACAAATGTCTGCATTCAGAATTGTAGCAGTGTTCATGTAGTCAGATAATTTCAGTGTGTGCAGTTTTTGTTTTGTTTTGCTTTGCTTTTATAATGAAAAAATAACTGTAGCATCACTGAGTTGTATCACTGGATGCATGCAGTGGGACAGGCATAGATTTTTAGAAGAAAATAGTACTGATAGATGTCTGCCTGAGTGTCTCTGAGATTTTCTTTTCCTTATATTCCTGTGAAAATCCCAGTTAAATGCTATCTGGTGAGGCGCACCCAGAAGGGCAGAAACCTGGTAGTTTGAGGAACACTAATTCCAAATTTGATTTGCTTTATGTGAATATGGTATGTGGGACTGTATTTGTTGTTTGTGTTTTACACATAGAATATAGACGTATAATTATGCAAATCTCATGATAAGGTTGTTTAGTTTGTAGTATCAAGTGACTGAAATTTTAGAAATACATAGCCTTATATATATATATATTATTATATATAATTTTTTTTTTTATTATATATAATTTTTTTTCCATCTTACTCCTACTATTGAGCAAGGACTTGCTGGACAAACTGAGGGATAAAAACAGAAAGTATAGGCAACGGAAGCAAGGATGGGTGACCTGTGAAGAATATGGGGTTGCTGTCCAGTTGTGCAGAGATGAGATCAGGAAAGCCAAGGTGCAGATGTAATTAAACATTGTGAGATATGTAAAATAACAAGGGTTTCTTTAGATGCATTAGTCAGAAGAGACAGGCAAAGGAGACTGTACCCCCTCTGGTAAATGAGAAGGAAGAACTGGCTTCAGTTGATGTGGAAGAGGCTGAGGTGAGGTAAAGATGAGTTCTTTACTTCGATCTTTGCTGCCAGTCAAGCTTTCAATGCCTGTCATGTTTCTGAACCTCCAGAGGGGTTTAGGTGTGTCACGGAGTTGTCTAGATCAATCCATGCCCATGAGAGGGGGCAGCAGGCCCATGGGTCCCTCAGCCCAAAAATGGGAAGGGAAAAGGGAAGGTTAGGGAGATCGGAGCTGGGCCCAAAAACAGAACAGCAGCAATGATCTAAGGAGGAAACCTAATTTTACTAAACATATCAGAATGCAAGATAATACAGTACAATACAATATGATTGGAATTGAAGCTAATAAATAAAATAAGAGAGAGAGTATCAGAAACTGAAAGCCTTACTTTGAAGTGAAGGTGCACGGCTTGGGAGCACACCCACACACTGCCAGGCAGTGAACGAGAGTAAGAGATCCCATGACTTACCTTCCTCTCTGAATGTGAAGTCCTCTGAGATAAGTAGTTCTTCTCTTTTGAGAACCAGGAATCTGAAAGGTTGTCAGTACATGGAACTGGAGTATTAACTCTTTAATTCCCCATGCTTTACATGATGTTATGATGTGGAATACCAATAACAAAATTATAAAACCATGACAAGGGGAGTGAAATCCCTCCTGTGTTAAGAACAGAGCAAGTCTGAGATTGCCTATTGAGGCTGAATGTATGACTGTGTCAGCAGCAAGGGAAGAGCTACTGTCTGGAATTCAGTAAGGCCTTTGACATGGTTCCCCATAGCATCCTTCTTTCTGAATTAGGAAAGTATGGATTTGATGGGTGGACTGGTTGATAGACAAATAGTTGTAAGATCGTACCCAGAGAGAAGTGGTCAACGGCACAATGGAAATACAGGCCATTAAGCCTCATATGTGTGTATAGAAAGATATTGGAGCAGATCCTCCTCGAAGAGAAGATAAGGCACATGTAAGATCAGCAGGTGGTCTGAGCCAGACAGCATGACTTCACCAAGGGCAGATTGGACTGATCAACCTCATGGCCTTCAGTGAAGGACTGACAGCATCAGTGGACAGAGGAAGAGCAAATGAGGTAATCCACCTGGACTTCTGCAAGGCCTTTGACATAGTCCCACACTACATCCTTATTTCCATATTGGAGAGATACGGATTTGAAGGGCAGACTATCCAGTGGATAAGGAGTTGGCTGGCTGGTTGCAGCCAGAGGGTTGTAGTCAATGGCCCTACATCCAGGTGGAGAACGGTCATAAGTGCTGTGCCCCAGGAGTCCATCTTGGGACTGGTACTCTTCAACATCTTTATCAACAACACAGACAGTAGGATTGAATGCACCCTCAGCAAGCTTGCTGATGACACCAAGCGAAGTAGCGTAGTTGATGCTGCAGCCGGCAGAGATGCCGCCCTGTGAAACCTGCACAGGCTAGAGAAGTGGGCCGACATCAACCTAGTGAGGTTCCACAAGGCAAGAGCAATGTGTTGCACCTGGTTTGTTACAGTCCCAGATTAGGTTTACGCACTGGGAGAACTCATTAAAAGCAGACCTGTGGAGAAGAGCCTGGGGATTAAGATTAAAAGCTTAACGTGAGCTAGGAACGTGCTCTTGCAGCCCAGAAGGCCAAACGCATCCAGGGCTACAAAAAGAGGATTGGACAGCAGGGAGGGGAGGTGACTGTTCACCTCTGTTCTGCCCTCAGGAGGACCCAGCCCAAGAAGGATGCAGAGTTTCTGGAGCAGGTCCAAAAGGAGGGCCACAAAGACGATCGGAGGACTAGAGAACGTCTCCTAGGAAGACAGGTTGGGGGAGATGGGTTTGTTTAGCCTGGGGAAGAGAAAGCTCCAAGGAGAGCTCTTGGCATGCTTTCACTGCCTGGAGGGAGCTTATAAAAAGGGATATCCAAGCCACAAGCCATGAATTTCTCCAGGAAAAAGGAGCAGCCCGTAGTCGGCAGGATTCGAACCTGCGCGGGCAGAACCCAATGGATTTCTAGTCCATCGCCTTAACCACTCGGCCACGACTACTGCATGTCATGGGTGTGCACCGTCTGCCTCGAGGAACGCTATGAAATTGAGAGCAATTTGTGGATTGAGTGACTGGATGACACCGTGGTCAACCTCACCTCGTGGGAGGCACCCTGGCCCATAGCCACAGGGTTGGAGCGAGGTGGTATCTAAGGTCATTTCTGCTATGAAGGAGAGCATTGGGATTTAGCTAACGTACTCTGCTGCATCTGTTGAGGGTGCAAGAACTGCCTTAATCTTTTTCACAGTTTCTCAAAGGCCCTCTGAATCCATGAGTCACTCCTTCATCTCAAATAGCTTTGGGTTAGAGATAATTTTTTTTTTAATTAAAAATTCCACACAGCTTGCAGGTATTGTCTTTGTGGGATTGCATTCATCTGCAGCTCTGCATTGCTGTTGTCAGCACTACACGTTGTTCTTGCTTAAGATGAAGTTGTTGGTATAAATGGAAGAAGAAAGCCAAGGAATCTCTCAAAGAAAAAAAAAAAAAGTAGGATTTGGGTACACTTTTGTAGACCCAATCGTATCATTTTGAGTGAAAGAAGAAAATAAATTTGTCAACAAAGCTGTAGTTATTATCCTGCTACAATTCTGAACATACGTAAAAAATTAAATTCAAAAATATTCCCATTAATATTTTTTGTGAATAGTCACCAGGAGTCTTTCACTGTAGTCATCTCCTCCCTTTTCATTAGGGATTCCTGTTTCTAACAAGCTGAGCTTTACCTGCTAGTTGCATACAATTCAAGTAAGTAATAATAATTAGACTTCAAAGTAAAATAACAAGGAGCCAGGGAAGATCAATGTTGATTACTCTACAGTAATTTTATATCCTTCTACATTCATTATATGGAAGGAACTCAAAGTCTTCTCACCTCTTTGAGGTAGCGCATCAAACGACAGAGAGCATTCACCAGTGACGAGGTAAATCCGGTGATGCCTTCACTTTTCTGCAGTTTTCTAACCTCACGGCCTGTACATCGCTCATATTCCTCTAATTCATGCTCCACTTCATGTATCATGCAGCTGAGAACATCTAGGCTGGATTTACTGTCCCTCTGAAGGTCCATGGGGATGGAATAAGCAGGAGAATCATCTCTCCTCTGCCTTGTAGAGTTCTGTGCAGTTTGTTTCCTTTTCACTAGGGAAAAAAAAAAAGTCATTGAAATTTCAATTTATATAGAAAGCTTTGCAAGTAAGAATGAAATTATATTGTTTACTGAAATATATCAAAGGAGCTGCACTGAGCTGTAATGGACCGTCAAAGAGTGCCCCCAGACATTCCAGTTATTTTCAATAATCCAAAAATACACTTTACGCCACCACGTCGATTCCACTCAAGTTTCACTGGTGCATTTATCTTAGACATCTATTTTTGCTTTTCTTCTTTCAAATTAGAAGCACAGAAACAGTTTGCTAGTGATCATCCAGTGAAAAACATCAGCTGCTTTCAGGTCTTGTATTTACTAACTTTTACAACAATCTTTTCATGATAGTAGTTGTATATAGGGATTGGCAACAGGTATAAATGATGTGCAGAATAAGGAGATGAAAATTTGTAATATATCTGTGCAACATAGAACAGAAAGTTGTAAAAGAAATAGAAAAGCACCACAAAGGAGAGAACTCTACGCCCAGCAAGAAAACGGGTTGCATCACAGAATTGTATTTATGGTTTCCTCCTTCCTATGGACTTTGCTTTGTCACTGGAATATACTACATAAGGGTTGCAGAATGTCAACCTTTACAAATTCTCAAAACCTCGGTAGTTGAGCCCCCCCAGAACCTTTGAGTTAGCTCTCCTCTGAGCAGGGAGCATGAGTAGATGACCTCCAAAGATCCCCTTTCAAGACACATTTTCCCATGATAGTAAGGACCTTGGTCAAAGCAAGAATGCTGTTTTTGAAAGTACTAAACTTTTTGCTGAAATTTGCTTTTCTTTGCTTGAGTTTGGGTTCAGCACTTGTCTCACAGTATAAGCAGTGTCTACGGTCTCTTCTTCATCTTGATTCTGATGTCTTGAATGGATTCTCTTGACTACACTGGAAGCATTGAGGGCTGATTTAAATACAAAGCAAAAAAAAACACACATAAAATTTCAGTTATGTTCTCAATAGTGCTACGTTATAAAGACATTATAAATACTAGAAAATTAGGCTTCTTAGTGTGAAAATTCATCTAAGCCAAATTAACACATCTCTATTTCTCATCTCAACCCAGATAAGGAACTTGAGACAGGGTCCTGTAAACAGCTTAACAACCCTTGAGAGGCTGTGATTAAGCAAATCCAACCTGAATGTTCCAATGATGAAGATGGAATTGTTGGAGTCAAAGGTATTTCCTGTGGTACAGTAGTTTTTCTCAAATCTCTTTCAGCCCACAACGCAGAATTTTCTGAGGAATTTTCTTCTCTCAATATACGAAGTAGCCTATATTCAAAACAAGCATAACAATTAATCACGATATAGTAGCATGACTTGAGATTACTTCTGCAATCTACAAGAAGTTTTTTCTCCGTGACTACTCAGGGGAGCTCTCCATTCAAGCTCATTCACAGGTTTAAGATTAGCACAAAGGCTTCCTTAGAATTCTGAGATCAATAAAGTAGTGTGGGGGGAACAAAAACAAAAATCACGCAAACAGGAAACAAACCACGCAAAACTGAGTTAACTATTCTCATACAACATCTTCTAACACCGTTATAACTCAGCCTATTTAACACTAACTTCCAGTATTAAAAGGGTAAAAACTTAAATGGACATACTTGCACTGACCTGTCACAATTGATACTGGACTTGAAATTCAGAGATTCGTGCTGTCCATTTTCTGATTGCCATATGGACAATGCCTCCTCTTCTTCCCCCTCATTAAGAGCCTTTTTTGAGACAATGAGATAAAAAAGACCTCAGAGTAACTTCAAACAGTCTCTAGGAAGAAGTTAGATATCAGATGCAGTGCTGACAACAGCAATGCAGAGCTGCAGATGAAAGCAATCCCACAAAGACAATACCTGCAAGCTGTGTGGAATTTTTCATTAAAAAAAAAAATTATCTCTAACCCAAAGATATTCAAGATGCAGGAGTGACTCATGGAGGGGAGGACTCATTCAGAGGGCCTTTGAGAAACTGTGAAAAAGATTAAGGCAGTTCTTGCACCCTCAACAGATGCAGCAGAGTACGTTAGCTAAATCCCAATGCTCTCCTTCATAGCAGAAATGACCTTAGATACCACCTCGCTCCAACCCTGTGGCTATGGGCCAGGGTGCCTCCCACGAGGTGAGGTTGACCACGGTGTCATCCAGTCACTCAATCCACAAATTGCTCTCAATTTCATAGCGTTCCTCGAGGCAGACGGTGCACACCCATGACATGCAGTAGTCGTGGCCGAGTGGTTAAGGCGATGGACTAGAAATCCATTGGGTTCTGCCCGCGCAGGTTCGAATCCTGCCGACTACGGGCTGCTCCTTTTTCCTGGAGAAATTCATGGCTTGTGGCTTGGATATCCCTTTTTATAAGCTCCCTCCAGGCAGTGAAAGCATGCCAAGAGCTCTCCTTGGAGCTTTCTCTTCCCCAGGCTAAACAAACCCATCTCCCCCAACCTGTCTTCCTAGGAGACGTTCTCTAGTCCTCCGATCGTCTTTGTGGCCCTCCTTTTGGACCTGCTCCAGAAACTCTGCATCCTTCTTGGGCTGGGTCCTCCTGAGGGCAGAACAGAGGTGAACAGTCACCTCCCCTCCCTGCTGTCCAGTCCTCTTTTTGTAGTCCTGGATGCATTTGGCCTTCTGGGCTGCAAGAGCACGTTCCTAGCTCACGTTAAGCTTTTAATCTACCTGGATCCCCAGGCTCTTCTCCACAGGGCTGTTTTTAATGAGTTCTCCCAGTGAGTAAACCTAATCTGGGACTGTAACAAACCAGGTGCAACACATTGCTCTTGCCTTGTGGAACCTCACTAGGTTGATGTCGGCCCACTTCTCTAGCCTGTGCAGGTTTCACAGGGCGGCATCTCTGCCGGCTGCAGCATCAACTACGCTACTTCGCTTGGTGTCATCAGCAAGCTTGCTGAGGGTGCGTTCAATCCTACTGTCTGTGTTGTTGATAAAGATGTTGAAGAGTACCAGTCCCAAGATGGACTCCTGGGGCACAGCACTTATGACCGTTCTCCACCTGGATGTAGGGCCATTGACTACAACCCTCTGGCTGCAACCAGCCAGCCAACTCCTTATCCACTGGATAGTCTGCCCTTCAAATCTGTATCTCTCCAATATGGAGATAAGGATGTAGTGTGGGACTATGTCAAAGGCCTTGCAGTAGTCCAGGTAGATGACATGGACCTGTCTCCTCTTCCTTGGTAATGCAGTCACTCCTTCATGGTAGGCCACCGGTTTGATCAGATACCATCTGCCTTTAGTGAAGCTGTGCTGGCTACTTTGGGTCAACTCCTCTTTCTGCGTGTACTTTAACATAGCTTACTGAAGGATCTGAGGTAAGGCTCACTAGATCTCTCCTCTTTGGCTTCCTTTTTCAGGTTGAATAGTCACTGGAAAAAAGTGAAAAGTGTTTTTGTATTAAATGTAGCTCATAACACTTGTTCTGTGTTAAAATTGCACTTTGGAAGCAGAGTATGAAATTTGTTGAGGTTTTTTTTTTCTTTTTTTTTTTTTTGTGCAGTTACAGGGAAGGATCTTTTTATACCACCAGTGATGTGTTTTCTGTTTAGTAGGAAAGCATCAACTTAATAGTATCTAATTCATGTTATAATTATAATATAATTTTCATCCTTGTTCCTCGAGGCAGACGGTGCACACCCATGACGTGCAGTAGTCGTGGCCGAGTGGTTAAGGCGATGGACTAGAAATCCATTGGGTTCTGCCCGCGCAGGTTCGAATCCTGCCGACTACGGGCTGCTCCTTTTTCCTGGGGAAACTCATGGCTTGTAGCTTAGATAGGTGTGCAGTTCTCTGGGTAAAAAGCTGCCTGGATGCCTGGGCCCGAGGAATTGTGGCGAATGGATTTATATCCAGCTGGAGGCTGGTCAGAGGTGGTGTCCCATAGGACTTGATACAAAGAGTGGCAAAACTGATGAGTTGTCTAAAGAGGAAGTCTTTATGAGGAGCAGCTGAGGGAACTGGGGTTGTTTAGCCTTGGGAAAAGGAGACCTTGTTGTCCTCCTCATCTACCTCAAAGGAAGTTGTAGTGAGATGGGGTTTGTTTTCAGTTCCATGCAGTGAGTGAGAGGACAAGAGGTAATGGTTTCAGGTTGCATGAGGGAGGTTTAGGTTGGATACTAGGAAAAATTTCTTCACTGAGAGGGTTGTGAAGCACCTGGACAGGCTGCTCAGTGAAATAGTTGAGTCCCCATCCTTAGAGATGTCTGAAAAATGTGCTGACTAGGGATGTAGTGTAATAATACAGTTGACAGTACTAAGTTAGCGCTGAGTTAAGTCATAGGTCTTTTCCAAACTAAATGATTCTATGAGTCTGTTATCTTCACTGTCTATTCCTCTTCTCGTGTGGCTTTAAATTATGTTTAGCGTTTGCAAATTCGCTGGGAAGATGTATAGCTTCTCTGGTTTTTTTTGTTTTGTTTTGTTTTGTTTTTTTTTTGTTTTTAACCCAGTGCCTGCGATGCTAGGAATAAAAGTGTTTGTGTGCACCATCTTGCCTCCACAATAGTATTAGTAAATATCCAAGGTCAGCATTAGGTAGGTGGCAATATGTTTCAAGATAACAAATCGGTATTGGCTATTTAAGATGTCTCTGATTTCAGGTAAGCAACCAGTCTTCAAGACATACTGAAGCCTATCAGAAAATTCCCCTTTCTGAGGAGAAAAAGATTTCCCAGTTTTGCTGCAGAAAAGCCAAACACAGTTGATGATAAAACTTGTTGCTTGATTTATTCTCAAAATGATAATAAAAATTAGGAGGAAAACCTTGAATTAGTGAATCTTGCATGAAAATTGTATTAATGATTTTAAGATATCAACTACTAAAAGAAGAGAATAGTGAATATGAAAGAAGCTAGGGGAAAAAAAAAAAGCGCCTGCTGAAATGTTTGACTACAGATAGGAAATTCTTAAAGCAAAGCAGATAAACCTGACTTAAATTACAAGTCTTGGGTTGGAAGGAACCTCAAAGTCCATCCAGTTCAAACCCTGTGCCATGTGTGGGGTTGTCAGCCATTAGATAAGCGCCCAGGGCTCCATCCAAACTAGCCTTGAACAGCTTCAGAAATGAGACATCCACAACTTCTTATTCAGCAGCGGTGAAACTTCACCCTGAGTACTGTACTCAGTTTTGGGCCCCTCATAGACATCAAGGCCATGGAGCATGCCCAGAGAAGGGCTGCAAAATGGGTGGGGACTGGATCACAAGTCTTACAATGAGCAGCTTAGGGAACTGGGATTGTTTGGAGGAGAGGAGGCTCAAGAGACATTATAGCTCTGTAGAAGCACCTGGAAAGAGGTGGTGGCAAGGAGGGGGTCAGCCTCTTCTCCTGTTTAACTAGTGACAGAACTAGAGGGAATGGCCTCAGGTTGTGACAAGAGATTTAGGTTGGACTTTAGGAAAGATTTCCTCTAAAGAGTAGTTAGGCATTGGAATGGGCTGCCCAGGAAGGTGGCTGAGTCACCATCCATGGAGGCTTTCAAGTAACATTTAGATGGTGCTGTAAGGGACGTGGTTTAGTGGGGAAATATTGGTGGTATGTGGGCAGTTGAACTGCATCATCTTGGAGGTCTTTTCCAACCTTGGTGATTTTGATTCTCTGATCAGTCTGTTCCAATGCTTCACCCTCTGAGTAAAGAGTATCCTCCAAACCATCTAATCTAAATCTCTTTTTTTAATTTAAAACTATTCCCCCTTGTCCTATCACTACCTGCCCATGTAAAAAGTCCTCTTCCAGTTCCTCTTCAAACTGTATAACTGTTGGAAAAAAATGTTTTAAAATCTTTCTCAGGGTGTTTAATGATACAAAAAAAAAAAAAAAATTGAAATTCTATTTCTTTGTTTATTTCCTGTAGGGACGTGCAGTAACTTACTCCTGTGCCACGCGGTATTCAATTTACATGCAAGAAATTACTTTGATTAAGACCTGTGTTGTAAGCAAACAGTAAATATTCAATTCGGGAGTGAGAAGCCACTATTTCCAGAAGATGGGCCTTGGCTGAGAAGAGCTTATGTTTTAAATGCAGCTCTTAACACTCATTCTTTGTTAAAGTTGCAGTGCTTGAGCAGGATAATAAATTTAGAGTTTGTGCAGTTACAGGGAAGGACATTTTTGGACTATAGAGGGAGAGATCCCAATTTAGTAGGAAAACATCAAATTCATGCTATAATTGCATTTATAACACTATTTAGTTTCTCCTTATGTTCTATAGAAGTTAGTTAATGCCAATCTTCATAATTCTTTCAAAACTGCTTATGAATTTTAAATGTAGCAGCTAAGAAAGAAAGATAGGACATCTACAAAGTAATCATCCAATACATCTTAAAGGCCAAGGAATCTGTTTTTGTAGAGGCTACTGTGTTGTGAAAGACGTATCCTGACTCTGTGTTTCTAATTTTTACTAAGTACCTCTTTTTTAATCTGATGTTGTCATTTCTTCCTTCCAGGAGTTGATTGATTGCATGCAAAATCATCTTCAGCTTGTAAAAGTGTACTGTCCAAATTCATAAGTAGAAATGGGCAGCAGTTACTCAAGCTACAAAGTGCGCTTGATTGTCTTTGTTGTTCCTCGAGGCAGACGGTGCACACCCATGACGTGCAGTAGTCGTGGCCGAGTGGTTAAGGCGATGGACTAGAAATCCATTGGGTTCTGCCCGCGCAGGTTCGAATCCTGCCGACTACGGGCTGCTCCTTTTTCCTGGAGAAACTCATGGCTTGTAGCTTAGATAGGTGTGCAGTTCTCTGGGTAAAAAGCTGCCTGGGTGCCTGGGCCCGAGGAATTGTGGCGAATGGATTTATATCCACTTGGAGGCTGGTCACGAGAGATGTGTCCAGGGATTCAATACCTGGAACAGTTCTTCTAAATATCTTCATTAAAGATCTGAACATGGGTTCCTAATTAAGTCTAAATGTCATCTGCTGTCCTGGCTGAACAAGGAGGTTTTGCTGATAGTCTGGGGGAAAAACGAGTTTACCATCTTTGGAAGAAAGGTCAGTCTACTCAGAAAGAGTATGAGGATGTTGCTGTGGTATGCATGGGGAAAATTAGAAAGGCCCAGCAAGAACTTAATCTGGCCATGATCGTTGAAGATAACAAAAAATATTTTTATGAATATATAAACAGCAAGAGGAGGACCAAGGAGAGTCTCCCACCTTTATTTGGTGCAGCAGGGAACATTATCACTGAAGACAAGGAAAAGGTTTATGTTCTCAGTGGTTTCTGCTGTCTTTCATAGTCAGGCCAGTTATCTTCAGAGTACTCAGCTTTCTGAGCTGGAAGACAGGGATGGGGAACTGAATAAGCTTTCCGTAATTCAGAAGGGGAAACAGTTTAGCAACGTGCTACTTGATCTGGACTGTCACAAATCCATAGGACCAGATAGGATCCATCTGAGGGTACTGAGGGAGCTGGTGGAAGTGATTGCTAAGCTGTTTTCATCATTTATGAGCAGTCCTGGTCAACTGGGGAGGTCCCAGATAGTGGGAGACTTGCAAATGTGATGCCCATCTACAGAAGGGGTCAGAAGGAGGATCAGGGCAACTGCAGTCCTGTCAGCTTGACCTCAGTATTCGGAAAGCTTGTGGAGAAGACCATCTTGACTGTGATCATGTGGCAAGCGCAGAACAACCAAGGGATCAGTTGTAGCCAGCATGAAAGGCAGGTCCTACTTGACCAGCCTCATCTTTTATGACTAGATTACCTGCCTAGTGGATGAGGCTGTGGACATAGTCTACCTGGACTTCAGTAAAGCATTTGACACTATCTCCCACAGCATCCTTCTGGAGGTGCTGGCAGCTCATGGCTAGAGCTGGACAAATGTATTCTTTGCTAGGTAAAAAACTGGCTGGATGTCTGGGCCCAGAGAGTGGTGATGAATGGAGTTAAATCCAGCTGGTGAGTGGTCACTAGTGGTATTCCTCAAAGGTCAGTATTGGGGTCAGCCCTGTTTATTATTTTTATTGATGATGTGAACAAGAGGATTGAGTATAGACGCAGAAGTTTGCAGATGATGTGAAGCTGGGAGCAAGTGTTGATCTTCCTGAGGGTAGAAAGGCTCTGCAGGGGGATCTGGATTGTCTGAATCGATGGGCTGAGGCCGATTGTATGACCTTTTAACAAAGTCAGTTACAGGGTCCTGTGTTTTGGTTAGAACAGCAGGCTGGCCCAGGCGTCATTACAGGCTTGGAGCAGAAAGCTGTGTAGGAGGAAAAGGATCTGCGTATGTTAGTTGACAGCAAACTGAGTATGAGCCAGCAGTGTGCCCAGTTGGCCAAGAAAGCCAGTGGGCATCCTGGCTGGTATTAGAAATAGTGTAGACAGCAGACCAGGGAGGTGATTGTCTCCCCTGTACTCAAGTGCACCTTGTATACTGCATTCAGTTCTGGGCCCCTCACTACCAGAAAGACATTGAGGCCCTGAGAGCGTGTCCAGAGAAGGGCAGCTAAGTTAGTGGAGGGTCTGGAGCACAAGTCTGATGGGGGGTGGCTGAAGGAAGTGGGACTGAAGAAGAGGAGGCTCAGGGGATATCTTATTGCTCTCTACAATTCCCTGTAAGGAGGTTTTAGCAAGGTGAGAGTCGGTCTCTTTTCTCAGGTAACAACGATAGGATGAGAAGTAATGGCTTTAAGTTGCAGTGGGGGAGCTTCCATTTTGATATTAGGAAAAAATGTCTTCTCAGAAAGAAGAGTGAAGCGTTGGAACAGGCTGCCCAGGGAGATGGTTAATCCACCGTTCCCACAACAGGGTGAATGTGGCACTGAGTAATGTGGTTTAGTGGGCATGATGGTAATGAGTTGATGGTTGGACTAAGATGATCTTAAAGGTCTTTTCCAACCTAACAAGTCTATAAAATGTTAGAATTTTACTTTTTTTTTTTCCTTGCCATTCTTCAAGACATTATTCCTTCACAAGACACAGGGGATGAATACATAGCAAGATGCATTCATGTAATGTGTGCATACTCATATGTTCTCTGTCTCTGCTTCTGTGTATTCTGCTGCAGTGTTAAAACAAGTTTATGTGATTGGGGTACTCCTGGCAGTAGGCTGGAATGAAGACAGTTCTTTCAGGATATAGCAGACTTACATTCTGTCTGATGATAGGAATTTCAGTAGTTATGATGATATATATAGTAGTTAGCTGACAGTGTCCCCATACATAAATGTAAGATGCGTATCTGTGTGGAATCTTTTCCTCTTAGACTAATTTGACTAAATTAACTAAATAAGATTCATTATCATTGTATTGTTAGAAGTTGCAGTAGCTCTTCCACTCACTTGGAGGCATCCATATAGGCTTCATCACTGCTGCCAGGGTTGGAGTTCTTATTTTGTGCTTTCTCTGGTTTCTGAAAAGGTAGGGTTTTGTTTGTTTACATTTGCTACGTCAGTTTGCTGCACTTGCGTCAGTGTGAAAAATCTGTTCTGTCAACCTGGAAGAGAACTAGAAAATGGTTAGACCATCTGATTGGCTTAGGTGGGACGTATCTGGGTGTCTCTAGTAACAATTACTCTGGTTTATTCTCAAAAATACCTACTCCTTCATTCATTCTTTGTAGCTGCAGAGCTGTTTTGCCCTCATGCTTGGTGTTTTTCCACATCCGATACCGATGCTAATAATAAATAATCTACAGTCCATGACAGGCAGCTCTTGTAATTCTGCCTGCACAGAGAAGAGGACCCAAACTGCTTTTCAGGATCCTTTTGGAGATGGGATGTATGTCTTTTATTCAAGAATTTCTTTGAGTAAATGCAGGCTACCGTTTGTGGTATGGGCTCATTTCCTAATTCTGATGTATCTGATGCTCTGTAAAACATCTGCTCTGCTAGCTGGGGTAAAAATGGCAGTCGTGTGGTTTGTGTACTCAGTATGGGTGGGAGGGAGTCTCGGGTGTTTTGTCATGTACAGGAAGCCTGTCTGCTGCTGTACCTACCTTAAAAAATTGTAGATCAGCTGTGTCTTTTGAGGGTGAATGATTCTTTACAGTGAGGTCTTTTTGCCTTGTGTTCCAGAAGATTCCTCAACACTTATCTTTTTAAAAAAAAACAAACCATACAAAAAAAGGAAACTTAGAACTTTTTCTCTCTATGAGAGCAAACACTGAGCTAGTGCTTTCTCTTTTGTTTAGTCAAATCTGTCTTTATTAGTGCATTAAGAAAGACAAAGATAAGGAACAGGGTAGCAAAGGATAGTGACAAGCATTGGTGTACCCAGAATTATTTCATTTCTACATGGAGAAGATTCAGTGCCTTAAAAAATGATGTCCATTCGGGGAGGAAGATGCTTTTTTCTGCCTTTGTTGTTTCAGCCTATAAAAGTTGCAAGGATTTAAAGGATTCCCTCTGGTGTTGTGGAGTAACAAACAACAGTAAGGTCACTGAGGGTTCTCAAACACTGAAAATCGGATTTTGTAGTGAAGGTACTGCAGTCAGTCAAACAACAGTGGGAAGAGCTGTTACAGAATAATGTGTGTGAGTCATTCCTGTTTTCAAATATTAATTTCTATCATAGGCTTTTAACTTTTTCTCCCTGTTTAGAGTGAAATGCAACTGCATGAGAAAGAGATGATGAGGCAACATCATGAAGAGATGTTGAATGAGCACAGAGAACTAATTGACGCTCTGACTGCTGAAATACTTCTAGTAAGGGAAGAAAACATTGCTATGCAGGTACTAAGCCCCTTTCTCTAACTTGCTAGAATAGTGAGTTTTGCTGCAAGCATATAGACTGAGATGCATTGTCTGTATGTTCAGGAAATAAAATGATAAAATTAAATAAGGAGTCTGAGAATGTCAGCTATGGGACAGGGATGTTTGTAAACATTTTATCTTTATAATGTTTAACTTTAATTCCTGAGAAAATGCTCATTCCCTGCAGCTGACCTTTTTTTTTTTTTATTACATACAATCTAATGATCCGCATCTGCAGCTACTAGAGCTGTGAAATAGAATAAACATAATACTACATTCTCATTTTTTTTCAGTTTGCACTGATGGTAGATTATTGTTTACGTCTGGAATTGAAGCAATAAATCAACTTTGGAGAAGAAATGAGATGATAAGGAGAAGGAAAAATGAGAATTTCTTTGATCCAAGAAAAAAAAATAAAGGATAAATGTAGAGGCATGGATAATTCATACCTCACTGCAATCTCACAAATTCATGCAGAGATATTAAGAGGCCAGATCTCTTCTCAGTGCTGCTTGTGATCTACAGTTCTCTGATTCGTATTGCTAGAATAAAAATCTGTCTCTTTTTTTCCTTAGAAAAAGCTTCAGCAGTACATGATCGAAACAGATGAAAAGATGACCTCTCTCACACAAGCATTTAAAGGCCTCCCTTTGATAGAACCTAGGAGAGAAGACTTAAGTCCAAGCCATTTTGGAATTGCACACAGAAGTCCATCATGCACCCAAGGTAATGTGTATGCATGTGTGAAGGAAATGAGAGGCTACTTTTATTCTTACAGTGGAAAACGTGGTAGTTAACAGATGTCTGTTTGAATAAATGCGTCTTGTGAACTTGAATCTCACTTCTGGAAAGTCATATGCTGTGGGTTCTGCTGCAAGCATAAGCAGTTATCTACAGATTTATTTATTTTTTTAGATTTATTTATTTATTATTGTATGCTGAACTCCATCTATCTCAGTCTGGACTTGAAAGTTATCCATATAAACAACTCCGGACGTTCTAGTGACAAGTCATGTACTTCTTTTGTACAGACGGGGAGTAACCTTTCCCAACAAATGAGGGGCATCCTTTTCCTTACCCCAATAAGATGTAAGGTCAGGTTTGTCCTGAGGGTCTTACAAAAAAAAAAAAATTAAAAAAAAATCCATCTGAAGCAGCATCCTGGATTCCACCTTTCTGTTGCTGAGGCATACTAATAGTTTGAGATAGGTTCTTCCATTAAACGCTGGAGGTCGCTGCTGACCAGAAACAGCAGTTGCTTTGATTTGTGAAGCAATCAAGCACAAGGCTGTTGTTTGATGTTGGTGGATTATATTGGAGGTGAATGACCACTTGAGAGATATGTAATGTATACAGGAAAAGTTAACCTAGTGGCATCCATGGCCGAACTAACCAAATTTATACTTCTAATATTCCTTTACGACTGTGTTTTTTCCCGTTCATCTTTTCTGATCACTTATTTAAATCTATCATTTTTGCTCTCAAGGTCAGTACCTTCTTGTGAATCTGTGATTGCTTGGAGCGTTTTGTGTTCCTTAGTTAAATGCTGTTCATGTGGTGTAAACATCACAGTCAAAAACATTCTTTCTGACTATTTCTGTAGTGTTCTCAAGGAGAAGCCACACACAAGATCATGTCTTTGTGTGACTTCCCTCAGCTTTGTAATAATTAATAACAGAAAAATTCTAAAAACCACCATTAATTCATATTTAACAAGTTTGCAAAAATTCTTCCTTACTGATCTCTCTTCTCAGAAAGTGGCATCTTCCTGAGGGGGAAGCTTCCTGAATTTGGAACAGTATTTCTTCCTTTTGAGTGGCTGAACTCTTCATTCTTCTACCCTTAAGGCTTCTATCTGGTTGCAGAATATTAAAGAGAGTTTATGCACAGTTTCTGCAGTAAAAAAAAAAAGCTAACAACAAACTTCCCTGGAGTGAGGAAGAATGGCTGAAGGAAGAATTAGGAGAAATATTGTGATGAAAAGGAGCTTATGAGGAGGATGCTTTGGAAATGCAGTTCTGTATGGTAAAGCAGAGGAGGAACATCTTTCTTATCGCCTGCCAGGGTCATTATGTAGCGAGTGGAAGATCTTAGATTCCATCTCAGTAATATGAACCATAAACAGTATCTTAGGCAAACAGCTCCTTTCGGCTCTTTGCTTTACAGAGTGCTTTTTGTCTCTTGTATTTTGGGATCACGTGTGTTCTCCCTGAATTTCCAGTAACTTTACTGCTGGGAACAAATATCCTGAGCAAAATCATGAAGGGATAATTCAAATGTAGCACTAAAGAAGCAGTGCATACAAGTATATTAAAATTACTGTGGTCTCACAGCTAGCTGCAGCTTTGAGTTTGTGCATTTCATGCCTTCCTGGTATGTTCAGTGTAGATGATACACAAACTAGTTTTAGTTAAGTACTGAGGAATAGCTCATCTCTTTACTGGAGAGATGTTTTGATTTGAATTAAGTCATAATAAGAGCACCAGAGAATTCGAAAAAGCTTTGAATTTTTCTCCACTCTGCCATGAACAGGGATAGTGTATATTTACTCTCCTGAGCATATTATCAAATGCAGCTTACTTACATACCTGTGCCTCACAAGTCATGTGTCTTTATATCTCATGCATGGGCTACAAACAGATCTCTATCTAATATCCTGAAGTGGGGAGGTTATGTACATAGATTGCTTTGAAAGTAATGCCTCCTACTTATTCCTGTGGAAATGCTACAGATATGAAGAGCTCAATAATGCTGCTTGATAGAGCCAGTTCTCAGCTACAAAATACTACTTGTCAGCATAGTCACCACCATTAGCTGTGCATTTTTGCCAGCAATGAACAAGAGCCTGTATGCCATGCTTGTCAAAATCTGCACTGGCACAATGACCACTGTTGAAACGCACCACTCACCGCCTCACTGTGCTCATATCCACTGTTTGGTCTCCATAAATGTTCAGCAAATTCAGTGAATGTCAGTGTGTGCCTTTGCTTCTGCATGGAGGAATTAACGACACCCCTTTGCTTCGTTTGCACTTCTATGTCAGGCACCATTTTGTCAGGCTGCCCCTCTTGCTGCTATCTGTTACATGGCAATAACACGTAACAGTGTTGGCGAGAAGGTTCAGCCTCTGCTGCTATACCACCAACATCTATCTCTGGCACTGTGGGCCAACAGAAGAAAATAGGAAGCATAACTTTCTGAGCAGAATTTGTATAATAGCAGTATTGGTTTTTTTTCTCCCCACTCTCCTAAACCCAGTGAAAGTTTTGTACCTGGGAATCAGAAGAAAGCTGGGATTGTGTCGGGAACGTGCTCTAGTGTGTCTTTCCAGATACCTAAATGTAAGAATTGTCACTGAGATTTTTCTTTACACAGGTTTTGCACTAACGCTAATTCTGCTGTTCTTTAAATTCTACTCCTGCTTCATCTCTTCCTTTAGAAAAACCTGATCTGAGCTATTTTGAATCCAGGACTGATGAAGGTGAAAGGAAGAATATGCTGAAATTCCCACAGGAAGAACACCCTGTCAGGACTCCTCAGAGGCCATGTGCCCCAGGTGATGCGGCAGCAGGTAGAAGCTGGCCAGCTCAGGTCTTCCAGCCAGCTGTACTGTTGTCACCACCCCGACAGAAGGACAGTCCGGAATTGTCTCCCCTCCACAACAGTGAGATCTCTCTGGCTAAAGTAGATTTGGAAGTCTGTGTAGTGTGTTACTATTTCAATGTCTGAGGCTCATATTACCTTTGGAGTTATTTTCTCTTATTTTATTCTGCCCAGACACCTTGGCCCTATAGCTGGAATATCTTGCTTCTGCACCCAGGGCTTTTCTTTCTGTGCCTGCTAGATTTCCTTCAGACTTTCTGTGTCCTACAGTTCTCCATTTATAGGCTTATCAGTGGCAGTGCAGACTGACATTTTTATCTCGTACTGATTTTTTGATTTGCTGTAGTTCTCTGTCTGTGATTTACAGCACACTGTCTCTGATCTCCATCTGCTGATGGAGTAATACTTTCTCTGTCACCTATGGAACCATGGAGTACTAGAAATCAGCCTGTTCTGCAGACGAAGCAGGATGTCCATAGGTTGCATGGTAGTCATGTGTGTGGTGTGTTCAGAATTTGCTAATGATGACCACAAAAATATCCAACTATTTTTGTTGGCCAGTGTGCTTAGTGGGTTGGTAAATAGTTTGTTGTTATTATAGAAGCCTTGTATTATTGTATTGTACTATTCCAAAAGCTTTGTTACCAGCCCAAATAACTAGCAGAAGGAAAATGCAGATTTGTAGTTTATTGGGTAAGATAATTGGATTGTGGAAAATGGAGGGCTAATTCAGAACTATTCCTTTACTTCTTGTCTGTAGTATTTACAACTGTTTCTCAGCCTGCTGAAAACACTGTGAGAGAGCCATGCAAGGAGAGGAGCTCACCTTCCCCCCTGAAAACGTGGAGCGTGACTGAAGAAAACTATCTCATGTCTCAAAGGCAACCAATTCCTCCTGCAGACAAAGACTTGCAGAGTTCTCAAGAGAAAATCAGTTTGTCCTGCCCTGCTGTCACTACCAAAAATGACATAGTTGGAGAGTTCTCTCAAAGCAGTGATCTGCTGGGACAGATAGCTGAGCTCACACGGCAGAACTCACTAATTAAAGCTCAGCTGAGCAAATTCAGAAGCTTCTCTGAAGACATAAGTGACTGTCTGCCTCAGCCAGACCCAATACAAAATGCAGATTCTTGTCCAGACTCTTCACAAGGGCAGGTGAGAATTAAAAAAAGAAGAAAAAAAAAAAAAAAGGAAGGCTGGATTCCCTTTTTTGTGCATCTGCTTTCCCTTAGCTTACTGGTGTTATAAGTGTTTCTTCCTTGTTTCTTCTTTAAGAAGAGTAGCAGAACAAATGTTCATTCATTCACTTGGAGACTTTGATTTTACTGTTCCCTGAGGTCAACAGTAATTTCTAATATTGGGCCTATGTTATATATGAATGCTTAAAATCTCCAAGTGTGGGGCGGGTTTATAAGTGTTTAAATAAGGTTCTGCTGCACAGAGAGAGATTACTGCATGTCTCTTGTAGCTTGGATAATATTAACAATGAAAAGACAGCAGATAATATTAACAGTGCAAACACTGCATCAACCCACAGATCCCACACCATGTGTCCTTTCTGCTACTGTGATGTAAAAGCTCTTGAAATTTATTTTGCTTAATATCTTGTGAATACATGAAACTAGTAGATATATCTGTTTGGGTCTGTCTTGTCCTGTTGTGCAGTGAAAATCCCAACATTTTTGGGAAAGAATTTCAAGGCTTCAGTTCACACAGGATATATTTAATCTGCAGCTAAATTCAGTGGCACCCCAGTGAGTGGAGTTAACAGCACAAAAACGCCCAATCCCTGTACTTGTTATTGTCTGTTCTTCCTTCATCTGAATTGCTGTTCAGTTAAAGATCCTAAAGATATAAAATTTCCTCATTTTAAATGTAGGCTGAGAATGTGGTCACTTTCTGCATTGTGTTATGTTGTGTAACGTTCAGTAATTCAGTTGTACGAGGATGCAAACTTTTAAAATGTTTTTGTGAAAATAATTACTGGAGGGGAAGGGGTCACATGGATGAAAACCTGATTTAAAGATGAGTTGTAAGATAGTTCTGCTAGAAATCTGCTTTTCTTCCACATTTGCTCTTGAATGCATGGCTTTCTGGTTAAATATTTTCTTAACTGTAGTTAATTGCTGGAGGGTTGTAGGTTTTCTGTCTTTGCTTTGTTATTTGGAATGATACAGATGAGCTCTTCTTCCTATTTGTAGGAAGAGCTGTTTTAAAACGTTGTGTTTAGTCATCTTAAGTTTTTAATTAGAAGTAATTATCCATTTATCTAAGTAGGCTCATGTTGTGGTACCGAAGAGCTTGGAGGAAAGAATAGCAGAGCTGAATCGTCAGAGCACAGAAGCACGTGATAAACTGCTGCAGCTAATAGATCAGCAGAAATTAGCTGCTGCTGATACAGTCTCTCAGAGAATATCTCCAGTTCTGCCCGCATCCCGAAATTGTACTGGTAAGTACCCAGCTTCAGGAGGAACAAAAACCTACTAAAATGTTTTTTCCCTTTTGTGGGAGGTCTCTTCCTTAACTGATTGGATCAGCAGACACAGTCAGCAACGTGCTTTCTATCAGTGTTTGCATGCTACAATCACCCCTCATTTTAGAGGTGATGGATTTCAGACAGTTATGCAAGATACACCAGCTGAACTTCTCCTGAAGTTAGTTTCCTAGCAACTAGTTCAGTGCAAATGTTATGTTTCATGGTCAGTTTGTTCTTTGTTTTGCCCTTGTCTGCAGAACAGTTCTGCTGTGCAGTGACTGAAGGGCAGAACTGTGTGTTGTTGCCAACAGCCAGGAGGGCAGTTCTCAGTGTCTCACATTCTCAATATTTTAATTCTTCTTGCAGCATTTCCATCAATATTTTCTGATAGGCAATCTTTTTTTTTTTTTAAAATACTAAGTATTTACATCAAGCTTCTAAAAGTGATGACAGAGTGATTATCTGTATCTCAACCATGTTTTGGTCTTTTGGGTGCTGTTTCACTTTGCTAAGTTACTGCCTGTGCTAAAAGAAAGAAATAACTGATGTTTCTAGTCATGTGAATAGATGAATTAGTGAAGGGGATGTTTTTGCTGATTCAAGAGCCCTGGATGAGCTGCCATATGTAACTACAAAGAAAAATACCTTCCAGTAGATTAAGTCGTCTTAATCATTTTTTGTGGAGTTACTGTAATTACAGGCAGAACTGTGTCAGCATGTTCACATGTGCTCTGTGTAGGACCCAGACTTTCCTGCTTCCTAAACCTAGAGGATGTATAAAGGATGTATTCCAGGGAAGGACTTGAGGGTGGAGAAGAAGGAGGAGGAGGGGAAACCCTGTGTGTGCACGTGCATGTAGGTGCATATGTAATGGCATGCACAACACTTTTAATGCTTCTGTGGCCGTTGTAACGTAAATCAGCATGGGGAGCAGAATGTAAAGGACAAGAAGTAGAGAAATCTCAAGTCTTAAAGCTGCTGACTAATGCACTGTCTTTTTCAGAGAGCGGATGAGGGTTTGAAAGGACCTTCAGCCTGATGTTGTATGTTTGCTCTGTGTATTCCATGGAATTTTGAAATGGTCTCATCAAAATCAAGCTATTACTTCTTTGCCTAGAAAATGCAAGGAGGACAACTGAAGTGTCTGTTCCTGTGGCAGCTTCTGTGGACAGCTCCAAAGAAGACAGTGTTTCCCCTGGCAGTGTGACCACTATGAGAAGGTAGATGTTGACCTTTTACTGCTTTATATTCACTTGATTACGTACACGGAGAACTCTTATGAAATATAATCATATGTATTTTTTGGCTTCGTGGACTTTCTGGTCCACTTTCATGGACTTATCAAACTCTACTCTTTAGAAGTGGCACAAACATCCCATATCATCTTCAACTTTCATTGTCTGTATTTAAAATACCTGTAGAGTCATGTAAGACTTAATCCATGGGTTGTTGGCTATTGATGAGGGATCCTAAATCAGCATCCTAGACGTGATTCTGATAGTCACTTCCATGTTTTTAATATTTCAATCTCATTTTTAACATCTGCAGGTCTGTAGGAGGCTCTAGCAAACCTTCTTCACCCCTAAGTACCACATCAGAAAGTGTGACGTTAAATCCTGTCAGTCAGAGGCCAAAGGTAAGACAGAAGAATCTTCAGCTAGAAGGCTTGATTGCTGTGCTACATAGGTAGAATGTAAGACAGATAGAGAGGAGGGAGGAACTCAGTCCTACTTTGGATGCACTGATGCTAATGGTAATTGATTCATAGCAGTCTGGATTCTGGATAACTGATAAAGGGAGGCCTGAGTGCTAGTGACGTGAGTTGTTTGCTACCACAGAGCTGTTACTTACAAGTGAGTATTCCTGTAACTGTTTTTTCTGCTGTGGCATCTATTTGTGTTAGAACTGGGAACCTCTGTCAGACTTTGTCAGACTTATGGCTCCAGAGAATTTCAAGTAGTCTTTATAATGTACTGATGGAGCTACATTTAAGAGTCGAGCAAACTCTTACCTAGCAAGTCTGAAAGTTAAATAAATCCAACCTGAAAGAAGATAACGAGTATGGATTTCTAATTCCTGATTTCCAAGAAGAGTAGACTACAGGGAGGTGCTTTCACATGGAAATCCAGACAGTAGTATAGTCTGGTAAAACATTCACAGCTCTGTTAGTAGCAACCATGAGGGGATATTAATACTGGCTTTCCTGATGTCCAAAGTAACCTAAATTAGGAGTCCTAAACTTTATATCCTAATAGAGAAGTAAACATAAAGGTGCTTCAGAATACTGAAGGTGATAAGTGTGACTTAAGCAAGGTCTCTAAAGGTGGTGGTGTGACCATCCCTGCGGTGTCTGTGGCAGAAAATTGCTTCCTATCAGGGAAACAGTGCTAACTAGCAAATCTGTGGGAAGTTTATGATCTATAAATTTCAACTTGTTTCCTCTTTTGCAGGCAGAAAAGCAAAAAGAAGAAGGCTGGTTTGCATTGTCAATGCACATTATGTAAAGGAAGCTGCGCTCAAGTACTATTATTTATTTATTTTATAAACTTTCTTACAAATCACATTTATATCACTGTAGTCTCCCTCTCCGGATGTACGCTTTAACTCTGAAGTGCTTTCCTGTGAATTTAAAAAGGTCAGTAGTGCTTACTGTATTTGTGCCATACAGAATACCGTAGGAAGTCCTGGGGATGAGTTTCCAGAACAGACACACTGCTGTAACGCAACTCCTTTTCGCTCAATAGGTCTTCCGTAAGTTTGTAAACCGGGGCTGGTGTAGCAATGAGCTGTTATTGTATCTGTGGGTTGCATTACATGTACAGGTTGTATTACCTATGCTGAAGAAAAATGATTCAAGAAAACATTTGAGAAACTTGAAATTTCTGCAGCATGTATCTCTACAAGATAAGGGATTGGAAAAAAAAAGAAAAAAAGAAAGGGAAACTGAGATGAGGGACTGCACATACATGTTCAAAAGCAACGTGGGGATCAGGAAGCCAGTCTGTTCCTGCTGGATAAGAATTTGCTTCAGAAATTACTTGCTCCTTCTATGCGTTATAGTTGCCCCCCAAAAAGGTGTTTTCAGTGCAGTTAACATACCAAGGACTGCTTCTGAACTTGAGGATTGCTTTTTTAAAAAAATTAAGTATTTTTTTATAACAAGCATAACTTGACTTGTGGAAGTTGAATTAAAAGTTTCTATTTGTAACATACTGAAGCATCATCTCTGATGCAACAGAAAACTGATGAGAGTGCAATTGTATTAAGGTATTCTGGTGTGTGTGTGTGTGTGTGTGCATACGTATATGTTGTTTGTATGTTGTTTTTATTTGACTTTTTAAAATGGCCATCATTTTAGTATTAATGTTAACCAATAAAATCTAGGATTATCACAAAGTGCTTGTATGCTTAATCCTTACATTGTAGTAATCTCAGGCAAAAACCTTGATAATCTAGATAAAAAATGAAAAAGTCAGCAAGTCTGGATTTGATGAGTAAAGTTGTTTCAATCTTTTTAAAAGTATTACTTTTTTTTTTTTTTTTTTTTAATTGGTGTAATGCCTCTAAGGATATTGGTGGATTGTGGCTTACAGAGAGCACAGTCCATATTCTTTCAATCAGTTCAGTTTTAGAAGGAAGGAAACAATTTCCAGGATACCCAGCCCCGTATTGGACCTTTGCTTTCACAGCTTGAGCAATATGCTGGGGCTGAGGAGAGGCCTCTGATGGGGGAGCAAGGGTTGCAACCAGCACTGCTGACTGTTGCCATGATACCTGCAATATAGGGTTGTGATTCTGCTTGGTATTCTGTTCTAGCCACATGAGGTCCTGAACTCCATCACCTCATAGTTGCTGCAACCGAGGCTGCCCTGGACGTTCACTGCTTCAACCATACCCTCCTTATTAGTGAGAACAAGATCCAGCAGCACTCCTCCCCTAGTTGGTTCATCCACCTTTTGCATCAGGAAGTTATCACCAACACAGTAGAGGAACCTCCTGGTCTGTGGATGGCTGGCTGAGCATGCCTTCCAGCAGATGTCGGGGTAGTTAAAAACCCCCCGTAATCACCAGGGCCTGTAATTGTGAGACTGCTGTCAGCTGCCTGTAGAAGGCCTTGTCAACTTCCTTGTCCTGATCTGGTGGCCTGTAATAGACACCCACAAGAATATCACCTATGCCAGCCTGCCCCTTAATTCTCACCCACAAACTCAACTCGTTCCTCATCTGTCGCCCAAAAATGGAAGAAGAGAAAAATAACTTGCACCTCAGACTCTTTCACCGACCAACCCAAGGCCTTGAAGTCTTATTATATTCCCCTCAGACCATGGGATGCATCTTCCTACCCACTCCTATGGAAAATCAGTAGCGGGTAGCAGTCTGTCGAATGCTGGGGAGCACCTTGGTGATATCCCTGATCTGGGCACCAGGTAGGCTGTAGACTTCCCTATGGTGAGAGTCAACTCTTCATATTGGGCCCTCTGTTCCTCTCAGCAAGGAATTGCCTACTACAATTACCTTCTTGCTTTCTTCTTGGAGGCTGTCTTGAAACATCGTGTCAATTGCCTCTTCCCATCTGACCTGATAGGTGGGCCTTCCACCACATCCTCACCTACCTCTCCTCGTTATCCAGGGCCTCAAACCTATTATGGAGGGACACCTGGGGAAGGGAGGGAGGTAGGTAGGGAGGGGGGTTGCCCACACTGCTCCATGATCTTCCCAGGCACAGAGGTAAGACTCACCAGCCTGTAGTTCCCTAGGTCTTCCTTTCTGCCTTTCTTAAAAATGGGAGTAATGTTTCCCTTTTTCCAGTCACCAGGGACTTCACAGGACAGCCATGATTTTTCAGATATGATGGAGGGCAGCTCAGCAACAGCATCAGTTGTCTCTCTCAGAATCCTAGCATGGATATTACTTGGCCCCATGGACTTATATACTGTACATATTAGATGGAAGTCCATGTGACAGCATAAAGCCGAAGACTTGTTGCTAAGGGATTGTTGGTGTTACTGTTTGTTGGTTGTCTTTTGCTTGTTCTGGACTGCACAACACACAGCAGTTGTAACTGCTAGTAACACATCTGATTTTTCATATGTAGTGAAGGAAGAAGATTGGGGCTCCGTTTCATTTGTTTTTCAGTTGTGTTAAATAATAGGCTGGTATCATCCAGACCCAGTGTGTTGTTATTGCCAATGACTAAGATTTTGCATGAGAAACATCTTACTGCCTCACTTCCTCTTTTCCAGGCCTTTCGTGTTCTTCCTTTTTGTCTTAAATGTCATCAGATGGACATCTGGCAACATTAAGCACAAATGTAAAAGGCAGGTACAGAGAAGCGCTGTACCTTTTACTTTTCTCTTGTCCTCCTCTTTTAATAAATGTGCAAAATAGGGAGAGGTTTCCCTCTGAAAATGTTTCAAGGGAAAAGCATGGGAAAGTTTCCTATGAATGTTTTGATTACAAAATTCTAAACGAAAAGCTTAATACCATAAAGTGGCACAATTTCAGTTTTGGAAATGGGAAGCCTAAGAGATTTTCTTGAGTTTTCAACTATTTCTTCTTTCATAGTCATCAGTCTTTTTGTAGGCACATGAAAGCAATGTTTTGCCTTGTTTAGCTTTTGTTTTGGAATATTAAATAGTTGATAAATAGCTGAGGGCAAGAAGCAGAGAAGTGGAAAGAAATCTCACTTTTTCAACTTTTACCTGCTTAATCCTGTTTATATAGGAAAACTGGAAAGTTTTAGGACCGATACTTTGATCTTTGTTTTACATTACGCCTTAGGAGGACATACAATGTCTGTAAGCCTTTTTTAAGCAGAAAAATCTCAAGTGAGACTATTTCCCTCTGAAATCTTTAGCTACAGCAAAGTGCCAATGCCATTAAGAAGGCAATCTGGCACTGCTGATGCACGTTGTGTAGGTGCACATTAAGATCGGCCTTTACAATAGTGATGTAGCCCTGTAGGTCCAGGGTGACAAACTGTTGCTGAGATGCCTTGTCCTTTTTAGCTGCAGAAGTAAGGAGGTCTCACTTACAAGCTGAAGAACTTTTGTGATGACAGAGAAGGGAAGGCTGCGGTGACAAAATGAAGTCTAAAGATGCTTTTAGAGCTGCTGTGTTTCCAAAAGGGAGATAAAAGTGCCAAGCTCTGTAGGCCCAGGACATTGGAATAGTATTTTACTGCTGAAAGATGCTTATTCAGCTTAATTTGTTAATAGGAAAAGTTGCTTTATTCATCTTCAAAAAAGAAGCTGTATGGAGAAAAAGAAAAAAAAAAAAAAGGATTGAAATTTTTGTTATATAATGGGTTTAAATGTGTGATGCAAATTAGACCTTAGGGGATCTGAGTGCCTTGCTTTTCCAAAGTTTGGAATGTTTTATCTGTGACTAGTTTCTCTAAGAATGCGAGACAAAAGGAGTTCTATGTAAGAAGAGAACTCTCTCGCACGCACTTGTGGAGATGCCCCTTTTGTGAACTGTAGTGTTAGGACGTTCTGATCAGCTGTGATGCAGAGCAGCTATAGTATAAGATCCGATGATTAAATTTTAATACCTACAAGTTACCATACTGAGGGCTATCAAAGTTATTCTTCAGAGGTTTCTCTACATATTTCTGCAGGCACTTCTTATTTCGTGCCTTTGAATGAAAATGCTGACATAACTGTCAGAGCTATCTTAGGAATTCAGTGCAGCAGCACCACTCCCATCTTTCTAAGCCTACTCCATGCACAACCAATATTGAACCCTGTAGGCTACTGGCAAAACTCTGTTCAGGCTTGCACTTTGAGCCTGCCGCAGAGGTGAAGCTATGCCTCCAGTGATGCAGACGGAGAGACAAAATTTAAGAAAGAGATCTACTGGGTGGAGGAATGTTTGTCTTAATGTAAGAGTTATCCTGAATGGGTGCAGTCTGCATTGGGCAAATTCAAGTCTGGCAGCTCATTCTGTGGGGCTGTTCTGGGTCTGCAAAATCCTAAATTTTTAATGAGAAAGTTAGATACAGATACAGCTAAATGTGGTGCTTGATTAGCATTTGACTTAGTGGTTGTTATCTAGAGCAAGCTGTAGAAAACTCCATGTTTTCCAGTCCTCCCACAGTGCTATCACATCTTTGGGTTGGTCTCCCCCAGCACTGCGACAGCTGTGCTCTGAGCAGGTGCAAGACTCAGAATACAATTTATCATCCTAATAACAGGCAGGTAGATGCATTAATATGTATATACTTTTTATATTTCAGTTCTTAGACATTTAAGTAAGTACAGTGCCTCGAGAACGTACCTTCAAGGTGCAGGAAGCACAAGTCATTCACCTCAAAGCTACCAATTCTCTGAGCCAGAGGAGCAAGAAGGCACAAGGCAGGTGTGGAAAGGCAGCTTGGAGAAAAGTTTGTGACTGCAGGAATAATTTGCAACACCTTCACTAGCTGCAGAGAAGTGGACTTCCAGACCTCCAGCACAGAACGGGGAAGAGCTGAAGGGAGAACCTGCCAGGCCTGGGCCTCCTCCCCCTCCCTGAGGCTGTGCAGTACAGTTAATTCACAATTAATAGCAATTTGTCACAAGTTTCAGCTCAGCCCTGCCCTCTTGAAAACTGCAGGGTGCAAGATAGCAACAAAGAGGAAAAGGGAGAGTGCCTTTTTTCATGACAGCAAGCTTGCCAGCTCAGGTTATCAAGTATTGTCTCAGAAGAAGCTTAGACAGAAAAAAAAACCCTGCATTTCCTACTTTTCTTACAAAGGCTGTTTTTCCTCCTTTGCAGTCTCCTGGACAACATGTTGGATTACTGTCCAAGGTAAGAATGATGAGTGAGGTGCTTAAGAAAAGCTATTGCAAAGTAGAGATCCCAAAATTCTTCCTGGGATATCTGAGTGAAAGCCTTTATACTCACTTTCTTGCTCTTGTGTGTCTGTGTTTGTATATATATACACATACACACATATTTATTTTATTTTTTTTAAATGCAGCAGAAGGTCTGAGTAGCAACACAAGGAGGAAAATAGAGTTTGGGACACATCTGCCCCATACAGGTGTGCTTTCTGGCCAAATCTAAACAGGAGTGGATGCAATGTCTCAGCCACAGGGAAGAGAGGAGTAAAGGGGGCAAGTGAAGCAAGTAGAGGAGCTGTCACCCTGTAATAGCTATACCCCCATTCAATAGTCTCCACTGTATGTAACATGTCTGTGTCCCCCATGGGCAGTGAAGGGAAAGGAGAACAGTTGTGTTGTCATCTTGGTGTGAGCACTCTTATCAATCTTCTTTAGCTTATAGGAACTTACCATCATTAAGATCACATTCCCTGTCTCAACTATGGCTTATGAGCAGGTTAAAAAGCCATGGGCAGGACCTAGAGATATCACACACAAATTGCTTCCTTAGAAAACCTGACTTGAAAAAAATCCAGTTTCATCTTTCTTTCCAAAAATATAGGCAGGACTCAGGGAAGATTAAAAAGAGTATAAATAGCAGACAGAAAGCAGGTGGTTGGCTGCAGGGTGCAGGAATGCCTGCTCAAGGACAAGCCAGAGCACAGCCAGCATGACTGGGGACTTTCACTGCAGCTGCCTTTGTCTTTACAGAGCTGCTGCCCTTTGAAGAGAGTTCCACTTGACCAGCCTGAAACCTCTTGCAAATCAGGTAGATGAGAGATCAAGCTTTCTCTTTTTGCTGCCTGTTTCTTGCCGGCCCCCCCCCCCCGCCCTCCCATCTGCTTCCAGTTTGCTCTTTCAGGATCCAGTCAAGAACCTGCATATGAAGCTGGTGCCTCTTTCACAGGTGTTGCCTACCATGCGTGCAGTTTGCGTATGTGTGAAGGGAGGTGCTTGGTAGTGAAGGTGATTCTCAGAAGAGCAAGCACACCCAGAAATGCCCTGCAGAAAGTCCATGGGAGATTCTAGGGCAGATGGCCTCCCTCTCTACCCAGTCAGAGACCCAAGCAGGGGATCAGTGTGAGCACCCTGCTGCAGCTGTCGCATTCCCTGGGCCTCAGCATGTAGAAAATGTGTCATGTGAGATTTGGCATGGGGCAATGTGCTCCTCTGCCTTCCAGGCCCAGCACAGGCAAAAGCCAAGCGGCACCTCCTTCTCAGAAGGCAGATTTTGCCATTTTAGAGACCAGCCCTACTCCTTCATTGCTGGTTGAAGTCACCTCTGTCACTGAGAGAGAAGGAAAGAAAAAGGCAATTATGTGGCTCCATAAGAAACATGGCACTGGCCATTAGCTAGACTGACGCAGTGTTAGAGGACATATAAAGCCCAGAAGCTTGGCCCAAGATGCGTAGGTGAATTCACCCTCTCTCATTTTCCCATCAGCCTTATGACATCACTTGCCCCATTTTCCTCTTGACTTCTGTTTCTCAGTCTGTAGCCTGGGTTACAAGCAGCTATGCCACAAGCAGAGAGTTCAGTGCAGCTTCAGCTTGCACACCCTGATGGACTTTCTGCCAGCCCATAGCAAATATTCTGGAACCAGAAGCCCAATGAACAGTACAGAAACACTGCTTTCCCCTAGTTGAGTGCCTCTTGCTGTTAAGCACACATTTTGCTAAATGAGAAAGAGATTCAGCCCAGGCTGGGAGACAGTGTTGATTCCTTGCTGAACTGGGGATTTGGATTTTCTAGGTAAGGTTGATATAAACAGGAAGAGTTGTTAGCTGCACAGCTAGGGGATAGACAATAAAGAACAGTTTGCGCAGAAACAAGCAATGGTGCTTCAAAAGCATTTCCAGAAGATGAGTGTGACTTCTCAGAATCGTCTACACCACGGTAGCTCCCTAGGGCTGGCAGACCTACAGTGGAGCTGGAGCTGTTGGAAAGCAGCAATGGTCTTTTCACTTTGACTTTTCTGGAAGCTCAAGGTCAGCTGCCCTGTTCTTTACTGTCATGTTCACTATTCCTGGCAAGATATTCAGGAAGAGCTTCCTAAAAGTAACAGTATATAGGATCAAAGAAGCTTGAGACATCCTTTTCCACATTTAATCATTGATTTATGCCCACGCTACTCACTAGGAAGGAGTCTAGGAAGGAAACAGGGCTTTTAAGACTTTCTGGTACATGTACAAAGTGTTACCAGTATTTCATCAGGAAAAATATTAACGGGAAGGCAGCATAAAGTTCTTGTACAGATAGACTAATGAGCAAATACAATGGAAATATTATACAAATCTCTTGAGAGGTAGAGGGAAGGAAACCTAATTTTCCATGTCTCCGCATGATGATCCTGTGCTTGATGTTAGGAAACAGGAAGCAGATAAACAGGAAAAAGAAGAAGGAGCTGGCAAAGGAAGTGCAATAGGGAGAGTAGGTCACCCAGTGCACATGTACTGAGTGGTTCCGATAGACATTTTTAACAATAGCAGGAAAAAGTCTGAAGAGGGTTCCACTTCAAGTAAATCTCGGGTCAAATGATGGGGATATTTAGCCATCCATCAACTTTTGTGAAATGTGGCAAAAGGAAATGTTTATTGCTTAGTGTATTGTTTTAATGAGATGTTTGCATTGTTTTGTTTTTGTAACTGTGCTACTCTATCGCCTGTCAGTGTTTATCACAGAATCACAGAATGGCTTAGGTTGAAGGGAGCCTTAAAGATCATCTAGTTCCAACCTCCATGCAAAGGGCAGGGTTGCCAACCGCTAGATTAGGCTGCCCAGAGCCCCATCCAACCTGACCTTGAACACCTCCAGAAATGGGTCATCCACAAACTCTCTGGGCAACCTGTTTCAGTGCCTCTGCACTCTCTGAGTAAAAAATTTCTTTCTAACATCTAACCTAAATCTACCCTCTTTTAGGTTAAAGCTATTCCTCCTTGTCCAATCACTGTCAGATAGTGTAAAAAGTTGGGCTCCCTCCTGCTTGTAGCTCCGTTCATGTACTGGAAGGCCACTATTTGGCTTCCCTGGAGCCTTCTCCAAGCTAAACAAGCCCAAATCCCTCTCTCTTTGATCATCTTTGTGGCCCTCCTTTGGACCCGCTCCAACAGCTCAGCATCCTTTCTTTACTGGGAGCCTTGGGCCTGGACACACTACTCCAGATGGGGCCTCATAAGGGCAGAGTAGAGCCAACCACATCTCTCTCATTTGCTGGCCACTCTCCTGATACAGCCCAGAATACCATTGGCCTTCCAAGCTTTCTTGGGCCTCTCTTCCCTCCAGGGCTTTCTCCCATGTCTCCCTGCCAAGCAGTTCCCTGAAGACTTCCAAGTCTGCTCTCCTGAAGTCCAGAGTAGCAAGCTTGCTGCGCACCCTCTTTAATACCCTGAGGATATTGAACTCTGTCATTCCGTAGTCACAGCAACCAAAGCTCTGTCCTTGAGCTTCACATTACTCACCAGCCCCTCCTCAGTGGTGAGGACAAGGTCCAGCATAGCACCTTTTCTCATGGGTTCCTGTATCGCTTGGAAGAGGAAGTTATCAACACATTCTGGGAACCTCTTTGATTTCTGGTGCCCTGCTGAATTGTCCTGCCAACAGATATCGGGGTGGTTGAAGTCCCCTATGAGGACCATGTTTTGTGAATTTGAGGCTGCTCCTATCTGTTTATAGAGGGCCTCATCCACTTGGTCTTCCTCATCAGGTGGCCTCACTATGATGTCACCTTCCTCTGCCTTCCCTTTAACCCTAACCTATAAACTCTCTGTCAGCTCCTCGTCTGTCAGCAGGTGGAGCTCCATAGACTCCAGGTGGTCAATGATGTAGAGGGCATACCACTCCCCTTCTCCCTGCCTGTCTTTCCTAAAGAGCTTATAACCTATGCCATTGTAGAAGGCCACTGGGTTGGTCAAGCATGATCTGTCCTTGGTGAAGTCACGCTGGCCGTTTCGGATCACTCTCCACATCTCATGGATCTGCTCCACAGTCTTCTCGGACACAGATGTGAAGCTCAATGGCCTGTAGTTTCCCAGGTCTTCCTTTCTCCCTTTCTTAAAAATGGGAGTCATGTTTCCCTTTTTCCAGTCACTGGGGTCTTCACCTGACAGCCAGAGTTTTTCAAATATGATGGAGTGACTTGGCAACCAAGATCCAGATCCTTCACGTCCCTGGGATGCATGTCATCTGGCCCCATGGACTTGTACACATTCAGCCTCATGAGGTGGTCTTGGACTTGCTCTGCTCTTATACTGGGAGTGATTTTGCTCCCCCAATACCCGCTTAGAAGTTTGGGGACATGAGAAGCATGAGAAGCCTGACTAGCTGTGAAGACCAAGGCAAAGAATTCATGAAGTACCTCAACCGTCTCCACGTCTGAGGAGGCCAGCTCTCCCTTTTCAATTTTATTAGGGCAGATATACTCTCCTTTGCCTTGTCTTCTGCCAAATGTACCTAAAGAATCCTCTCTGGTTGTTTTTCACATCCTTTGCCAAATTCAATTCCATCTGTGCCTTGGTTTTCCTGGCTCCATCCCTGCACATCCAGACAGCATCCCTATATTCTTCCCAGGCCACCCATCCTTGCTTCCACAGCTTACACTTTTTCTTTCTTTCCCTCAGCCTGATCAGCAGGTCTTTGCTCAGCCATGCTGGTTTCCTGCCTCATCTGCCTGATTTCTTATTCTGGATGATGAAGAGCTCTTGTGCTCTCAGAAGGGCATCCTTAAAGTACTGCCAGCTCTGTACGTTAACGTGTTCTCTTTTTACCCTTCCATTTTGTCCAGCTATAAAGCAAACCGAACAGGGATGGAGAAGGGTGTTCCTGTCTAGTTCTTGGAATGCTTTGCAGCCTATTATGTTTCTTGAAGATATTCACAGGGCACCAACATACCTATCCCTTGAATTGCCTACCACAATTGGTAGGTGACATAGGGGTAAGAGCAAAATTACTATTATGAGCAATTGATGTAACTGAAACCAAAGCATCATTGAAGTTAATAATGAAAGTGGTCGCTGGAGGTCCTCGGAAGACGCCTTACGGTTGGGCCTGCCCCCTCTTTCACACAGAAAGACCGCGGATCGCCGTGAGACGCCCCCGCCCCCAACCGCCGTCGCCCGGAGCAACGGGGCGGCCCGCGCCAGCCGGCGGGAGAGACCCTTAGCGGCCGGGCGGGAGGCGGGATGGCCGCGTCGCGCTGCCCGGCGTGCGCCGAGCCCTGCGTGGAGCCGCGGCTCCTGCCCTGCCTGCACTCGCTGTGCGCGCCCTGCCTGCGGCGCCTGGGGACGCTGGGAGAGCCGGGCCGAGCCGCCGCCCTCAGCGTGCTGTGCCCGCTGTGCGACGCCGAGGTGGCGCTGCCGTCGGGCGGCCTCGGGCAGCTCATCCCGGACTACACGGCGCTGGGGCGCGGCGGGGCCGCCGGCGCGGCGGGGTGCGACCTGTGCGCCGACGGAGCGGCTGCGAGGCGTTGCCAGACCTGCGGGGCGCGCCTCTGCCTCTTCTGCTGCCAGGCACACAGGTGAGGGCGGCGGGGCTGCCGGGAGTCGGCCGCGGCGCTGTAGCCTGCTTGGAGGTGGGCTGGGGAGGCTGCCCTCACGGGGAGCGGAGGGGCAGCGCTGAGCCGTACGGTTCAGCGACGGGGCCCGAGGGAATGGCGTGGAGCTGTGTCAGGAGAGGGGCAGCTGGGGGTTAGGGACAGGGTCTGCACCACAGGGCGCTGGGCATGGAACAGCCCGCCCAGGGCTGTGGCGGGAGGTTAAGATGCTGTGGGGTCATTTCACTCCAGAAACGTGAGTATGTACAAAGGCAGTTTTAGGTGGAATGGCAGGCCTGACACTGACCTGACCTGACTGCTATGGTTGCCACCTCCCAATGCTCCTAACTGTTGTGCCCACGCATCCTGCATGCACTCTCAGCATGTATGTGAGGCCAGGATCCTACAGCAATAGTGCTATAGCTTTGCCGCGTGCAAGTCATTGTGGAGTTTAGTTCTGTTGGAATGTAGTTTCTGTTGGAAACTAAAGAAAACGCAGGGGAGAGATTTTCACCTCAAAGAGAGTTGTGTCACTTGAGCAAGAAGAAGAGGTGGGGTTCTGGTAATGTACGAGCAGAAGAGGAGGGCAGTGCTGCAGAGGAGAAATGACCAGAAGCCTGAATAGCCTTCTGAAGCAAAGAGGCAACAGGCAGGGTCAGGAAAACCTTCAGTAATGCTGTCCCAGGAAGTTACAGCCAGGGTTAATCAGCTTGGCCTACTCGCTCCATGTTTTCTGCCTTTTTCCATTTAATAGCAAAGTCTTTCCACAGAAAGAATTGAGGCAAATTCCTCACCTCCCTTCTCCCTGCAGATATCAGTGCCTGTGAGGTGGCTCTGATTCTCAGTTACCTTTCCACAGGGCTGCAATTTTCAGCATGCCATTCTGATGAGCTAATGCCTTATAGCCCATGCAAGCTGCTGAAGAATAATGAACAGAGATGTTGAATAGCAGCCTACTGCATTGACAGAAATAGCTGTGCAAGGTATAAAGCAGTGGGAGGACTGTCCCAATGACACACTTCTGGCCATATTTCTTGATATCATTTTTTCACCCCATTAGCATCTGCAGACTAACACTTGCTTTCTCTTGATGGCAGAGCAGAACCAGGGCCAAGAAAAGCAATTTTGAAATGATTTCCTGCTGCACAAGAAAGATATCTAAGGATCTGAGTGACACTGTTGTGCCTCTTGGAATAAGTGAGATAATCTTAGGTGAAGTCTGGGAAGTGTAAATGTGGAGGATGTAAGCAAATACTGCTAGAAAGCACTGAAAATGTGCTGTACCTGAGGGAAATTGTTGGGAAGCAAAATAGTGTAATGGGCCATGTCTTGCCATATGTCGAGATTGCCAGCACAACACTAGAGCTTCGTCTTCACAGACTTTTTCATTGTTTGTGGCTCAGAGTTCCCTCTGCAACTGCCAACAAACAGCTTATTTATGTACAGTCATCAGTCCAGAAGACAGAAAAGAGAGATGGTTTTCATTCCCAGTCAGTAACTGGCTACCAGTGTCCAAACTAACAGAAAATGGAAACATTCCAGTGGAACTATGTGTCATGGTGGCTATCTGGTTAAAATACGCTTTGTGTCCAACCCCTCATATCCTCTTAGTGGCACCTAACCGAAAGGAAAAGGGGGTTGACTTTCAGAACAAACATTTTACCACAGACTGTTGCCTATTCCCTGAACTAGATTTTCCCTTGGAGGGTCATTTTGAGCTTCTTTGCCTCTGCAGATCTAACACTGGTGAAAATCATTGGGTTGACACCACCTGTTTCTATCTAAAAGTAACTGTCAGTGAGCAGTTCTGTTTGAGACACCTTCTGCCAGCTCTCACTTGGCAGCGTACGCCTTCCTCCTGCTGGCTTTGTCACAGTGGGCTCTGGAGGTGATTGCAACCATCCCGCTCCTGACAGGCTCCATGGAGGGGCTGCTGGCAGTAGCAGCCTGGCAGCCTGTTCCCTGGGGTGTGTGGCAGTGGTGGGGCACACAGTTCTTGCATCTGAAAATAGTGCTGACGGCATCTGGGGGGCCTGAGAGCAGCTTCTAATGAGGTCTTTGCAGATGGTGTCCTCTTTTGTGTGGAGCCTTGTTCTCAAGAGATGCAAGTCCTTCATGCAGTATGAATTTCAGGGAAGACAGGAGGGAGCAGTGCACTTTGACTTGCAGACTGGCATTTGTAAGCGTTCTTGGATGTTAGCATTTCATATCCAACGTGCATAAAGTTCTGTGGTTGCTCCCTTCTAGGAGACAGAAGAAGACTGCCTCCCATGTTGTGATGGAGCTGGAGAGCACCAGGGATTGCAGCCAGGCTGAGAAGCCTTTCTTCTGCCCTTCCCATCCCTCAGAGGAGCTGTGGCTGTTCTGCGAGCAGTGTGACCAGCCTGTATGCCAGGATTGCGTTGCACAAAGGCACCAGCAGCACCCCTATGACTTCACCAGCAATGCTGTGCACCGGCACAGGGACTCCCTGCAGAAGCTGCTGAGAAGCACCCAGCAGCGCATGAGCACGTTAGAAGATGTGCTGAGCCAGACTGATGATGTGGGCAGTGCCATCAGTGCTCGTGCAGAGGCCGTGGCCGCGGAGATCAGTCTGTTTGCCAGAGGATATGTGAAAGCGATTGAAGAGCACCGGGACCGGCTGCTGAAGCAGCTGGAGGACCTGAAGGTGCAGAAGGAAAACCTGCTGCACTTGCAGAAGGCCCAGCTGCAGCAGCTCTTGCTGGACATGAGGACAGGCGTGGAGTTCACAGAGCGCTTGCTGACAAGTGGCTCAGACCTGGGAATCCTCGTCACCAAAGGGGTGGTGGCAAATCGGCTGGCAAAGCTGAACAGTACTGCTTACAGCACCCACCCCAGAGAGGATGACAGCATTCAGTTCTCTCCCCAGGAGAGGGCAGGGCAATGTCAAGGCTATGAGGTTTTTGGGGCCATTATCTGCAAAACTGTTGATCCAGCCAAATGTACCCTGCATGGGGAAGGTAACAGGGTGCCATACCACTTGTTACTCCCTGAAGTCACGTTTCCATTCTCTGTGTCTGGGTGGGATGCAGCTGAAGGCTGTATTGGCTTCTTGTCTTTACAGTTTCTGAGAATGTCCAGGGAATAATTGGCATAGGTGGTTTCATGGATGTTTGCTTTCTAAAGACTTGGGGCAGAGCCAGCAAACAGATAATGCTCAGACTAGCTCTCAGGGTGAAGCGACCTCTGGCCTGCGCAGCACAGGTGGGCAGACCCAGGGCTCACTCAGTCTTTTCTGTGTCACAGTGCAAGTGCTGAGGTCTCTAGGGCTCTGCACTGTATGGTGGTGTGCTCCTTCCTGGGTGTGTGGGGCACCTTGAAGCCCATAGGGAGGACACCTGCTGGGCTCAGAAGTGTAGGCAGGTGGCCACCTGATTTGTGCAGACCTCTAGGAAGCAGACCTCTAGGTAGTATATTTACATTTTCCTGTGGGTGGAGGGAGCCATATACCCTATCGGTGGAGTCCTAGGTGTGCTCTAGCAGGATTAAAATACTACCACATGGGTGGGAGATAGCAGTTGTGGTTGTTGAGTCCTTTCTTGACTTTTTCTCCACCTTCCAGATCTCTGCAGTGCCCATCAGAATGAGCTGACAGGCTTTACCCTACTCTGCAATGACACCATGGGAGAGCAGATGGGGAGAGGAGGAGAAGCCGTGATGGTCACCATCACCCACAAGGACAAGAAGGACTGGTGGGTATTTCACTAGACAACTCCCCAGTCGCTGAGTTTGCTTCTCTGTCCCCCTTATCCCGACTCCCTCCTTGTTTGGACAGGTTTAAAGAAGTCCTTCAACATCTGAAGAAGTAAAGGCACAGTGGTTTTTCGCACCAGTGTAGCAGTGGTTTCTAGCAGTTGTATACAGTGTGGAGCTTGACATTGTTGGCTCATGCTTGTATTGAATCTCTTAGTGGTCTGAGGCTTCTTAAAGGATTCAGCTTACAGTGAGTATTGCATAGCGAGCTGTTGCTGCTTCCCACCCCTACCAGCAGCCACCTAGAGCTCCTGCTTTTGTTAAAACCTAATGAGCATACAACATTGCAATGCCAAGAACGATCACTGTGAGCCATCAAGCCCCAGAACCTCTGGCAGCTGATGGAGGTGCCTAAACTTCTGTTCTGGAGAAAAAAGCATTGCTAATACTTCATCACACTTTCTCCTGTTGTTGCAAGTGTTGAGCACTCTCACATCCTTGGGGTTTTTCGGGTGCATACGCTGCAGCTGAGTCAAGATGCGAGCACAATTGTTGCAGGCTTTCTTCTTGGTGGGATGACCTGAAAAGAGACAGGATGCTAAACTTCTCTCATATGAGAAAGTATTGATGTGCTCATACAGAAACAGAGCTGGGTACACAGATGCTTGCCAGTGAAGGATCATTGTTCAAGAATATTGCTCCTTTGTACCTTCATTAGGTGTACAGATGGTACGAGGAGGTGTACATGTAAGGTTTATGTGGCTTTTGCTTGGTAGGGTAGAGGTTGCTGTGGCCACATTAACTCAGTTTCCTGTTCATATGCCTAGGCAGTTTCTACATCTGTTGCTGAAAGCTGTCTGGCTTCAGGGTGAGGCACAGCAGCTGCTGAAGAGCCTGAAGTATCAGCACGCAGTTCATGGCAGGAAGTGATGCAGGCAGTCATATTTGATGTAATATAGTGGGGGATGGAGAATACAACCTATTAATCTGTGAGGCTATAAATGGCCATGTTGTGGGGCACATGAGACTAAATAGTAAAGAGTAGGAAGATTACCTCCCTCTTTAAAGAGCTGCCTGCTATTTTTTTTGTGGAAGGCTCTTTCTGTAAAGTAGGCAATCAGCTCCCAAGTAACTGGATTATGGTTTTTCCTGTCACTGTCCACAAGTAGTGTGACACCCATTGAGCTTCATTTTGGGAAGGGGAATTGGCCAGCAGGGACCTAGAGCTCCTCAGAGTGTCACAGAAGAGTTGAGGTCAGTGTGTTTGGGGCAGTAGTTGAAGTGATTCAAACCTACCCTGTTTATGTCCTGTCTTCCTCATGGGCTCCTCAAAAAGTAAATTGTTCTACAAGACTATGTGTTTACCCCCTTTTGGAGGGCTCTTATCAGATGGGATGATCTGACCTGCAAGTGTTCTGTCAGTCATCTGCTCCTTCAGAGCTCTTGGTTACTGCAGATCCTTGCAGCACAGCTAGCTTTGTGCGACTTCCTCTGTATGGGTACTGCAGCTCCCTGTAGCAGGTGTGTGTGAAAGCTACTCAGTGCCTGAGCATTGCTTATGCATTCTGTCAGGCTCACTCAAGAACCACAGCTGTTGAACAGGGGTGAGGATGAGGACTTGACCAGAAATCTAGGGCCAAACAGTAGTTCACAGGTACAGCAATTTGCTGTCAATCACTGATCTCTTGGGCTTCTCTTTTTCTGTTCATAGTGCAGTCAAACCAACAGTGTGTGATAATGGTGATGGTACCTACCATATTTCCTACAGCCCTGAGGAGCCAGGCTTGTATGCTGTCTGCGTCTATGTGAAAGGGCAGCATGTACAGGTAGCAGTTCTTGTTTGTTATGCATTGCTTCTTTACATACTTCTCCTTTCTAAGTATTTGCTTTAATTCTCTCTAAGAGTTGGTTCTATCACTTGGCAGTTAAGACATGTCAATGATCTGTGACTGACAGGATCACCCAGCTTCTTTTTAGAAATGCAGACGCAACGTTGGGTAGCATGCACTGCAGCAGCTTCTCTGCTTGCTTGTCCTCTGCAGGGCTCTCCATTCATTGTGATGGTGAAAAGCAAGTTCCGCAAGCACCAAGGCATGTTCCACTGCTGCACGTTTTGCTCCAGTGGAGGAAAGAAAGCTGCTCGCTGTGCCTGTGGAGGGACTATGCCAGGTGAGTGTGCAGCTTTCCCTCTGCTACTGCTATCAGAAGGGTTTGTTGCATTCAGACTCACAATGTAGATAGGTGTGAATAATTCTAGCTCAGCTCCTCCCTTGCTTGTGCACCAGGACTGTGATAACTTAGGCACGTACCTTCTGGTAGGAAGGGACTGCAGCTGTGAGAAACGCTGCAAGATGTGTTGAAGGTTTTTGAAGGACATTCCCTGTAAGAGACCTGAGTCAGCTCTGTGGGAGATGTGGCAGGGCAGCTTCATGATCATCTGTCAGCCCTTCTCAGTGAGGCTGAGCGTGACTGTTCTGCTGTAGTGCTGCCAACATGGCAGCTTCCTGGCTGTGCCACACAGCGTCCAATGTTTGTTGGAGAAGTCTCGTTCCTTGTTTAGGATGAGAGCTCAATTGCCGTATTTGTTTAATCCCAACCAGCTTCCTTGACCTTGGCCTGCATGTTTCATTGTGCATCCTGCATGTTTTTATTACACAATTTATTACACAGCCTCTTCTCTGTTGTTGTTTTTTTTTTTTGTGCTTGCTCTGTATCCAGCTCTGGCCATAGCAGCTGGCAGGAGGATCTGAAGGCCCATGTCTTGTATTACTTGGCAGGGAAGAAGACAGAAGTCTTCAGCTTTCCCCAGTGATTGGAAGGGGGAAATCCCTCATGGTTGTTCCCTTTTCTTTATGGGACTCTGTCAATTTTGGTTGTAAATACACGTGTGCTTTCCTTTCTTAGACAAATCCTGGAGCTGAAGCACCCTCTGAAAGCCACTGGTGCTGGAATTTTCTGGCCTTTTAGTTCAAGTTGACGGTGCCACTTCTCTTGCAGGTGGGTACCAAGGTTGTGGCCATGGACACAAAGGTCACCCTGGATGTCCCCATTGGTCATGCTGTGGACAAGTCAAAATGAGCTCGGAATGTCTGACTGCGTTGCCCAGCGACAGATCACAGAGGAGTTTGCTCAGGACAGTGGAACTCTGAGCAGCCAGTTGAGCCTCCCTGAGTTTAGGGTCCTTCTACTGGCTGCTGAATGAGCACGTCGCAAGGATCCCCACAACTGCTGAAGAGCCATGTTGCCAGAAAACAACACGGTGATGGGTATGAACTGAGAAAGGAGGGTGAGGGAAAATAAAACTGTGCCTTATATTCTACCTGGGGTGTGTATGCAAGGTTGTTTTGTGCCTAAACAAGAGCAAATTCCAGGAATTGTACCAGTGCCTGCACTTTTGACAACTCAAGACCTGTGGGTTCATGCTCTGAGAGGAAATTTGGAGCTACCTCATAAGAGGGTCAATATGTGCCTCATTCTGCATGACAGACAGTCTGCTGTCCTTCTCAAAATGGCCAAAGCTGCTTGTTGGGGCACATTCCAGAAAGTTTGTGTTCATGCTTTGGAGAGGTCTGGCAGCCTCAGAATGGCTTCTGCCTTTACCTCAGGTACCCAGCTGGATTTTGGCATTGTGTGTGTGCTCATAGTACAGTTCACTTCCCTGGAAGCCACTGTTTGCAGCTCTCTCCTATTTTTTCCAGGTGAGCTGGAGTCTCATTACACTCTCCCCACAAAGTAGGAGGAAGGCAGGTTAGTAGTTTCAATGAAAGAAATTTGAAGAAAACCCATGGCAGTGATGGGAACAGGAACTGCAAAGCCACCTTTTGTCCACAGAGATAGTGTGGGGCGCAGCGTTGCTGGGGGTGATACGGGATCCAGGAAAGCACTCAGCTCAGTCAGACTATCTGTAGGAGTCATAGGTACAAGATTGCAGTTATCTGTCCCAAGCAGGAAGACCAGCATGCATTTGAAGCAGAACTTCTGGATTTGTCTTTCATGGCCCTGGCAATGCTCTCTCTTTAGAATGAGAGCTTGTTGTAATTTCTGCATGGAAGGGAGGGCTTATTCTCCTGGATTTGTATGATTGCTGCCAACCCATGGTTGGGAAAGTAACATCTGTGATAGGAAGAAGAGGCACTTAGTGCCTGCTACTTGCCTGGGTGAAGCAGATCCTGCGTGTACCTTCTGGAACAAAACACGTTCATGGCATTGATGCTGGGAATGCTACTGCCCTGGAGGTAACCTCAGTCACAGCTATCTCTTTCTAGGAGCTTGTAATGCTGCCTGGGGAGCTGGGGTGGGGACAAAGGTCTGACTGTTGGTCATTCTGTGAGAGGAATGCTGCTCTACTGTCAACATGAGGACTGGTTCTTGATTTCTGATGAATAGTAGCTAGGTTGTAAATAGTAGAAATCTGCACTGTTTGTTTGCTTAGACCTTAGAAGACTGATGTATTGTTCTTTAGTCTTACAAAGCCAGTTTTGGAACCTCTTCCTCCCAGCAAAGGAGACAGATACTCTTATGCAAATGGTGTTTATAACTTTCCATTAATCATCCAGAAAGGGCTGTCAAACATGGGAAGGTTAGGCAGTTTAAATCTCCAAGTTAGGTAATTTAAGTCTCCAAATTGCTGACTCTGAAAATACAAAGTGAAAGTTTAACTTGAAGTAACCTTTAATGGAACAAAGTGTAACCCATTCTTGTCCTTGCTCTGTGCTCAGTACCAGAAAGCAACATGAAAAGAAATGTCTCATCTGTCTGGTTTTTTGCCTTCCCACTCTTACATGTGTATTTTTTTATTGGAACTTCCATGCAGAGTTACAGAGGGAACACATAAGCACAGGACTGTCCTCTAAGCACGTAATTCCAGTCTAAAGCCATCATAGTTCTCTCAGACAAAGGAATGTGTTTTCATGTTAGGCCGTCCTTACACACCCAGTCACTGACATTTTCCAAGAAACTGTGAGAATGATACTTGTGAACAGAAAATTTCAGAGAACTGCAAGTCAGCTTTGTCTGAGCTGTACATTTAAAAGGGGGAGAGAAGTGTTTGGACAGCGTGGGCTGCTAAACCTGCCAGGGCCAGGTCCTTGTTACAACCTTTCTGTAGACTTGAAGGTTCAGTCAGTCTCATGGACTGACCACCTCTCTGCGCTTTGGCAAAGAAAGTTGTGTGTCATGGTAGCCTGAAGAATTTTGCATAGAAAACATTTAAGGACTTTAGCCCCTCTGTAGAGTTAGATGCAATTGTCCTCCATTACTTGCAAGCAGTTTGCCTTCAGTATTCCTTACTCAAAATGTTTTGCCAATTGAGTATCATGCTTACCTGCAGGAGTCTTGCACAGGTCCCTGATAGCCCAAGAATGGTTTCAACTCTTATGTTGGTGATCAGTCTTAGGCAGTTGGTAGATTAGGATGTAGTGATATCCCGCTGGCTTGCATGATGTCATTTCAGACCAGCTGGTCCTTCTGTTTATGAAGACGTTTTCAAGACAGACGTATGCACAGTGCTGCAACAGTAAAGATACGTGTTTTTCTCAGGACAAATTTTCTTGCTGATAAAAAATAAAAATAGAAAATGATGAGGATGGGATTTGAGAGGCAAGAGGAGGACTTAATCCCCAGATTGGGAAAACAGGAAAATGTGAGAAAGCTGGAGGGAAAAATGCAGCAAGAACAAGGGACTGGAAGACCTGGAACAGTCCCCTCAGCATGGAAGACTCCAGAGAGGGTGTATCTAGGGCAGGGTATCGTAGGGCATCTCTCCTTTCTCAGAGGAGGCAAAGCACACCAGTGACACAACTGTGCTTGTACCTCCATGCACGAGTGTCTGGCTTGTCCCCAGAAGACTGCAGAAATACAGAAGCTGGTTCAGCAGGGCTTCTTGGCTTTTCCAAGGCAGAAGGTAGTCCACAGGAGTGCACTGACCACGTGGAGTTCCACATCAGGGCAGACCTTGGCAGGAGCACACAGGTCGTGTAGGTGGATTTGCCAGCTTCTAGCTCAACGTGGCTCATCACCACATTTTGAAATATGAGAGCTTGTTCTGACTGGTGCTGCTTCCTTCTTCCCTTCGAGGTCAGGTGAGGCCAAGCACAGGTAGAACTGATAAGGCAGCATCAGACTCTCCTCCCAGCCTTCAGGGTGGGTCTGCTGGTGCTCCCATTTGCAATGCTTCTCAAGCACCTCAGTGCTATAATTACTCATGTTAGGAGCGGAAGGCTGGAAAGATCTCCAGCATTTCATCTTCTTTTTCAGTCTGCTGTGCCTTCACCTTCAGTGTTTCATCAAACTTGGCTTGTCATAGCTAGTATGCCACTCCATCTTCTCCCAGTTCCTCTCCTTCACAGATACCTCCTCCAGTTTTCCAATGACATTGAAATAAGACATGAACTTGCTGTAAGAGGACTGTTCTGAAAAAATTACTGCTTCTGAGGAAAGAAATGTGTTGTACCATGAAGGGCAGTGACTGGCCTGGTACTTGTATATGTGCCTCCCACAGGCCACTTCTTGAGCCCTGCTGGTTTTTTTCTTTTTTCCTAACTTTCAGTCCTTCCTGGTCCCACTGTTCCCTTGTGCAGGCAAGAGGCAGCATGTGATGTGGCCAGCTCTGGGACACTGGCTGGTGGGCCCAGCAAAACTACTGTCTGCTGTGGCCTTTCCTCAGCCAAGAGCTCATGTCTGCCTTCTCCAGGTGTTCACCAGCTTCTAGATCAGGTGGGACCAGATCCTGCTGTCATATCTGGTCAGATATTGCTAATAAATCCAGTAAGATCTAAGCAGACTCTGTGGCCACATACTCTGGATATTTTTTTTCCTCGCAAATATCCCAAATACCTCATTTTTTTTACAGGATAAACGTGGTAAGGGGTAGTCTCTGGCATGAGTTGCTCACTAGTTAATGTGATTTTACCCTGGGTGAATGGTCTTGCCCTTGTCCTACCTTGTCAGTCTGTCCCTGAGATGCAGACCTGGATTTTCCAAGTGGAAGTAACCCAACCACCAACCCAGAGTGAACTAATGCTGAAAGGAGATGCCCAGTTTGCACAGTGCACCAAAGGCAGCTGTAAATCAGGTGCCAGAGAGGGCAGCTGGATGTTTCTCAGAAGTCCCTTTCCCACCAGATCACTGTGTCCCAGAACTATTCTTTGCTTCTAGTAATGCTGTACTAGTTCATGGTAAGTTGAGTAATCAGTAGAATGCTGCAAAATAAATCAGATCTCTTCAGATTAAAGACTTACTCCAGGCTAAATGAGAGGGAAAGTAAAAGCTGTATGAAATCTGCATTCTAAGTTTAAACTATTGCAAAAATCACAGAGTGGCAGTGATTATCAAATGAAATATTGCCCCTCCTCGGTTTTATTTGAGGCGGTAGGGTGATGGATGAGCTGTCAGTAGCAGCTGGAATTGGAGCATTGGAAGTAGGCCCTGCCCACATCTCTGCCTTGCTGAAGGTGTTCAGGCATCTCCTCTACCTGTACAGCAATTACCTTAGCAGTTAAGCACTCCTACTGAAGCAACACATCAAGAACTGAAATCCAAAAATCCTACAGCAAACAAACCCACCATTGAAAGGAGAAGGTCCCAGCCTGGCTCCTCTGTCCTGCAGTCCTATCCCAGCACAAGTAACACTGCATGTGGCACTCCTCTGACCTTATGGACAGCTAATTCAGCCTCCTAACCCAGCAGGAAACCATCTGCTTTCTAATTTTCCTTTGCTTCTTACGGGGTCATTAGGCATAGTGCAGATTCAGATATACACTCTCATCAGTGCAAGGCAGTAAGACATAGGAGGAGGTTCCACACAAGCTGAGGCATGTAACCAGCCTGGTGTGAGGAGGTTGAAAGTGGTGAGTTCTGGGTGCTAAATGACTTGGAATACTTGGTTGACTTCAATGCATGTGTATACAAGAGTCACAGCCTCTTACAGCTCTCTCGTTGTCTAGAAAGTCTGCTACCTGTCATGCACTATGGATACATTCATTCCTTGTAGCTGTTAATGGGCTGTTTTAGAGTTGAATTGTGATCCAAAAGATTGAGCACACACACATCTGACATCTTGCACGTACACCATTAGGTGGTTACTGTGCTCCTGAACACCACTCAGTCTTTGCTGCTGGTTTGGTCACTGATGGGTTTTGATTATATGCTGGGTCTTCATTTAGGCCTCTGGTTGTTGCAGAGAAAGAAATTTGCTGTTTGTTAGGCTGGTCACTGTGCTGGACTGTTGACAGCTCCTCCAGACATCATCTTTACATGGAAAAACTGTTAGCTCCCAGTAACCATCCAAACATACTGGAGGTATCTAAGAACTGTGAAAAATCCCCTTTTCACCATCTTCCCTGGAACACCATCCATATGTAAATGACAGGATATTCAGGTTTCCTTTTGGGAAACCCAGCAGTGGTGCAAGCTGCCTTCCCTTCTCCAGTCTTTCACAATCTCTGCCCTTCTCAACCTCTTCATCCCCAGGAGCTACTCAGTCCAACCCCAGCCATGAGTGAGACCAAGCATGGAGGGAAAGACTTGGAAGGTCTGGTCCACTTTCTTTCTTCTACATGCTCTCATGTCCACAGCTCTCAGAGCAGCAGGAGCTGGGCTCAGGAAAGAGTAATTTTGTCTGAAAGAGTCTAGCAGAAGAAAATAGCAGTTAGAAAAGTGACCATCACCAAACCTGTGCAGCTATTCTGAGCTCAGAGGAGCCTCTTAGCACAGTACAGAGAAACAGCAGGTGTACATTGCAAACGGAGCCAGGAGGAGGACCTGTCTACTCAGTGACAACAGCATAATTGGAGATTTTAAGCTGGGAGACCAGAGGTAGTCGTGAATACAGTGGCAGGTCAGCTGTGGGTCTGCATGGGAGACTGCTGCAGCCGGATCGCAGGAACAGCCAGCTACTGAACCATAAGCTGGACTATTTTTCAGTTTAAATCAAATTAAATGCTTCTTAAATGGATGGTTTAAGAATTCTCTCCCGTCCCCCTAGTGACTGGCCTGGTGGGGGGAGCCAAGATACTGTTTCCTCATTCCTGGGAGTTCACTGCTTGGACTCACCACTCCTTAGCTGGGTTCAGTTATTTAAGCAGGACAGCCTGGGAGAATGCATCGTGTGAAAGACAGGGGCTGTGCTGCACACTGTGTGCAACCTTTGGGCAGTTGGTCTTTGGCTCGTCTTTTTAAGTGCGGTGACCATGGCATCCCAAGGCCAGGTGATGTTCTGGAGGTACAGTATAATCTGTGTCTGCTTTGGGAGTGAGAGGAGGGAGGGAGCTGCTTCTTCCAATCTGCTTGACTGTATCACACTGCTGCCAGGAGCTTTCTAGAGAAGAGTTCTTTGCAGCTTGACCCTATACTGCATTCACTGAGACTACTTAAATACCAGAATAGCTTCTTTTTTTACTGTCAGTAAGGCAGTGCATCTGTTGGACTCCCTCCTGCAGGTCATCAATTGCACCCAGAATGCAGACAGACGTCCCAGAATCTGCATGGGTGGAATAAATACCATCTCGAAGTGAATGCTGCTGCAGACCAGGGCAGTGATGGCTTGAGGAAGGCTCTTTGTGCCTGCTCTGGTAGGTTAGGGTATCCTAGGCTTGAGGAAGGTTCCATGTCCCTGTTGTTGAGTCACCAACAAGCTGCATCTCTTCATCTCATGTATGAGCTTTTCCAAGCTGGATGAAGGCAGAGGTTCCACTGAGGTGTGTGAGACACTTGCACTTGGATTTATTCTGTAGAAAAGGCTTCAGCTGCTCAGAGCGTGTCCCATGCAAGCTGAGCAGCAGCTGGGAGCAGGATGGTCTGTGCACAAGCCATGCTCCATCTTTTTCACATCCCCTTGGTTTGGGCAGCTTGCAAAGTGGATATCAACGTGCTGCTCATGCATGGCTTGGGGTGTGGGGTCTCCGTACTCTCTGCTCACCTCTCTGGGGAACTATTCCCTCATCAGTGAGGACGATCCGATTTGGTAGGGAAGGGCTGTACTCATGAACTAGAGGCTGCAGTCAGGAGAGCTCTGCTCTGGGGGAAGAACCTGGGGCTCCTCTCCTTCCACCACATTTGATGAAGAACAATCACAGCAACTCTTGTTGCTACCACAGTCCTACACCTCACCAGAACACCTCACTTCAAGTCTGTCACTTTCCTGCCTCCGCCTCTTTCCTACCAGCAGCTCTGCAGACATACGCCAGGTGTAAGGGAGGTAGGTTGCATGGTAACGGTGTTCTTTTTTCCCCAATAGCACGACCACAGTCATTATCATCCTAGCTGCCGTGATTGCCTTGATCATCGGGTTTGGTATCTCAGGTATGTGACCACTTGCATTCCTTGCTGGTGCCAGGGGGTGACACAATCCTGCCCTGGCATCCGTAGCCTCCATCCTGAGGTGTGATCCTGTGTGGAAGGGCCATCCACCAGCTTTTAGTTAAGGCTTCATTTTAATGTAATGTAATGATTGCAAGATGGCTGAGTGAAAGTTGCACAGGTGACTTCCGTTCTGACATTTCTCAGCAAAGCTCCGTGGCATTAAACCACAGCCTGGCTGTTGCATAGCTCTTAAAGTACAGAAAAAGGGGAAAAAAAACCACTGGGCTTGTTTAGCTTGGAGAAGAGAAGGCTCCAGGGAGACCTCGTTGTGGCCTTCCAGTACTTGAAGGGAACGTATGAACAGGAGGGAGAACGGCTGTTTACAAGGGTAGATAGTGACAGGACAAGGGGAATGGTTTTAAACTGAAACAGGAGAGGTTTAGGTTAGATATTAGGAGGAAGTTTTTCACACAGAGGGTGGTGACACACTGGAACAGGTTGCCCAAGGAGGCTGTGGATGCCCCATCCCTGGAGGCATTCAAGGCCAGGCTGGATGTGGCTCTGGGCAGCCTGGTCTGGTAGTTGGTGACCCTGCACATAGCAGGCCATTCTGTGATTCTATGATTTAAGAAGCCACCTACAAAGCGTTGCCAGCTACACTTGAGATCAGCCTTGCCTGTGAGGCAATGGTGGAGCTCCCAGAACATGAACACTGGTCGATGCTGCAAGAGACATGAGTTGTCATGGTGTCAACTCTAGGGCTCTCTTCCCTATCATGGCAGCAAGTACGCAAGACGGATCCTTTCTGAGAGGTGTCTCAGGACTTTTTTTTCAGGACTGGTGATTTCTCAAAATTCAGCCATTTTTTTCCCCTCATTGAGGCTCTGTATTGTGCTCTTTGGAGACTGTGAGCTCCCGTGTGGATTAAATAACACAGAGATTTACACACACAGGATTTCCAAGATTTGTCATAGGCATGAATGAGCTTGGCTGATCAGGCTGAATTCCAGTTGACCCAGTAAGTGAATTCTTGACCTCTGCTTTCACAGCAGAATTAAAGGGACTTTTGTTTTGTTTTGTTGTTTTAATCTTAGGTTCTGGCAACTGAAACATTTACTTTTTTATGCTGCTGAAGAAAGGGGTGGAAAAGTGTGGAGCAGCCTGTGCTGATGAGGGTTTGACACTGTGTTAGCAGGAATTGTCCCAGGGCCCAGAGCCCCAAAGCCAAACATGCAGAAAATCCTGAAGACCCCGTTCTCCTTCTCACAGATGGGAAGTGTCTTCAGATCTGGGACTGGCCTGATCTCTCTGCACTTCATGCCACCGTGCTTTCTCCTTGCAGGGAAGCGCTCCATCAACGTTACCGCCTTGACGTCACCTGGCAACATTGGCCAGAGTGGCCTCCTGGGCTGCACCTTTGAGCCTGACATCTGGATGGGCAGCATAGTGATTCGGTGGGCAAAAGTTGGAGTGGCCGGATTGGTTCATGAGTTCAGAGGAGGGAAGGACCACCTGCAAGAACAAGACGTGGTGTTTCGAGGCCGCACGGCCATTTTTGCAGACCAGGTGATGGGTGGAAATGCTTCCCTGGAGCTGAGAGAGGTGCAGCTGTCCGATGCTGGTACCTACAGGTGCTCCGTCACCACATCCCGAGGGAGTGGAGCAGCAGTGCTGCGGTACCAGACGGGAGGTGAGGAAATGCTGTCTGGGGATACGGAAAAGAAACCCACGCTGTGAAACATAGGATGATGTGGCCAGGTCAGGCCTCTAGAACAGGTCGCCTGCAGGAAAAGCCACCTGGACGTTGTCCTGGGCACCTTACTCTTCCTGCTTGAGCAGGAGTTGGGCAAGGCAGACCCATCTGGCAGTCACCATGGGGCTCTTCACACCTGAGTAGGACAGTCTGATGGTGGTTGTGAGGATCTTTTCCCTGAGATGCTGTTTCAGTGAAACCAGACTTGGTGAAGGAATTACATGTGTTCAGAAGGGGGCAAAGCCCAGCGTCAGTGGCTGAGCTGGGAACTTCTTGTGAAGTCTGAAATGTTATTTTTGTGAAAGGCCAAACTGGATTGTGTGAGTGTGCTGTTTCCTTTATTCCGTGGCATGACAGAAGGTGAAAGCTGACACAATTTTTTCCCACCTCTATCAGGTCCTGAAGGACATAAAGTGCCGCTTGGGTCTGCCAAGGCTTTAGATCATGCTCCAAGCTGAATATCCAGAACTGGAAAAGAGGATAAGAAGTGCAGTTTACTAGCTAATCATCTGTCTATGAAGAACCCCTATTTTTAGAATGGGTGTTGCTGAATGATCTCAGAAAGATCCAGATTTTATGCCTGTTAAAGATAAAAGGGTTTTTTTTTTCTTTCTCTCATAACTTAAGACATATCTCCAGCCAGAACTGCTGCATAGTCAAAATTCTAGTACATTCACAATCTTTATCCTGTTTTTATAATTTATACCCCTTTAAAACGTGATTATCAAAGCAACAAACAACCTATCTTGTAGTTAGTTACCTGAAGCATTACGTATTTGCTAGATTTAACCATTTAACCTCCTGGGCTGTGTGTCCGGGACCAAGCTCAAATGTAACTAGCAGAATTACTTAAAAACACTAAAGCTGTGCCACAACCTCAGCAGATCTTGTCAAACTGGAGTGCCTTGTCACAAGAAGACTTTGCTCTCCTACAGACATCCCTGTTGAGGGACGTGGTTTAGTGGGAGCTATTGGTGATAGGTGAACGGTTGGACTGGATGATCTTTTAGGTCTTTTCCAACCTTGATGATTCTATGATTCTATGATGCTAAGACTGCCTGAGCCCGTGTTTTTTGGCCACATGCAGCACTGAGATGTGAGATGTGAGGAACGACTGGGACTGGCAAGCAAGTAGGGCCTGGTTCTCAGATGTTTACCTTTCTGATTCTCCTTGCTTCCCTCCCCAAGCCTTCAGCACCCCCAGGGTCCACATGCAGACCAGTAGCAGTGGGGACACATTGGACTGCAAAGCGCCGCGCTGGTTCCCTCAGCCCACTGTGCGCTGGACGGCATACAGCAACGCTGGGAAGTGCCTGCCTCATGCTGCCAACACCAGCTATGAGCTGAACTCTGAGAACATCACTGTGAAAGTGGTTTCCTTTCTGCACAACATTACAGCCAACGCCACGTACACCTGTGTGATTGAAAACAGCATTGCCAAGGCTACAGGGAACATCAAAGTGACAGGTAGAGATCAACAGCACCCAGAGACCACGGGCACAGTTCAGTCAGTGTGTGGTGTGCAATGGGGGGATCCTGCAGCACTGCCTCCTCTGTACTGATGAGCGGTTTTGGGAAAGGAGGAGAAGGCAGGGACCACTGCTTGCTTTCCTCTGCTGGATTCAAAATAGCAGAGCATTATTTAGCATATTTGGTAGACGAGGTCCCCTGTGTGCTCAGCACAGAGCAGAGGAGCTGAGCACACACTGAAAACACTGAAACCTCAAACCAAATCCTCCAACTTTTGACTTTCTTTAGCCACTTCAGCTTAGATAACTGCATTTGTAACAAACCAGCTGACCTTTAGCTGTTCCTGGTATCAGTGTCTGACTCCAGCCCTTTATTTAGAAGTACTTATTCACAGCATAGCAAACTTTCAAACAAACCTCAGCTGGAATTTGTGGTGTTCTATCCTTTTCTCTCATATCTGAAGCACTAATAGTAACACAATCTGTGGTTTGGCAACAGAATTACAGCTTTCAAACTAGTTTGGGAACATGTACACAACGCTAGTATCACCATAACACCAGGTTTTCCTTTTTCCTGGTGCTAGACTCATTCATTAGTTCAGTTCCTACAAAATGAATAAATAAACAAATACATAAATTATACACATCAGTGCTTCTCTAGAAACAGAGTTAGGCTTCACAATCCTATCCAATTAAGTTAACGACCAACTACTGCCACCTCCGTGTGTACATTAAAAGAAGGATCTTAATATATTAGGAATAGCTGTGTTTTTAAAGCAGTGCTTGTACAGAACAGAATCTGATCAGTAAGCTGCATGCAATACTTGAGAGCCTAAAGCATAGTTTGAAAGGAAATGTAGCAGGATTTAAGAGTTCAGTTGTCATCTATACCATCCTAAATCTAGAGTCTATTATTTTAGGACAAACTTGTGTTAGCAACACTTGACACAGCATGAAGAGTTGTAGTACCACTCAGATTGACAGATGCTTAACTACTGGCAATCTTCTATTGCACATAAGACTAAAACCATATATGTATATTTCCAAGCTGGGTATGGAGGCTTTGTGCTTGTATTTTCAGTTAGATGTCTCAATTATTCTGAAGAGGAACACTGTGCAGAAGGGAACTCATTGGATACTTGACTTCAGCTCTGATATGTCCACCTAATAGAGATCACAGAATTCTTTTTTTGTTTTTTTTTTTTCATTGATTTATTTTCTCAATCATCCCTATCTCCCCTAATTCAGAAACCATTCAGCATCTTGCTCCTGTAAAACTACTATACACAATCAGTTTTCAGAATCACTGAACTGTACAGAACATCCCCAGGTGGAAGGGACCCATAAGGATCGCTGAGTCCAATGTCTGGCTCTACCCACAACCACCCAAAACTCAAACCTTTTGTCTGAGAGCGCTGTCCAAACACTCCTTGAACTTGGTTATTATTTTGTGTTCTACATGGAAAGGGTCATGGCTCTTCTGCAGTGAGGGCTTCATTACAGTGTGGTCCAGCAAGAGGTATCAGCATTCAGAAAAGCTAAGAGCAATAGGTCTGCCCACTGATTTTGCTTTTTTGCCATGTTCTCCAATCTGGTAGCCTCCTCTCACTATCCATCCGCTGCAGATTTCAACATTACAACAGAGACCAGCTTACACGTGGTGAACCTGAACACGGAGTCAGTATCTTCCTCCCTTCCTGCCTGTCACTGGATGCTCCTGCTTCCCATGTGTCTGCTGTCAATATAGAACATCTGCAAATGCTGTTGGACGAGGAGGTAAGCTTCAAAAGAGAAACTGATAAGCATACACCTTATGTACACATTAGAGGCTATGAGTCTCTAATACAGTTCACTTCTGCTAGGCCACGTTCACGTCTTCTTCTACCCCCTGAGAAGTAGCACAAGCCGTGCTTGCACTCCCTTTACTCAGATAATCCTACTGCACTGTGTGGTACCTACAGTAAATGCTACTCACTGGGAACACCTTGAACAGGGCTATAAGGAGCTGCCAGCCTGAGCAATCCCACCTAGACTGAGGAGCACTGGGGCCATCACAAAGCATAGGTCAACTGCCTGCAGGATTCATCAGTTTTGGGTGTGGGGCTCGAGAGGTAAACTGATGATGGAGAGCTACCAAAATCAATCAATCAATCAGCTAAATTGAACACCTCTGTCCCTCCATGCAGAACAGTCACTGCAGATACAGACAGATGGCAGGGCATACTTTGTGCTCTCCTCCACCTTGAGCTGAGAGTCAGGCAGTGCCACGAAATGAAGCCAGTTGTTCCTTTGTATTTCTTATCCCTGCCAACAACAGGATATTTTGATTTCAGAAAGAGATTAATTGTGGCAGCACAGATGACTAAATAATGAGGAGGAAAAGAGGGAGATTAGTGCTATTGGAAAGTTCCAGTTCAGAATTAAACCCAGTTTTTCAACAGTTTCACCTACATAGGGAAAATCTGCCTTATTGTTTTTAAATAGGTCTCTTATCTGGCACTTCCTATCTGCCGCTGTAGCATTGTCTGTAACTATGCTAACCCATTTCACAGGATACTTTCAGTGGTACTTTCTAATTCGACTTTGATCTGTTCATCTTAGGTCAACATTTCTTTAGGATAAGAAAATTTTCTTTTTTTTTTTTTTTCTCCTTGGGAAGACAGGCAAGCTTCAGCAAAACCTGTACCTTTTCTGAGAAAGCACCTACTGGAAAAAAAGGCCACTGTGGCAAAACTCAAAGATCTTTCCTTTCTTCTTTTTGTGACCTCCCTTAGGATGGAGTCTCAGAACTTTATTGAGCAGCAGCATTTGTCAGGTCTTGGGAACTCATGCTTTGGTCTAGAAGAGGCAAGCAGACCTTGAGACTAAGATACTTTCCACACGCTCAGTAAAACCATCACCTGAAAATTAATATAAGGTTCAAACTAAGGGGGAAGGGGAAAAGACAGAAGGAAAGAATGAGCAAACAAAACCCCAAATTCTATTTGAGGAGCTGCTCAAATAGGTACTACGCACTGAGTAAGGTGGGGAAGTAATTCTGGGTTGAATTTATTAACCTATACAAGTACAAAATGCTCAGTTATTGCTGCAAGCAGATGGAAGTGGAGTATCTTTAAATGGCATTGTGCCAGCAAGGCTGCTATGCCACTACAGATAAAGGCACATAGCATTATATTTTCCCCAACTTACTAATCAGCAGCAGATGGACAAGCCTGGAGCGTACTGTCAACTCGTATCATAGCTCTCTGCATTCCTCGTTACCAGCCCCAAATAATGTTCAGGCTGCAATAATGTTTAAGCTGCAAAACAATGCTTGCATAGTGCTGTTAGTGCCATGATTTAGTCTCCAAACAGTAACTTGTTTATTTCTTTTCTCTTCTTCGAGGAAGGAAGTGCTTTAAAAACATTTTAGTCATTCCAAACATGTTAAGGAGAATTTCCCCTAAGGAAACTACACACTTTTCCATGAAGACAGTGAATGAACTGCAAAATGCCGGTCTCTGGCTCATAAATTAATCTACACCCTGACTCAGTTCCCCATATAGCAAGTAAAATGGTATTAAAATAGATATTGTTATTTAAACTGCAATGTGATAGCCTTATTTACTAGATAATGCCACATAAAAAACACATTATATGCCCTAGGCCTAGAGCAATAGCTACCACGTAGGAGATAAATGAACATTTCTTCCTTGAAGCATAGCCCGCAATGGCTGGTGGCAATGGTCCAGTTCAAGAATTCCACTAGTCAAGGCAGCTTCTTGGGTACAGTCTTCATGCTGTGCTCACAGGCCTGTGCTCCCACTGGAAAGGAGGAAAGAGGGGAAGAAACCCCCTCCCAATTCCATAGGCATTTCCATGATTCATTTCCCACTGGGGAAGATGTTAAGTAGTGGTTCCCACTTGGCAGTGACCAGACATCCTCTCGATCCTCTCTCTGTTCAGACAGCATAAGGCTTTTTGTCCTACTTCTTCCACATTCAGGCACAACAGGCTCTGTCGAGGTCTCACTTGTGACACAAACTCCATTTCACCACACCGAAAATTTCTCACTTGCACTGGAGCTGAAGGGGAAGGACACAACACGTAATTGCTCAGTTGTATAACCAAGATGTTATAATTGCAATATAATCAAAAGAGTAAGGCAAACAAGGATCACAAAAGAGAATAAGTAGAAGAGCTTACCCTTGGGTTGAGCTCACTAGAAGATATCAAAGAGGAGGATCTCCAGAAGAGATCCTTCCCCTCTGGTAGCCAGCTCTTAAATAGGTCCAGGAGGGGTGGAGCCTGGCTCCACCCCTTCCGGTAGCACAGGTGAATTGCCTTCACCTGTGCTCCTCTGGCTGACTCATGGCTCACCTCAGGTGATCAATCAGAGGTTCAGGCCGTGACTCAGCAGTTCCCATACACTCAGTACATGGCTCCTAAGCTCTAGCACACAAATTTAAAAGTTCTGCAGGAGGGAAAGCCTTGCAGCATCTGCTTGACATCTCCTAAACCACAAAGGACAGGAAGATTAACAAATACAGGAGGAAACAGACATTTTATGTTGTGAATTGCTATGGACAATGTACTGCTTGCTGAGCTGTGCACACTGCTGCTGCACTGAGCTCTGTATCTTTTCTTACCATCAGCAATCTGGCCTTACAGAGTTACATAATATCCCGAAGACAGTGTCAACAGCAGAGCATCTTTTGGTGAGCCTAACAAATCAGCCTCTGCATGCCTGGACCCACACCCACCTGGCTAGGTATTAGCAAGGTGGCTTGAAGAGAACGTCCCCTTAAATGAGTAACTGCACAGCTGTGGCAGCATGAGCTCAGACATCACTACCCATGAATTTAAAATCCTTCAGTGTTTCAATTTCTGTGGCCGTGGTGAGAATTTCCAGACCTATGCTTAATTCTACCTTCTGTCTTGTTTAAGGCCAATTCTGCCTGCAGTCTTGCCTAAGGCCAAAAGCCACTTTGTTTGTAAGTAACTCTGGCCTTCTAGGCCACAAGGGCATGATGCTGGCAAATGGCCAACCTGTTGTCCACCAGGACACCCAGGTACTTCTCTACAGAGCTCCCTTCCATGAGGTCAGCACCTAAGCTCTACTGATGCATGCTGTTTTTCCTCCCCAGGTGTAAGACTCTGTATTTGCCCTTGTTGAACCTCACCAAGTTCCTCTCTGCCTAACTCTCCAGCCTTTGAACAACCACAACCCTGGCTAGATGATGTATTTTCCACTTAAAACTTGAACAGAAGTATTCCGAGTTTGTCACCACAATAATGATGATTCAATACTATTTTAATATGCTTTTGTGTAAAGTAAAAGCAGAAAGTGTCACTTTATACAACAATATTAATTGTTGTATTTTTTTGTATTGATAATTGTTGTCTCTGTATTTTTTGCATCCATGGAAATTCCTTGGAAATCCTCCAAAGGTCTTGTTTTGCGGGCAGAGAAGGCAGCTCCCCTTCCCGAGTGGTGAAACAGCTTCTAGCTTCCTTCCCACACCCATTATTACAAAAGCCAACAGTGTTTGCTCACCAGGCTGCAGGACTTTGGAGGGCTTCCTGTCTAGGCTGAAATCCAGCAGAATAGGGCGACAGATGAGAGAACTCCTGCAGAGGTTCCTTAAGTAGCAAGCAATGGGATCCTCCAGTTCCTCCACACACTGAGGAAGGAAAGGGTGTGTTGTCAGTATGTGTGGAGGGGGGCAGGGAGCCCCTGAAACACCCACAGCAAAAGGAAATCCAGTCCCAGTGAAAGTCACACCCTGCATGCAGCAGTCCCTGCCTGAATAACCCACTCACCCCAGTCCCAGTAGCTTCTCCATACTGAATGAACAGGCTGCCTCTGCTCTGCACACAGCTTTGCACAGCTTCCCACTCAAGAAGGCTCAGGCCCAGCATTGCTGCCACGTGCTGGTTCCTGCACAGCACCAAAGCTTCACCTGTTCCATCCTCCACCAGCACCCTATGGAGAGAGCAGGCAATGAAGAAGTGGAGGGAGGTCAGAACAACACCCTGCCCCATCACAAACATCACCTCCCAGGCAACAAGTCCCAGTAAAGAGAGTTTTGTCTACCTCTGGGAAGTCATGAGGAATCTCAACTCCTATCTTCACTATTCTGTCCACATCCCATCCACGACTGGCCTGTCCCCTCCCGTGTCACACCATCTGTTCCCTCCTACCCACCTCTTCCCATGTCCAGCCTCTACATGCTTACCGTGCACTGGCTTGCCTCACTCCAGTGTGTGATGGACAGGGTGGACTGTGTCGGGTGCACTTCCCCTGAAGGAAGAGTAAAGCTACAGCTATGTATGGGTGGCTACAAGAGAGAAGGTGAATGGCCACTGTTTCTTTTAACTCCCCTAACTAACTATGCAAAGGAATAAAGAACTTCACTGTATTTTCAGTGGGTGCCTTGAGAAAAGTTCTTCTTGAGAAGAAAAAACATACTGCAAGGTGTGATACACCTCAAGAGCAGAGCACAGTGCATGGCAGGATTCTCCTCTGAAAGTCCTCACTTTACCCCTGCTCCTCACTGCAAACCTGCCTGATACCAGATGCGTACTTCTCATCAGTTGTCATTTTGATCCTTCTCCAATATGCAAGTATTTTTCAGACACTACAATAAAGGGTTCTAGGATTAGATAGAACTTATTTCTTCTACATGGTAGCATAAAATATATGAGTAGAAAGTCTGCAGGCCTTCTGCCAGATTCTCTCTGGAAGCTTCCATACCTCTTTGAAGATGCTGCTGCAAAGAGAGCAAACCCACTGCAGGGAGAGAGTCAACACACAGGACACATGGCACAAAATCCGTGCCTGGGGCAGGGTTTGTAAGTGATGTTGCAAGTTGGATATAAACACCAGCGAAGGGGATGAGGCTCTTCCTGCACAACTAGAAGAAACAGGACCATGAGAAACTTGGAACAGGGAAATCTTCTTCAGGACACTGAGAGGTGGGAACAGCGCCTGGACTCACCTGGAGGTAAAAAGTTGATGAGAAGCTGGGAGAGACAGGATGGTCACACAGCTGGAGGCAATGTATGCGCAGTAAACATTATGGAATCTGCAATATGAGAGCACAGATGTCAGAAACAGCTCATAGAAAACAAATGGCTTGTTGTTTTTTTTTTTTTTTTTTTTTTTCCCTGAGTGGCTGGTCTGGTAATCTGACATGGTAGGAATGTCATTTATAGTAAGGGCTGGAGACTTAGGCAAGTGTGGACAAGGGATAAACCCAAAGAAGAGGGGAGATCATTTCAAAGAAAGGCAGGGAGGTCAGATCCAGTCCAGGACCAGAGCAGGGCTCAGGGTACCTTGAGATTTTGCGTTCCAAGTTCTGAAAGAGGATCTTGGCTCCAGGTAGCAAACCCCTGAGATGCTGCAGATAGGTTGCAGCAATGTAAATGTCCAGCACAACAGGGGAGCCTGCAGCAGCTGAAATGCTGAGCTTCACGCTGTGATCACTGGCCAGCAGACTCCCTGGGAAAGCACAGAAAAACACACATCATGAGCTCAAACACAGACAGCTTAGTCTGCCACTTAGCTGAATTTGCTGGATGTGTTTTCCTCGCATCACAACAAGGCTACTGTTTCACCTCAAATGTTTTCCATGGTCTTACCTTTCTGCTTTCTAAGGCTGAGAGTCGCAGATGGCTTCTCATTCTTAGGAGAAGCACACAGGGTCCTCTCTACTATCTCTCCACAGAAAGAAACAAGGGAACCTCTGAAACTGAGAGCAGACCAGAATCGTTGGATTTCTGTCTTGGAAGACGAAGGGAGTGGAAAAAATCCTGATCCAAAGATTGCAGCAACAAAGAACAGGGTGAAGAGAAGTGCTGTTATTTACGTCTGGCTTCAGGGGAGCTTACCCTTGGGCACTAGATTTACAGCAGCTTGCTGCAGCCTAGCCTACCAAGAGGTCTCTGAAGTCACTTCTGCTTTTCCAGGCATGGGAGAATTGAAAAGGAGAGAGACATCCTAGCTTACCCTTCTGTTTAACACCATTATTAGAAGAAGAAGCCAAGCAGGGGAAAACTCAACTTACCATAAGGCACTGGTGAATATTTCAGTGCATGTGCAGATTAAACACGCTTTGAAAAGAAAAGCTTCTTACATCATTATTTACTTAAGCAAGTTAAACAAACAAAAAACCCAAACCCCACAAACTTCACACATTTATCCCCATTTTCCCTGCTGCACCTGTTTCTACTTTTGACAAGAATTTAGCATAGGTTTTTGGCACCTACTCTACACCAGCAGTTAGCTCAAACTTTTTCTGGACACCATTTTGCAGCTTTGTAACCTGCAATTCCTTTAAGCTTTGATAAACAAGATAGGTTCACAGCCAGGGCTATCTGCACACAAAAATATTTCCAAACAGTATCTCTAGGGCAGCAAATTCATTATTCATTAATTATTCATTTTTAATATTGTACTGTCTCCAATAATGACCAACACTACCTCGTTCCCTAAGGCAGTCACATCAAGTATAGGGCAGACCAACAAACCTGTTGCTAAGTATTTCTGGAATGGAGGAAACTCTCTGATCCATGCCTGTCAGTGCTGCCCTGGCTGCCAGCTGGAAATGAGAGAGACACAGATTTGGTTTCAATTTATAGTAGCCAAAGCAGTACAGACAAATTTTGCATGCTTAGAGTTCCTTTACATCAAACAACTGACGGTTCCTCCTCAGATTAATTCCAAGGCAGGAAAATATGAGGCCCAGCAGTAATCTTTTATGGGACTTATCTCCTGTCTTGTTAACAAGAGATTCTATATCAACAATTTTCTGAGCTAGTTCTGGAGAGAACAGGAAGTCAGCTATGAAAGCCCAGAGCAGTAAAGTTGCTGCAGTACCTGGCACTCAGCTGGGAAGGGGAGCCATGTCTCATGCTGTAAGTGCCAGTTATCTTGGACAGGCAGGCATAAAGGGCAGGATGGCCTGCCTAGGAACTCTGCTGGCACAGGTGGAAAACTCAGCTTGTCAAACACTTCCAAGTCCTGAAAGAAGAGTCATAATGCAAAGAAAATTATTATCAAAGGAAGATGAAAGCAAAAGAGGACTGATAAGAAACAATAATTTAAAGAAAAAAAAACCAAAACACTGAACTCAAAGCTCTGAGAGTTTTAACTAAACACAGAATTTGGCAAGACAGATGGGAATTCCACACCTTGCAAAGAGCTTAGTCACTGACACTTCATCTCCCATATACAATTTAGTCTCCTCCAATGGGAAACTGTAAGATAACCTCTGCCTTACCGAGCAGTGGGGCACAATGAAGCGATACAACCCATCCAGATGCAGAAATGGAAACCATTGCAATGACTTCCCCATAAAAAGCAGTAGTGCCTGGTGGGAGATGGGGAGAAAAAGAGCAAAAGTGATGAGAAATGTTAGGAAAAAAAAAGTGAAAAATGAAAAGCACAGCAAAACTGGAGCAAGTCCAGCAGATGATTGACAAGTAAATTTGGCACCATCAAGGACAAGGTGAGGTGAATATATTTACAGGATGTTGATGGTGAGGAGATTGAACCCCCTTGCAGTGGCAGAAGGAAGTTACCTGCACAAACATACTCTTCTACTCGACATAAATCACCCTCTGATTGATTAGAAATCTAGATCTGTAATTTACTATGTACCCAGCTGCCAGCTGTATCAAACCACCCACCGAAGCCCACTCCTGCCTCACCTCTTGCCGTGTCATGCCCTCTCCTCCATCATGGCTGGCCTCCTCTAGCTCAGGCAGACTCCTGGTCTCTCTAGGGTGGCTCCACAGCTGAGGTCTGCCCAGCCACAGCACCGTGGCTTGAAAACTGCGCTGTGGCTCCTGTTCTTCTCCACCTCCTTCTCTGAGTAGCTGGTAGTTGCGCAACATAAGCCCCTCTTTCTGGGTAACCAGGAATAGGTGAGAAACACAGCTGGTTCTTCCAGTGCTGCTCTGGCCCCTCTGACAGCCTTCATCTCCGCCAGGATCTGGGGTGGGATCCTCCAATTTCAGCACTTTCGCCTCCGGGGTTTCCAGATCAGATGTTGAGCTGCCATCATTCTTTTTCCTGCTGTTACTCTGACAATCTTTCTGTATTTGTCCTTCCACGGAATGGAGAACCTGAACATCCTCAAAGTAGAACTGCACATAGATACTGAAATGACAAACAATGAAAGCAATGAAATCTTCTCCTCCTGACAGGTAGCTGTCTAAAACTAGCAACTATCTGGAAGTAAGCGCTCAGCATATTCAAAAGAGAAGCAGGAAAGGGTGAAATGGAGGGCAGCTACCAGGCTGGATGTATTCGGAACAAAATAGACATGGTGGATTTATTTCCAATAAAGATCTTGTTCCTGTAACTAGCAAAGGACTTCAGCACCAAAATACTGTGCCAATATGCAGTTTTACCATAATCCAAAATTGCTATGGAACTGCAGAGTAATGATTTTACTAGGGTATCAAATAAAGGAACCCACCTGGTTTTTTTCTCTCTCACATGCTCTGAATTTTCTAGCTGCTCCCAGGAAGGAAAATCACTCTGAATGAACCTCTCCACTACAAGTTGATAGTTCTCCACCTGCAAGAGTGATCCTGCAAACACAACAGAGAAAGGAGTTGAGCTAATGAAAGGAGAACATAAAAAGAGCAAGCTCAATTTCCTCATTTTAAAGTCATGAGGCCAGGCAGTGACATTTCAGCATCTTCACACCAAGTCTTTTCTTCCTTGTTTTGGAGCTGGATGGCAGAGCACCACAATTTCATCACCTTCAAATTTAGTTCTGTGGAACATACCTATGAGAGCTGTATTGGCAAAGGGGCTACCATCCCTATGGGAAATCACACAGGGAAGTGTGCCACTGCTGTCCTGCAGCTGGAGGGAACTTCTCCTGGAGGAGACTCGCAGCACACCTAGTAGGATCTGCATGAGAAAGGAAGATGTACAAAGTATCAAACACTTCCCATATTCAAAAGCTAGAAAACTGTGTGCATGGCAGCAGCCCAAATTCAGGCTGTATTCAACACAGCACAGGTAAGAAAATCAGCATCATTGCCAAGCAAAAGGAACAGGCGCTCATCAGAGTGGGCAAAAAGACAGTGGCTGTGCTGGAAGGCATTAGGAGAACTGGGAGCTCTCAGGGTGCCAACAGTAAAGAGAACTAGGCACTTACCAGCCGGGGCTGGAAACTTCCTGCTGAGAGTGTGCAGTAGGACCAGGCCAGCCTGCGATTCAGCTCTTGGGTGCCCATGTGTTGTGCCTCTAAGGGGGAGAGCAGCTGGGATGGACAGAAGCCTTCCCAGCCCTTCTGTTCTGCTACACGACCCAGTGCTGACAGAGATGGGACCTGGTATGGGGGATCCAGGGTCAGATACTAAGGGGGGAAAAAGAAAAAAAAAGATCAACAGTTTCTTCCCATCAAATAAACTAAAAACAGCTCACAGTGCATTTACCTTCTGCAGTGGACAGTGGTGTATTTTTGCTAGAATTTCTTGATAAATATCTCTTGTTTCCCTTCTGTCTGGTACCACAGCTTGCAAAACTGGGACAAGGAATTTCTCTGCAGGTCCAGGGTTTTGGTGTATAGAGCTAAGCAACAGTCGCTGGTGCCCAAAGAAACAAGAAAACCTGAAAAATTTTAAAGCAGTTAGAAGCAGTAGCAATCCCAATTTAAAGCGGGTTTCGCATGTAAGTCAGGAATTTTTTCTGCTTGTTACCAGTGAATGTGCTGTGCAGGGCAAGAATTAAGGAGAGTGTAAAAAGAATGCAAAGTGGTTAGAAAAGGAACATCTAAAGGTAAGGCAGATTGATGTCAGGCAAGCAGACAGGGAATAAAAAGCCATGAGAAATAGACAGATTGGCAACATCTCAAGACTCAAATGGACAAAAAAAACACATAAAGAAAATCTCCTTGTAAGTTACACAAATGGATCTTCATGCATTTTAACTAGACTTGATATGTTTATTTGTGTTAGGTATACTTGGTTTTCTTTCACAGGATGCAAGTCACAAGACAGAACAAAATAACCACAGATTGCTCTTGTTCTGATACTTTCTTTGCATTCAGATCCTTTCAGAAGGATACCTCATCACTCTGAACACCCACAAGTGATCATGCTACCAGTCAAAGTAGTTTTAATAACAAAAGATGAAATCAAGTAAAAAGAGATAGTGACTAAGCAGTGGAACAACTTTCAGGCAGTGGCAGAACTTAGTAATCACATTTAAAGCAAGTGGAAAACATAATAAAAAAATGAAACTGATAGCTAGCAACATTGTGGGAACAGAACTAAAGTTGACATAAGCACACGTGGGAAAATCTGCTAGAACAAAGTTCCTCCAACAAGTGCTCACATTACTGATAATACTGAGCAGTTGCTGCCACTCTTGTGAGGAGCTAGGAAATAAGAGCCTTTGTATCATCTATAATCTGGTTGTAGAAGCAGTTTCCAGCTACAGCCACAGTGCTCAAGTTCAAATCTGCTGAGCAAATCAGATTGGAAGGCACTCATCCCTACAGTGCTTCCATACTCCAGAACAAGGCTTCATAGGTGGGGACAGGTCAGCACATGCTCTGGAGTGCTGCAGCTTATGGAAAGCAGTGGGCTTACTGTACATGCATTTGAAAAATAATCATGAGTTCTTCATTAGAGCAACTACAAGGTGCAGGCTTCATTAGATGTGGAATCCAGATAAACAGCTTAAGCCAGTAAACCAGACACAATTACTGCTGCCATTAGTCTCCAAGCACATAAGCTTTGTGAACCTTTGGTCTGGAAGATGCTCAGGTGGCTTACAAAGCACATCTGCACATCGTCTGACTTCAGAACTGTCCTTACCTCTCCTTAAATGTCTCCAGAAGGCTCACCAGCCAGAGGTAGAGTGGCATACCAAGATTATAGCGGAAGAGCAACTGTAGGTAGAGATTTCTTGAAGTGACTGGTGGGTGGTAAGGAGTGCTGAGCCTTGAAAAACTCCTCAGCAAGACAGTGCTGTTCAAGCAAGCGCCAAGTACAATGAAAGGAGAGGATACCAGAGGCTTCTGTAGGAGGTGGACATCGATGAGCTGAGATAAAACAGACATTACGACTTCATGGAGGAGTACAGTTTGCCTTCGCTCTCCCAAACCATCACCTCACTCTAAATCCTTTTTCACTTTGCTGGATTGTCTGTGAACTGTAGACCTGAAGGACCTGGCACCACTTAAGGAGGAATCAAATAATTAGCATTTCAACTTTCATGACCAAGTTCATTAAGCAAAATCCCTGATTTTGTTTCAGGGACTTGTTGAAAAACTTCCAGTGTTCCTGCAGCCTTTTGTTGACCCACACACACTTGCAAGCCATCTCTGGGGGCGTAAGTATTTTTCACTGAATGCTTTAAGTTTTGGTAGCAGGGAGGCTCAGGGGTGGCCTCTGTGAGCAAAGCCCAGAAGTCACCTTAAGTCAGGTAACAGCCAGCTCCAGCTGGCTCCAAAAATGACCCACTGCTGGCCAGAGCTGAGTCATGAGCAGTGCTGAGAGTGAAGAAGAAAAAATGCTGCACAGGAATGGCTGGGGAAAGGAGTGAGAAAATGTGAGAGAAATATCCCCGCAGACACCCAGGTTTTTGCAGGAGGGCAGAAGGTGCTACAGGAGCAGAACAGAATTTCTCTGCAGCCTGTGGAGAGGCCCGTGGTAGAGCAGGCTGTCCCCCTGCAGCCCACAGGCACCATGCAGAGCAAATCTCCATGTGCAGCCTACGGAAGAACCCACCGTGTAGCAGTGGATGTGGCCTGAAGGAAACCACAACCCATGGAGAGCCCCCACAAAAGCAGTGTTTCAAGAACTGCTGCCCTTCAGAAGTGTTCCAAGCTACAGCAGAGGAAAAGTGTGAGAAGGCAGAGACAAAAGTGTTATTTCCCATCCTCCTGTACAACTCAGGGGCAGGAACTGAGGGAAGAAGAGGCAGAAGAGTCAGAAGCAGTAGAGTGAAGTTGAGTCTGGGAAGAACAGAGGAAAGGTAGGTGGTCTGAGTTTCATTTTTCTTTCTCAATGTCTTACTCTATTCTTCACTGGTAATAAACTAAGCTTCCTCACTTTGAGTCTGTTCTGCCTGTAATGATGAGTGATCTCCCTCTCAACTCAAAAGCTTCTTTTCCCCCATATTATTTAATTCCTCTGTCTGCCTTAAGAGAAGTAATAGAGCAGTCTGTTTTGTGGTTGAACAAGATCAAAACCCTGCTGTACTTCATAAGTCTCTCAACTTTACCTCCACACATGCTCCTGGTCGGATTCCACGTGCAGAGTTCAACAACTGCTGGTAAGCAAGGCACAAGCAGACTTTGTTATCGAGCTCATAGAGACCAGCTTGGGCATTGAGTATTTTGGTGACAGTTCCCTACATAAAAAGTGAACAGAAAGTTATGTGAGTTTATTCCAGAATGTAAGAAACTCATAGGCCTGAGCAAAAAGAAAATAAATTCATCATGACAATGAGATCTTGCTAGACCATGAGTAGGTAAGGGTTAATGCTATGAATCCTTACCACATACGAGATGATCTTGGACTCTTTCATTAATCCTGGCCACTCTTCAGCGCTCAGCTCTGAGGAGTCACTGAAATGCTCTGTGGTCTCAAGTGAAGCTGACAGAGAGGATTCTCCTTGCCAAGAACTGTCCAATGCCTGCTCCTTTACCTTCTCTGCACAGTAAGGCAGAAGGCGGGAAGAAATACTGGTGACAAACATCCTTTGCCCAGATTTCTTCAGGCTGGATATACTCAGGCCTGTTATCGTGTACCTCTGGCCCAACTGGAGGGTATGGTGCCACGCCAGCTGGTTGGGCTTCTGGAGCAGAGAGACCAAAAGTGACATCAGCATCTCCTCCACTGGAAAAATATTCTTCCCACATGAAAAACTTTCCTTTTGGGAGGATCACCTCCTCCTTTTAGCAAAAGAGTGGTATCTGCAAGACTCTCAGGGGCACTGCAATTGTAGTAGGGAGGAAGGTTATATTTCTTTAGCAGGAAATACCAATAGACTTATCTATGAGGGCTGCTCTGAAAGTAATGCCTTCTATTTTATTATGTTGCTCACAATGTCAGAGAAGGCTGAGCCTTCTCAACAGCATTCTGTTACATGTTGTTGCCATGCAACAGATGGCAGCAGAGGGGCAGTCTGACAGAATGGAGTCTGACAGAAACGCCTATGAAGCAAAGCTGTGTCAGTGAATTCTTCCATGTGGAAAAATGGCCCCCATTGACATTCATTGATGCTTGCTGGACAGCTATGAGACCAAACAGTGGATGTGAGCACAGAGGCAGTGGGTGGTGTGTTTCAGCAGCAGTGATGGCAACAGTGGGTCACCTCTGCTGGTTCAGATTTTGACCCGCGTGGCATGCAGGCTCTTGTTCATCACTGGCAAAAATGCACAGCTAATGGTGGTGACTATGTTGAAAGAGTGCTTTCTAGCTAAGAACCAATTCTATCAGTGTTATTGTACTCTCTGTATCTGCAGTAGTTTCCAAGGAAATAAATAGGAGGCATTACTTCTGAAGCGATCAATGCATAAGGATTATTGTAGACTGTGGGGAATAAAAAAAAAAAATAGCATCAGTAGTTTTTACTAGGACAAATAAATCACTGAAAGGAAAGGGCTTTGAAAAATGGATTAACCAACACATACGCAAATATGGATGGCAAATTTTTGGGCAAAATTACAAGGACTTACTTACCTTCACCAGAACAGGGACCCAAACAACTGAGGTGAAGCACTTCAAAAATAGAAAAAAGAATGTCTTCTGGTGGATGCAAAGGAGAGGGCTGAGTCTGGACAATTCACCTGCCACACTGAGCTTTGATCTTTTCTTACAAGGAATCCTAGAAGGCAATTGAGGAAGCAAAGAAAAATCAGTCAAGGACTCAGAAGTATCCCAAAAACAAGATACGCAAATATGTAGAATGCACTTTTCTAGAAATAATGGATCTAACAAAGTAATGCTGATCATCTGTCAGAGAGTTTTTTGAAACAAACTTACTTCAAACATTATTTCAATTTTTATACTAAATCACTTCAACACTTTAAAAAACCATAATATTTGAAGACAACAGAGCTATTACAAAGATTCATGTTCCAAGACAAGAGTCAGATTATAAGAACCTTTACTGCATACAAGAAGTTAATCATAGGTCCAAGTGGGGGATAAAAAAGTCACAAGCAATTCTTCAGCAGAAAACTGAGCTCAGTTTTTGCAGGTCCATACCAGTGGTATGTATTAATTTCATACTGAAAAGTAACTCTAGGTTCTAATAATTCTTTTTCACTATAGGTTAAAAAAAAATGAAGAAAAAAAGCAGTGCTAATCAAAATAGTGAACAGTAAAAAATTCAGTGAAAGTTCTTTTGAATGTTTTCTTCTCATGCTTTTTTTATAGTATCAAAATATACCAGGAAATAATTTCTCTTATTCTGCAAAACACAGATTAAAATTTCAAGTCAACTCCTGGAAAACAGTTTATTAGTGAAAAGTAGCATTATTATACAACTTTGACTTCCATCACTCACTGTCCTGCTTCCACCTCTGGCAGAGGCTTAACAAAGTGCTTCCTAAGCCAAATGCTCTTCACAATACCTGAGAAACCAGAGCAGCAGCACTACGATGCAGCTGGCCATGCTTGGTGTTTACCTGGAGACAAGGAGTGGCTCAGCCAATGCTGGGTAGATGACTGGGATGGTCTCAGACACTTCCTTTGGGAGGCGATTTACTGGCACTGGATCCACCAGGATTTCTATGTATCCTGCTGCACTGTGGTCAGTCTGTGGTATATATGCCCAGCTTGGGAAAAGGAACAGTGACTCCAGCCACTCCAGTTCAAAATGCAGCAGCTAAGGCAAAAGACAGTGAAAAAAAAGCTTGAGATGAATTAAGTTACCTTTTCTCAGCATTATTTACAAAGTTAATCTACTAATTTGCCCTTGCACAAGCATCATAAATTCTTATTCTACTTCTGGGCTTCATTATGAAATGAGAGCAATGTCTTCTGTCTACTTCTCTGTCTTGCACAGAGAACTTCTGGCCTTCCAGACACAAATCTGGAGACTTGCTGAGCTCCACACTTAGCATTTCCTGGATTACACATATTCCTTTGCAGTAAAGTCATAATTCACTGTAAGACTTTATTATTTCCAGACTATTTTTCTAGAATTCTCATCTCCTTTCTTTTCCCCTGTGTTTTCAGTTACAAGTTGATACCAATACAACTAATGCATTTTTTCACCCAGTCTTCACCTTCCTGGAAGGCACAACCTCACTGCTCTTTCATTCCCATTCTATCAGTTATTTTGTATTTACATTCCCTTCCTATGAATTTTAGAAGACTTTTCATCCAATATCACTGTCACACAGGTTATTATTTCCTGAAAGTATGTCATCAATGAACGACCAGTACAGCCCTCCAGAAAGTTATTTCTGCTCAACAAACACAGACCTCCATGTCTCAGGCCACCTCATGCAGTTCAAGGTGTAACAGAACTATACATTAAACTTATCTTTTTAATCCAGACAGTAGACTTGATATTTGCTCTCCTAGCAATGACAAATTTGACATGTTCTGTCTGTCCTTTCTCTGGGAAAAGAATCTGATCTGAACATGCTGTTCTCCTGCTTTTTACAAAAATGCATTATTTTCTCAGTACAGACTCTGGCAAACCATCTGAAATCTGCAGTGTTCTGCGATACAGCCCCTGAAGGGGAAATAAACACAGACTCCCTCAGGCCAAGGACATACCTCACACGCAATTATCCCAGTACTGTCTTTCACATAAAGACAACCATCTTTGTCCTCTTGCCTTCCATCGGTTAAATAGCCAAACAAGATCAGGTAAGCCCTTGGCAAAGAGCTGTGCATGGGTAAAGCACCTTGTCCTTGGTGAGCCCATTCTTTAAATTTGTTAGTGCTAAAGGTCAGGTGGCTGCAGCACGGAGTACGCTGTTGATGCTTTAGGTCAGAGATGGAGATGAAACTGGAGGAAAACAAAAAAAAAGAAAGAAAAGCAAGAACTCAGAAGGATGAACTCAGTCTGCAAAGTTGGGGGATTACAGTGATCAGTGCAGTGGACAAAGCCTGGCTAAGTCAGCAGAGCCTCAGCTGCTGGCATAGTTTGATATCATATGGCAAGAATCAACCCACCCATTGGCATTTATTAGGAATCTCTCACATCTCAGCTGATGTGTCAGTTCTGCCTGAGCATCCCCTCTGAAAACAGAGACAGAATGCTGGCTTAAAATATTAACTGAGAGTAAAAGAACATGTTTTCAAGTACACCAGTGCATGCAGTCCTGAATCTTTCTGCCTAAATTCTTGGCTTTGGCGGGGTAGGAGAAATACTGTCAGGTAACCACCACAATTGAGGCTGATCCCAGCTGTCACGCTTAGACTGACCACAGTAGTGAATAAGGGAGAACAAGACAGTATCTTCACAGGAGTCTAACCTTTTCAGGGTTTATGCAACATATTCATCGTCACTGTTTACATCCTGGCTGTCTATGCTAGAGAACTTCAGTCTCTAAGAAAGAGAAGCTATGGGTGCTCCATCCTTGGAGGCATTCACAGCCAGGTTGGATGGAGCCCTGGGCAGCCTGAATTAGTGGCTGGCAGCCCTGCCCGTAGCAGGTAGGTTGAAATTGGACGGGCTTTGAGGTCTCTTTCAACCCAAGCCATCCCATGACTCTAAGCTGCACATTTTCATGATGGTAAGCACCCTAAAGCCCTTCACCATTTAAAGCCAGGACACCCCTATCCTGAATTGCTCATTTGTGAGAGCCCACTCTCGAGGGCGACCCTCACCTGGCTGAGCTGAAAGAGGCCGAGCCCGAGCAGCCCGGTGGGATCGAGCCTTGCAGCCGCGGCGCAGCGCAGCAGCCGTGTCCCGGCGAGGTGCCTCAGTTTGCCGGCACCCCAGCCTGCCGCAGACCGGCGGATGCGCCGTTCAGTCATACCGCAAGCGCCACGGGGGCGCGGCAAAGCCTAGGCGAGGCGTGCGGTTACCAGCGCTCAACACCCCTCCCACACCCGGCATCCGGAGAGGCCTCAGCTCAGCAACGGGACCCCAGCTCCGCTCCACACTCCGCAGTCCCGTACGGCAACGCGACGGCCCGTCCACCTTACCTGTAGCCCAGCGGCAGGTCCCCGCCGCCCGCGCTCCTCACGCACCTCAGCACCGCGTCCAGTGGCGGCCGCTCCGTCCCGCCAGGACCCGGGCTGGCTGGGAGAGCCCGAAGAACAAAATCCCGAGCCGTCTGCAGCCACCGCTGCTCCTAGGGAGAAGCAGAAACACGGGACTCCAGCGCGGGGAGGCAAAGGGAGGGGGGCCCACAACCCGCGAGTCACTCACCGCCGCGCTGGGCTCCGCCATGACAGCGTCGCCACAGCAACGCGCCGAGCCGCGCGCCCGCCGGTCTCCGCCCCCTCTCTCCATCTGGCCAATCACCGCCGCCTTCGTGGCGCTGCCTGCCCGCCCCCCGCTCCTCCCCTTAGGGGGGTGGGCTCAGGGGCTGCGCGCCGCGCGTCGGCTGGGAAAAGGCCGCTGTGAGGGCCGGGTGCGACGGCTTGGTTTGGTGTGAAAAGCTAGGAGGGGGTGTGCTTGGATTACGGCAAATGTCGAGCGTGCTGCGAGCCGTGTGGCTACTACTCTTCTGAAGTGTCAAATGTGGGGGTTTGTGGGGATTTCTCTGCCACTCGCGCCGTTCTCAATAAGCTCCTCTCTCCCCTTTCCCTGAAGCTCTATGCAGTCTGAGTTCTCATTCACTTACGTGACAGTCTGAGGTAAACTTGAAAAAATTCTGTGAGATTTGTAACTTTCTCCCGTGTGTTCCATCAGTGTGTGAATATTTTTCTCTTTAGGGCCTGTTCAGTATTGCTCTTGCTCAAAGCAAGGACACAAACCAGACGAAACCTGCTAAGCCTCTTCCATCACCATCCCAGAGACAGATGCTGCCCAGCTTCAAGCTGCCTGGCTGTTTGCAGCCTTGCTGGAACCCTCTTGCAGAGCAGTCAGAGCTGCCCCAGGTGTGGAAGTGCTGTGTGGCTACACAGCTCCAGCTTTGTCTCGTGCATATCCACTGCTGGCTCCTGTACAATAGGTAAGCAAGCCCAGAGCAAAAGCAGGAACAGAGATTCGTGGCTTCATCTGAAACAGTTCACAGAAGGCTTAGTGTGGGTTGTGTGCATGTTTTTGGACTTACAAAACAGGAATATCCTTCCAAAACAAAGCATAGCAGTTCAACTTCAGGCTGCAGCACAGCGATAACTGCAGTGTTCCCTGTCAGGAGCACTCCCTGTGGCAGGCTGTCCTCCCTTTCTGACAAATGGTGCACAGCTGTTCCCACATGTGAACCTTCCTGCCCATGGAACAAAACAACCAATAGACATAGTATATACGAGGGCTGCTCTGAAAGTAATACCTCCTATTTCACACAGAAGATGGTGACACACTGGAACAGGTTGCCCAAGGAGGCTGTGGATGTCCCCATCCGTGGAGGTATTCAAGGCCAGGCTGGATGTGGCTCTGGGCAGCCTGGTCTGATGGTTGGCGACCCTGCACATAGCAGGGGGGGTTGAAACTAGATGAGCATTGTAGTTCTTTTCAACACAGGCCATTATATGATTCTGTGATTCTATGATTATGATGCTGTTGGGAAGGTTTCTGCTCCAATAGACTTGCTCAGTTATCTTTATCCCAAAAAGAGACAGAAAAGAGTCTTCAGCTTTCTTTATTTGAATAAAGGGAGAGTCCACTGGGGCATACCCCTGTGGGGACCCTCACATTTTTTGGGAACGCAGCCCCTCTCTTATCCCTATACCCCAATGCTAGTGAGCCCTTTCCCCATTGGCTAGCGTACTCCTGCACCTGGAGCTGAAACAACTCAGGGCTTAAAGGGCAGCAGATAAAGGCAAGTTCTGGATGATTAAGCCACTTCTCTGAATACGCTGTTAAATGCTGTCTTTAGAAGTAAATACTGAATGAAGCAGAGCTCATCCCAAAAGTTGCTTGCACTGCACTGCACTTTTGCCTTACAACATTGATGCAGCTGGTTCACTGACACATATGGGAAATGTGTTTTACCAAAAATAGTATATGCGGGGCATGTATTCTCGAAACATATGCAAGCTGGGCTGACCAAGAAATCTTACAAACAAACAAACAAACAAACAAACAAACGTGTTTACAAGGCAGTTAAAATGCCAAGTTACTGCCTTACAGCCGAGTGGTTCAGTTTCCCATGAGCTTGTACCTGAAGAACAGCAAGGCCACATGCAAGGAAATGTAAGATTGCAGCAAGCTTCATTCTGCTCCAATTCCGTATATTTATTGTTTCAGTCACACGATACTACCCATTACTTTCCTCCAGATTGCCCACTTCAGAGAAAACCGGCACTAACAGATAACTTTTTGCCAGAAAGCGGCAAGATCTGCCGTATGAGACCGCCGCCGCTCAGTTCAGCTCTGCAGCTCTGAGCTCAGCGTGCGGTGAAACCTTCGTTCTTCGCGCCCCAGGCTGGAAGTGGCGCCGCCCCGGCACACGGCAGCTGCCTTCGGATCTGCGCCCGTCCTGCGCGGGGGAGGGCAGGGAGCTCGGCGTCTCGCCGCCCTCTTTCCTGCCGCCTAGCTGCTGCTGCTGCTGCTGCTGCCGCCGCTGCTGCTGCCGGCAGGAAGTTGGAGACGGGCTGGTTTCGCTCCGCGCCGCTCCGGCCGGGGCTGGGCTGCGTCGCCGGCTTCTCTGCGCCCCGGGACCCCGCTATGGGGACGTAGAGGGGCGCAGAGCCATGCGCGGACTGGCGCTGCCCCGCAGCTCGCTGGGGACGGTAAGTCACTCAGAGGGGGTTCCGCCGCACCCCGAACTCGGGACGGGGCTGCGGGCAGCGGCTCGGAGGGGGCAAACTGGGAAACGTCGGCCCTGGATCCACGGCCGGGTGAGCCCTCCGCTGTGGGATCGATTCGGGAATTCGATTCGTAGCCCGCTGCCGGGGTTCGTGTTACCCCGCGGCAGCGCCCCGCAGCGCCCATTTTCTCTCGCTGAGGGGAGCGGGGGGCGCGGGCCAGGAGGTCCGTCCCGGGGGTAGGCGGGGCTGCGCCGTTTCCGGGATTTATCCCTGAGTCAGGGAACGCACCGCTGGATTTACAGGAATGCGTGACGGCTTCCCAGAGGCCGTTAACTCCCGAGGCACCGCGGGCCGCTCCCGTTCGCGAGGCTGCCGCTGCCCCGGGGCGCTGGGAAAGCTCCGCCGTCGGGCAGTCCTGGTGTCTGTGGGCGCTGTTGCTGTCTGCTGTGCTGCCCTGTGCAGGGCGAGCGGCGCCTGTGCCCGACCTCTGCAGCTGGGGGGGCATTACAAAGCGAGTTGGCTGGTAAATTTCCTTCTTGGCGATCCTGGATCCAATTTCTAAGTGTTTCTCAAACTTCAGCTGGCTGACTGTCTTGTCCTTTAGCTCCTGGCAAGGCAGCATGGTTGGGGCTGTGAAGCACTCCACCCCTTCACCTGACTGCAGAGCGCTGGCATCTCAGAGCCTGGTTGGGATTTGTAGAGGTGGCTTGCATACAGGTTTTAAAGCAGCAAACCTGAAAAAGCACATTTCTGACCTAATGATAGTGGTACATGTATTTTTCTGTAATTCATATGCTATATGTAGTATTACTGATGTTATTAGAAACAAAATGCACAGAAGGCATTGAATTCCTTGATATGTTACCTTGTCCTCAGTTACATAGTGTGGTGGAGGAAGAGTGCTCCTTAGTAGGATTACTGTTCTTTTTCAGGGAATTATTTCCCTCCTACTTACCTTTGGTCAAAGTCAACTTTGTAATTGCACCACATGCTCGTTACAGATAATTTATGCCTTTTCCATAAAATCATGCTATTTTCGTCAGCGTTACAATTCCCGCTCTGTTGCTTGTCCTTTTATCTACCGCTTATTTTCCTTTCTGCATTCACCCTCATGCTCTCATGGCCTTTCTTACTTCTTTGCTGTCTCTATTCTGTTTTTCTGATTCTTAAAGATTTACTATAACTTGTTCGTATGCATTCTCTTTGCATTCTTAACCTCATTTCCTCATCCTCTGTGTTTTCACCATGTATTCCCACAACTTTAGTAGTGGAAAAAATGATGGCTCCCTTCACTGGGGCCAGTGTTTGCATGTAAATAAATAAATATAAAGTTGGTTTGGTTTTATGAGAAAAAATGATGAAGCAGTTACAAGGGTGCTTCTGACAGTGGTTGATGTTGAAGGCTAAGGTTTTGAAACTGGAAGCCTCTTTTCACAAGAGCTGTAAACTCAGCTGCAGTGTTTGTTACCAGAGGCATTGGGCACCATGTCTTGTTCGTCTGTTGAGGTTTCAGACCAGGGCAAGCGTGTGATACTGGAAAATAGAAGTTTCCCAGCTTCTAGACATCTGTGAAATTCCCAAGTCAGAACAGTGTCTTTGTCCTAGGAGCCCTGCATATGTTTCTCCTGCTGACAGATGTGGTGGTCACTTTTGGAGTCCTGGCATATTCCTGGTGGGGAGCCCCACTCCTTGGCTGGGTGTTGGCCTAAAAAATACCTCTCTGTGTGTTTGGTACCTGTCACTTGTATGTTTCTTGTGAGATCTGTCAGTTTTTTCTTTGGAAGAAATGGAGAACAGCCATCCTGTTTCATCTTCTCCATGGTGTTTATGACTTTGGGACTCACTTCTCAGCTGCCTCTTTTACAGAGTGGCGTTTTTAAATCACTTTTCTTGTAGCAGCTGTTCTGTAGCTCTGACCATTGTCATTTCTGGGTTAACTCACATTCTTAGGACTGGGGACCAGCCCAATAGTCTGGATTCCAAGTGCGGGGTCCTCATGGATTTGTATGTAACAGCACACTCTGTTTTGTTCTTAAGTCCCTTCCTAAGAGTTCATAGCATCTGCTTGGATTTCTGCTTTGTCCATCCAAGTTCATTCCATTTGTATCTGCTTATTAATGCAGTTTTCATTTCTATTTTTGATGACTTCCAGCCAAATGAAGCTGGGCCTGTGCCAATCAGCATTACATGGTAATTTCAGTTCTCACAAGCAATCAGTATTGCCAGTTTGGATGGCTTTATTTTTTTAATCTACAGGTTTTCTTTGAGCTAGTCTTATTATTTGAGGTAAAGACAATGTTGTCTTTGGTCATCCCAAGGTGGCTTTGCTTTTATTTGGGACAGAGCAGGAGATTCTATGTTATGGTCTTGGCCTTGTCCCTGTGCTTTCTTGGCATGCCTGAAAATCCAGCTTAGTGAACCTGAGAACAGAAAGAGGATCTCAAAGAAACATCATTACATTTTTTCTGTTAAACAGAGGTTGTCGATTCTAAGGAATTGGATTCAGCATGTGGCAATTACTTGACTCCTAAAAAAATCCACCTAGTGAATCACTGATACAGGGACCTGTGCGTGGCCCCAGGACAGCTGCCCAGCTTAGCAGCTGCTCTCTCAAAATTAAAGCCCTGGGAAGGGAAGTGTGAAGGGGGAGGCCCCCATCGGAACAGTGCTCTGATTTGAGGTGTGTGGCTGCACCCTCAGGGTCAGACTGCTGGGTGGTGGTTGTGCGTGTGTGCTCAGGACACAGGCACAGTCTCCTGGTTTTAGACAAGGCCCAGAATTCTACCATTTGATCTTCATAAAACGGAGGATTATGTATAATAATAGCTAATGTATCCTCCTCGTGACCTTTCCAGGTTTTAGTGAGCAATGAAAAAAGCTTCCTGTAAATGTTGCTTTAATATACATTTCTCAGCGCTGAAAGCAGAAGTGCCGGTTTCCCATGCATCTTTGTACATCAAAATCTCTAAAAACCTCAAAGAAGGAGCTTTTGGCTGAAGCAGTCACACAAGAAGGGTAATACTGCACCCTGATTTCTTTGGAGTCTCCTCACTCTTGTTTTTTTTTCCCAACTCCCAGACCTACTAGTTTGCATGACACTGTTGTATCAACTGGAGCTGTCATCCACTAAGTTGCGTGGAAGGTCTGAAAAGGAGCTAGGATTGCCTCCCAGGTGATGAGCATGCATGTGTGGCTGTCACCTGGAGGAGTGAAATGTTTTGAGAAAGCTGTGCATGTTTTTGCCTGCAGTATTTTGTTTATTTCTGCGTCAGTTTCAGAAGTGAAGCCTTGAGTTTCTGCTGACTCGTTTTTCCTGGGCAGTCCCCGCTAGCTAAAACCATGAATCACCGGTGTGCACAATGTGGTTTGGTGGTTTGAGTTATCATTCAGCTTCAGTAATCCAGGCTGTCCATTTTTCTGAGCGGTGCTGGTTTTTGGGCACTTGATTGTTCTCCTGGTGAGTGAGATAGGAGCATAGAGTTGTATATCCAGCAGTGGAGAATCACCCATTTCACTTGTACAGGACCTGTAAACTCTGTCTTGGTGACCTGCTGCCTAGACTTGAGGCTTCCTTGCTTGATAATTTCCTGAACTCTTTTAGGTTTATTGTGGGTGTAAACAAGTGTAGTTGCTGAATGGTCTGGGAGTTGCTTAAGATGGTGGTATTTTTTTTTTCTTTCTTTTTTAAGGGCTGAATCATTGGCTGTGAGTCATCTGTGGTCTGACACAATCTGATCCTCAGATTTCAATCAGTAATAATTAATGTGCTGATTCTGGTTTGATTACACTTATTGATATGCTTTCACTTAATCTAAATGATTGCAAACACCTTTCCTGTTTTCCTTTCCTTTCTGAAGAAGTATCTGTCCAATCTCGCATCTGTTTTTGGCTTGATCTCTGATGCTTCCCTCTGTTGTTTATATTACTGGCTTGTTTGACTTTTGGACTAGCTGTATATATTCCCTTGTTGGAAGATGCATCACTGGCTGAAGGATCAGTTTTTATTGTTACTATCAGACCATCTGTGTGAATGATCTTTTACCCATTTTCCTGCAGACAGTCAATCTTGCAAGGCTGTCAGCTGCTGGAACAAGTTTTGTTTCTTACTTAATTTTGGAATGTTTGCATTTATCCTGTGGTCAGCTAATCAAGCTTGAAATGATAGCTATTTGCATGTGTGATTTTTTTTTTTTAATTGTTACCATTTTAGCAGCTGGTGTATTGAATATGTCTGTTGTGTGACAAAGAGCTCTGAAATTCTTGGAAAAAAATGAGTTATTGCTTTGTCAGAGTTTGCCAAGCCCTATCCTTCTTAGGGTTTTAAATGTGTTAACTTTCTCCTCCAGGGCTTCAGTTTTGGGAGAGAAACAGGATTGTGTGGGGCTGTCATAGCCATCTCTTTTTGCATATCCTCTCTGAAGACAGCAACCACAAAACTGGTATCAGTGTTGTGGTTTACCCTTACTGGTTTGCTGCTCTTTTGCTACAGCTCTCCT